>NC_051074.1:59388093-59743093 GCF_004664715.2 Peromyscus leucopus
TACTAACATATTCTTCTGTGGGGGGGGCATGTAAGATTTTTGTAAATATCTTGTTTTTTTTAATAAATAGCATGGTAATTTCTTGGAAAAATCTCCTAAGATAAATACAAAGTAAAAGTTTCACTGTCAAGGAGTGCTACATGAAGCTGTAGAAAGGAAATATGACCATTATTAGGTAGATAGAAATTAAACTGATGAAGGATGCTTCAAAGGTTAGTGATGTGGTGATGAAGTAAACGGAGACAGCACAGACTAGACAGAAAAGTTTTGGGAGCTTAGGTGCATTGTGTCTAGAACAAATACTCCGCAACCTAGAAAAATTAAGAAAACAAAGCTAAAGGATTTCAGATACAGAGACACTTGAAAATACCCCTGAACTGTATGTTAAACTTAAAATTCTTGAAGAAGAGATTTTTACAAATATCGATGGCTCTGATAAAGATGTGATAGATGACAAATAGCACCCAACAAGTCTAGGAGTGTTTCAGAGTTAACTCACCATGCTGCATAATTCCCAAGGAGGAATTGTGCCGCTGAAACTTACATATATTTCATAATCCTCACAACAGGCTTCCTAAGGACTGGTTCATTTCTCTCTTGCATCAGAGAGCCCATGCTACTGCAAATGCCAGGGATTGATTTTATGTTGGAATTATAACAAAACCATCTTGACTTTTCCTCTAAGAATTCTGTTTACTTACTGTATATCAAATGAATGAGAGCACAGATTTATTATTAAAAAAAAAAAGATTCACAGATGTTTGCTCCTTGTATCCATGTGGGAGTGTTCCCAATAACAATACAAGTAGCATAAAACTGCTATAAACAACATGTTTAGGTGCATGTTCTTGAGTATCGCCATTCTAGTCATGTAGTTGGCAATGGTTGTAAAAGAAAGAAAATCTTCTGATGATACTTTGTATTTTATTTTTAAAACACTGTAGAATATTACTGCCCAGTTAGCAGGCAGGGTGGAGCTTATGTGTGTATCAGAGGGAACACCATTGGAGTCCAGAGACAAGATTTCAATGTTACCTTGATTATTTCCAAGAGTTCAAACTAGGAAAAGAGCTGTGTGGCGCTGGAAAAGGGACTAGAAGTATATGAAGTGGAAAAGAATGAATTCAGGCGAAGCCCCAACCTAGAGCAAGTTACATGATTTATTCCTGCATAAACAAGAAACCAAAGACAATTCTTATCTTAAAGTCCACCAAAGAGCAGAAAAAAACATAAATACACATCTTTTGTCTAAGTACTTTTTATTAAAAGAAAGGCAATTACCATTTTTTAACCAAGCTTTGATATCAAATATTAGAGCTGCTTTTAATAGGCATGTCACAGAAAGGAGGAATGATCTGTTTTGCTACATTGTGTTTTCCTTCATGGATGAAACCATCCTAGTGTGACATGGTTCATTCTTAAAGCATTTGAGTGAGGGCATAGACATGAACTGTCCAAGTTCGAATTTTTTTCTTTTAAATCCATACATAAGATAATTAAGAGCAACTAATAAAAAACAGCATGAATTTTGAAAGAAAGCATGGTGAGCTATGTGGGACGTTTTGCAGCAGTTCTCAATCAGTTGATTGTGATCCTTTTGGCAAATCTCTATCTCAAAAATTATTTTCATTGCTATTTATTACAGTAGCAAAATTTCACTTATGAAAATAGTTTTATGGTTAGGTTCAGCACGACATGAGAAACTGTATTAAATAAACTGTTTTAAAAACAGCATTAGGATGGTTGAGAACCACTGGAGAGAGGGAGGAAAGAGAATGATATAATTATATTACAATTTAAAAAACTAATAAATAAAAGATGAAAATAAGGGAATATAGCTATGAAAACATTATATTATAAAAGGAGTCACGGAGCTGTTGAGATGACTGGTTATGAACACTTGCTTTTCTTCCAGGGAACTCCAGTTCAGTTCCTAATAACTAAGATTCACAACTGCCTGTTAAGTCCTACTCTTGAAGATATGATGTGCTCTTTTGACCTCTGGGGACACACACATATACATGTATACACAAGAAACTAGAAACAAAAACACACTAATAAATAATAAAAATTCTTTTTAAAATGTGAAGCAACTATTCATATCTAATTTTTTCAATAAGAAGGGTGATTGAGTTTACTTATCATAGGGCCTAGAAATGATCCAGTCACAGAAATTATTTTTGAGTCATTAATTTAATAATCATTGTTTCAGAAATGAAAGCTGAGAAATTTAGAATGACTTTCAAGCTTCTTAGTTTATTGATAACGTGACTAAGTTAAACTAACAGAACATGCAGACTTTGCTTGAAGGATACGTTTTAAAACACTTACCTTACCCTCTAGATGTCACTTACAAACTCGTGTGGTCGAAATGAAATATGGAAGCATACAATAAACTTCTACTCACAGCATCACCAAATCCTTAGTTAACCATGAATGGTGAAATGCCCCTTAATAAATATGCGTATTTTCACAAATTTACACTCATATGTATTCATCCATACACAAAGTAATTTTAAAGATGGGATATGTGCACAATTATACATTAAATGATTTTCGTATATTCCTGAGTCCCCTTTTCACCTTATGCCCCTTAAGTATCATTCTGTTAGTACAAATGGATCCCCTTTTATTTGTGAAATGTTTTCCTTTTATTCTTCTGTAAATTGGATCAATGGTTATAGTAAGTACACACGTCCTGGGAGTGAATGAAGCATGCCTCCCTGTCCTTTCACTATGTCACAGGCCAGGATGTGTGATTTGTCCAAGGAGATGTTGGTGGGTGTTGTACATGCAGCAGCCTGGAGTGTGCTTTGTGTTAGGACTAAATCCCATGTTACTGTCTTTGTCGTGATATGAAAAACCCCTGGAGACCTGTTGCCTCCTCTGCCTGATCTCACAGTGACGTTCAGGGAACTGATCCACAGGTAGAGTGTGTCCCACCAATAACACACATCTCTCAGCATGAATCAATTTATTGATTCAGAGAAACTTAAACCCATGAGGGATAAATGATTTTTTTCATATTTCACATAAACATAGTACATGTGCCAATGTAACAATAGCTGACAAGACATATTATCTAATATATATGTACTATATTTATGATTAGAACTTAAAATATTCCCCCAAAGGACCTGATAAAATATCCACATTGAGCTTAATGAGGTTTATAATTCTATCAGTGGGCTTATCCATCAGGAATCATAGCTGAAATGGTTCAAATTATACTTGAATGGTTAATAAATGTGACATGTTTTATATGATTATAATGTCAATATACTTCAGAATTCTAGACTATCTTATTATGGGAGATTTGTTATGGCTATTTTTCAAATTTTATATTAATCATTCAGAGAAATTATTTGGCACAATTTAAATTTTCTCTGAAATTGCTTCATATATTGATTATTTTTCCATAGAATATGCTTACATATTTATTCAGCTCTTGTAATAACACATAAAATTTCAAAAATGCCAAGACAATTATAGTTGAGCCAGAGAAAATTTTAATATTTATGATCAAGTATAAAAACTGATTTTAAACTGAAGATAAAACACAAGAGAAATATATCCTGAGTAGAGGTGAAATAATGTGGGAAGATGAATTACAGAAAGCTAAAAAGTGACGTTAAGTGCTCACAATAGTTGGGGGAAAATTTTAACATGTTCTCAGTTACAAATTTACTGCTTAGAGAAGAATCATTCCAAAGGTTTGTGATAATCCCAGAATTATTGGAATAACCAAACTTGTAGTTAGGTACATTATTGCATATATGGCTTGTTTTAAGCATGGAATTGAATTATATCCACATTTCTCTAATTGTGTTTTCAAAATGAAGGCCCACTGTGTAAATGAGCATGGGATTCGCCACCTGCAGTAGATTATAAATCGCTATTAAATAAGTAGGAAAGTTATTCTCTAAAAAGTCAGAGAGAAATTCACTTTAGAATGCTAGAATAGATATTTCCTGGGCTTTTTTTCCCTTTTTACATGCCTTCATATTTTATTGATTTATGACTTTTATGGTCATCCATGTGTGTAATGGTGGCAGTTATCTGTCCCGAAGAACAGGCTCATTGATGAGGTTCTGAAGTCAAGGAAGCTTGGTCTAATTCACACTACTCTCAGTTTTCCAACTTCCATTAGAATTGTGAATATCTTTCTGGAGCAGAAATTGCTCTGTGCCTTAAATGTTTATGAGACCTGGAGAGTTTGAAACAATTCCGTGTCCAGAGAGGACTGGCATAGGGGTGATAGTCCACCATATTTCCGACTCTGCTAAAAAATGTACCTCTCTAGTGGTTGGAAGTACAATTTAAGTCAAGGCTAAATGCCTGGATTCCCCTGGAACCGTGGTTGGGAAAGCAATAGATCATGAGCATACACGGGGGCATGGTTTCCTGCACCTCCATCATGCTTCTCCTTGTTCTTCACGTTAGTTTTGCTGAACTCTTCTTATGTTTCAGAAGCTGGATCAGGACCACAAAAAGGAAGATATAACTTTCAAAATTCTCAGTTGCTAGATGTTGGGATGTTGTTGTGGTTGTTGTGAGCAGATCCATTGACTTTCTCCTCCAGGAAACTATCGTGTTTAAAAGATTTATTTTGTTATTAATTATGTGTACCTGTGTGTGTGCATGTGTATGCGTATGTGTGTATGTGTGTGTGTGTTGGGGGGGCAGTATGTTCCCATGTGAGTGCAGGTGCCTCAGGAAACCAGAGTTGGTGATGGATTTCCAGGGCCCAGAGTTATATTCATATACAAACTGTTGGATGCTGGGGCTGAGAAAGGAACTCAAAACCTCACCCAGAAATACATATGCTCTTAACCACATAGCCATCTCTTTAGCTTCCAAGCTACCATTTAAACGTTGAATGTTATTTGGAAAAAATACTAGCTTCTGAAAACTAACATAAGGGATATACGTCTAATTAAAAACAAAACAAAAATATACCCCCCCCAAAAAAAAACATAGCTAAGAGAGCTAGCTTGAAGTGTTAGGGATTCCTTCCCCATAACTGCCCCCTAATAGCACAGAATATCTTCCTCCAGCCTCACACTCCACTCTCAGCCTGTTCACATAAAGGCTTTGAGACAGAAACACAAAGTCAGGGATTGTAGTTCCCAACTCATTTGCCAATAGTTCCTGGGACAATCGGATTACAGAATAAGAAGCAGATGGCTGTGCCTGTCCTCTGCTCCTTTGCAATGGCAGGAGAGGATGGACCTAGGGAAGATGAGACTATCTTCATTTGAAACAGATTTTAAGGATGTTCCCACCCCAGGCTTCTATTGAAGACAAAGTACTTCCATACAGTTAGGGCAGCATGTATGTAGTTGAAACCTATAGCTCTGGTGTTGGCTACTTTTGCTATGACATGTTTTGAATTTGCAAGATCTTCATGATAAAATTTTAGTTTAAAAAGACAAGGAACAGCCGGGCGGTGGTGGCGCACGCCTTTAATCCCAGCACTCGGGAGGCAGAGCCAGGCGGATCTCTCTGAGTTCGAGGCCAGCCTGGGCTACCAAGTGAGCTCCAGGAAAGGCGCAAAGCTACACAAAGATACCCTGTCTCGAAAAACCAAAAAAAAAAAAAAAAAAAAAAAAAAAAAGACAAGGAACAAAAGCACACGTACTTGAGCAGTTGATGTTAATTGATCCATGCCTCAAATAAAAGCAGGAATTTCTAACAACACATTTACCAGAGTGAACTAGGATAACTGACAAGTCAGAATTCTCCTAGAATAAGAGCCATTCTTGGAGACTTACAGCAAGCTCTGAGCATCTACTGAATCAATGGAACCACTGGTACTCCAAGCTTTTCCAAAAAGAATAAAATGCTTTTTGGTCGAGGCTTCTAGATGGGTTTGATAGAACAGGAGACAATCTAGAAATACTAACGAGGAAAGGTATAATCAGGGAGAACCTGGATAAGGTTATGCATACCTCCCTATGGATCAGGAAACTTCTCACCCAGGGTTCTGGGAGGAAACACACTGGAGCTCTCATATAGTGTGTGCACAGAGTTCACTGAAGGAATCCGGAGAGTCACTGTCTACACACAATCAGACAGTAAGAACAACTAAGTATTTTTGCATCAATGTTCATGAGGGAGATCGGTCTGTAGTTCTCTTTCTTTGTTGTATCCTTGTTTGGTTTAGGAATCAGGGTAATTGTAGCCTCATAGAAGGAGTTTGGTAATGTTCCTTCTGTTTCTATTGTATGGAACAATTTAGAGAATATTGATATTAATTCTTCTTTGAAGATCTGGTAGAATTCTGCACTGAAACCACCTGGTCCTGGGCTTTTTTTTTTTTTTTTGGTTGGGAGACTTTTAATGACTGTTTCTATTTCATTATGGGTTGTTGAACTATTTAATTAGTTTATCTCGTCTTGATTTAACTTAGGTATGTGGTACCTATCCAAGAAAAATTATCCATTTTTAGGTTTTACAGTTTTGTGGAGTAGAGGTTTTTGAAATATGACCTGGTGATTCTCTGGATTTCTTCAATGTCTGTTGTTATGTCCCCCTTTTCATTTCTGATTTTGTTGATTTGGATTCTCTCTCTGTGTCTTTTGGTTAGTTTGGATAAGGGCTTGTCTATCTTGTTGATTTTCTCAAAGAACCAACTCTTTGTTTCATTGATTTTTTTGTATTGTTCTCTTTGTTTCTATTTTATTGATTTCACCTCTCTTTGATAATTTACTGGCGTCTATTCTTCCTGGGAGACTTTGCTTCTTCTTGTTCTAGAGCTTTCAGGTGTGCTTTTAAGTCACTTGTGTGAGATTTCTCCAACTTCTTTATGTGGGCATTTAGTGCTATGAATTTTCCTCTTAGCTCTACTTTCATAGTGTCCCATAAGTTTGGGTATGTGGTGTTTTCATTTTTGTTGATCTCTAGGAAGTCTTTAATTTTTTTCTTTATTTCTTCCTTAACCCATTAGTGATTCAGTTGAGCATTATTCAGTTTCCATGAGATTGTAGGTTTTCTGTAGTTTTTGTTGTTGTTGAAATCTAACTTTAAACCATGGTGGTCTGATAGAACACAGGAGGTTATTCCAATTGTTTTGTATCTGTTGAGATTTGCTTTGTGGCCAAGTATGTGGTCGATTTTAGAGAAGGTTCCATGGGGTGCTGAGAAGAAGGTATATTCTTTTTTGTTAGGATGGAATGTTCTGTAGATATCTATTAGGTCCATTTGGGTCATGACATCAGTTAAGTCCTTTATTTCTCTGTTAAGTTTCGATTTGGGAGCTCTGTCCAGTGGTGAAAGTGGGGTGCTGAGATCTCCCACTATTAATGTGTGGGGTTTTATATGTGGTTTAAGCTTTAGTAATGTTTCTTTTCCATATGTGGGTGCCCTTGTGTTTGGGGCATAAATGTTCAGAATTGAAACTTCATCTTGGTGGATCTTTCCTGTGATGAGTATGTAATGCCCTTCTGTAGTGGGTAGCCATTCCAGCTTGGATCTGGAAGTTCTAACCCCCATTGAGACTCTGGTAACTGTCACACCTACGAGGCGGGGCCAGGGGAGGCGCCTGGAGACCCGAGAGCTGGATGGGCGAGCGCTCTCTTGGTGCCGGGAACCTGAATAGTGGAGGTGGACCAAGCAGAGCTCCAGAGAACACCACTGGATTGCGATGCACCTTCCTCAGACCCTGCGACCTACCTATCCCTTAATTTGTGAGTTACACCATTAAATAAATATCCTTTTAACTATGTGGAGTGGCCATGATAATTTCACCAATATCTGGTGCCGAACGTGGGGCGAATTCCAAAGGCCTGGGCAGCTCCTGCCCTCTCCCCCTGATATTGGTGAAATTATCATGGCCACTCCATGTAGTTAAAAGGATATTTACTTAATGGCGTAACTCACAAATTAAGAGATAGGTAGGTCGCAGGGTCTGGAGAAGGTGTATTGCAGTCCAGTGGTGTTCTCTGGAGCTCTGCTTGGTCCACCTCCACCGTTCAGGTTCCCAGCACCAAGAGAGCGCTGGCCCATCCAGCTCTCCGGTCTCCAGGCGCCTCCCCTGGCCACACCTCATAGGTGTGACAGTTGCCAGAGTCTCAATGGGGGTTGGAACTTCCAGATCCAAGCTGGAATGGCTACCCACTTCACACTTCTTGATCTCTTTTGATTGATTTTAGTTTAAAGTCTAAATAAATTTTGCTGGATAGCAGGATGGCTACACCTTCTTGTTTCTTAAGACTGTTTGATTGAAAAGTCTTTTCCCAGCCTTTTATTCTTAGGTAGTGTCTGTCTTTGAATTTGAGATGTGTTTCTTGTATGCAGCAGAAAGATGGGTCCTGCTTTCTTATCCATTCTGTAAGCTTATGTCTTTTTATAGGTGAATTAAGTCCATTGATATTAAGGGATATTAATGACCAGTGATTGTTCATCCCTGTTATTTTTTGGTGGTAGTGTGTGTGTACTTCTCTTCTTTGGGGTTTACTGCTATGGCTTTATCTATTGCCTGTGTTTTTGAGGATGTATCTGACTTCCTTAGGTTGGAATTTTCTTTCTAGTGCTTTCTGTAGGGCTGGGTGTGTGGATAGGTATTGTTTAAATCTGGCTTTGTCTTGGAATGTCTTGTTCATTCCGTCTATGATGATTGAAAGTTTTGCTGGGTATATTAGCCTGGGCTGACATCCGTGGTCTCTTAGTGTTTGCATTACATCTGTCCAGGTCCTTCTGGCTTTCAAAGTCTCCATTGAGAAATCGGGTGTTATTCTGATGGGTTTGCCTTTATAAGTCCCTTGGCTTTTTTCCTTTGCTGCTCTTAATATTCTTTCTTTATTCTGTACATTTAGTTGTTTAATTATTATGTGGTGAGGGGACTTTTTGGGGGGTCTAGTCTATTTGGTGTTCTATAGGCTTCTTATATCTTCAAAGGCAATTCCTTTAAGTTGGGAAAGTTTTCTTTTATGATCTTGTTGAATATATTTTCTGTGCCTTTGAATTGGTATTCTTCTCCTTCTTCTATCCCTATTATTAGTAGATTAGGTCTTTTCATGGTGTCCCAAATTTCTTGGACATTTTGGTTCATGACTTTGTCTGCTCTAGTGTTTTCTTTGACTGATGAATCTATACTCAGTAAAATACTGGCAAACAGACTCCAAGAACACATCAAAATAGTTATGCACCATGACCAAGTAGGCTTCATCCCAGCGATGCAAGGGTGGTTCAACATATGAAAGTCCGTCAATGTAATACACCATATAAACAAACTCAAAGAAAAAATAAACACATGATCATCTCACTAGATGTAGAAAAGGCATCCAACAAAATCCAACACCCCTTCATGATAAAAGTCTTGGAGCGATCAGGAATACAGGGAACATAAAAAAACATAATAAAGGCAATTTACAGCAAGCCAACAGCAAACATCAAATTAAATGGGGAGAAACTCAAAGCAATTCCACTAAAATCAGGAAGAAGACAAGGTTGTCCGCTCTCCTCATACTTATTCAATATAGTATTTGAAGTTCTAGCCACAGCAATAAGACAACATAAGGAGATTAAGGGGATACAAATTGGAAAGGAAGAAGTCAAGCTTTCCCTATTTGCAGATGACATGATAGTATACTTGAGTGACCCCAAAGACTCCACCAAGGAACTGATAAAGCTTATAAACACCTTTAGCAATATAGCAGGATACAAGATCAACTCAAAAAAAAAAATCAGTAGCTCTGCTATATACAATGGACAAAGAAGCTGAGAAGGAAATCAGAGATACATCACCCTTTAGAATAGCCTCAAATTATATAAAATACCTTGGAGTAACATTAACCAAGCAAGTGAAGGACCTATATGACAAGAAGTTTAAGTCCCTGAAAAAAGAAATTGAAGAAGATATCAGAAAATGGAAAGATCTCCCATGCTCATGGATAAACAGGACTAACATAGTAAAAATGGCAATCTTACCAAAAGCAATCTACAGATTCCATGCAATCCTCATCAAAATACCAACACAATTCTTCACAGACCTGGAAAGAATAATACTCAACTTCATATGGAAAAACAAAAACCCAGGATAGCAAAAATAATCCTGTACAATAAAACAACCACTGGAGGCATAACAATCCCTGACTTCAAGCTCTATTATAGAGCTACAGTAATAAAAACAGCTTGGTATTGGCATAAAAACCGACATATGGACGAATGGAATTGAATTGAAGACCCTGACATTAATCCGCACACCTATGAACATATAATTTTTGACAAAGAAGCCAAAAGTGTACAATGGAAAAAAGAAAGCATCTTCAACAAATGGTGCTGGCATAACTGGACATCAACATGTAGAAGGCTGCAAATAGATCCATATCTGTCACCATGCACAAAACTTAAGTCCAAGTGGATCAAGGAGCTCAACATAAATCCACTTAC
This sequence comes from Peromyscus leucopus, assembly GCF_004664715.2. NCBI lineage: Eukaryota > Metazoa > Chordata > Mammalia > Rodentia > Cricetidae > Peromyscus > Peromyscus leucopus. Next base: position 59,398,486 of record NC_051074.1, read on the forward strand.
TCTGAACCTGCTAGAAGAGAAAGTAGGAAGTAGTCTTGAACGCATTGGCAAAGGAGATCACTTCCTAAATATAACACCAGTAGCACAGACATTGAGAGAAACAATCAATCAATGGGACCTCTTGAAACTGAGAAGTTTTTGTAGAGCAAAGGATATGGTCAACAAGGCAAAGCAACAGCCTACAGAATGGGAAAAGCTCTTCACCAATACCACATCTGACAGAGGACTGATATCCAGAATATATAAGGAACTCAAGAAACTAGACATCAAAACGACCAACAGTCCAATTAAGAAATGGGCTATAGAGCTAAACAGAGAATTCTCAACAGAGGAAACTCAAATGGCTGAAAGACATTTAAGGAATTGCTCAACATCCCTAATTATCAGGGAAATGCAAATCAAAACAACTCTGAGATACCACCTTATGCCTGTCAAAATGGCTAAGATCAAAAACAGTGAAGACACCTTATGCTGGAGAGGATGTAGAACTAGGGGAACTCTCCTCCACTGCTGGTGGGAATGCAAGCTTGTACAACCACTTTGGAAATCAATATGGCGCTGTCTTAGAAAATTGGGAATCAATCTCCCCCAAGATCCAGCTATACTACTCTTTGGCATATACCCAAGAAATGCTCAATCATACCACAAAAGCACTTGCTCAGCTATATTCATATCAGCATTGTTTGTAATAGCCAAAACCTGGAAACAACCTAGATGTCCTTCAACTGAAGAATGAATAAATAAATTGTGGCACATATACACAATGGAATACTACTCAGCAGAGAAAAACAATGACATCATGTGGTTTGCAGGCAAATGGATGGATCTAGAAAAAAATCATCTTGAGTGAGGTAACCCAGACTCAGAAAGACAAATATGGTCTGTACTCACTCATAGGAGGATACTAGATGTGGAACAAGGATGACTGGACTGCTACTCACATCACCAGAGAGGCTACCTGGAAAATAGGACCCCAAGAAAGACACGGGGATCACCCAGTGACGGAGAAATGGCTGAGATCTACATGAATAACCTGGACATGAGTGGGAGTAATGAAGGGCGAGGTTCGAGGGAAAGAGAGCTTAGGGGAGCGGGAGATCCCAGCTGGATCAAGAACAGAGAGGGAGAACAAGGTATAGGAGACCATGGTAATTGAAGACCACATGAGAAAAGAAAGAAACAAAGTGCTAGAGAGGCCCACAGAAATCCACAAAGATGCCCCCACAATAGACTGCTGGCAATGGTCAAGAGACAGCCAGAACTGACCTACTCTGGTGATAGAATGGCCAAACACCCTAATAGTCGTGCTAGAAACCCCATCCAAAGACTGAGGGATCTGGATGCAGAGATCCACGGCTAGGCCCCGGGTGGAGCTCCGGGAGTCTAATTAGTGAGAAGGAGGAGGGTTTATATGAGCGAGAATTTTTGAAACCAAATTTGAATAAAGCACAGGGACAAATATCCAAACGAATGGAAACACATGAACTAGGAACCAAACGTTGAGGGGCCCCCAAGTGGATCAGGCCCTTTGAATAGGTGAGATAGTGAATTGGCTTGATCTGTTCAAGAGGCATCTAGGCAGTGGTACCGGGTCCTGTGCTCATTGTATGAGTTGGCTGTTTGAAACCTGAGACTTATGCAGGGATGCTTGGCTCAGTATGGGAGGAGGGGACTGCACCTGTCTGGACTGAGTCTACTAGGTTGATCTCAGTCCTCGGGGGAGTCTTTGCCCTGGAGGAGGTGGGAATGGGGGGAAGGAGAGGAGGGCAGGAGGGGGGAGAACAAGGGAATCCGTGGCTGATATGTAGAACTGAATGGTATTGTAAAATAAAATAAAAGGAAATAAAAAAACCAATAAGAACAAGAATGAAGAGATACATACTCAAAACCTGTAGATCAAAAGCTAAAAAAAAAATGAAATAAAAGATGATCTAATTAGCAGAAAGAGTGAAAGACAGACTGACATGAAAAAAGGAGGAAAGATAAATGAGTGGGAGAAATGAGTAGTTGAGTGATATACACTAAAAGCATGCTGATGGCCTTTGGAACATAATTAACATCCACAGCTATACTATGTCAAGGTTCTGTCATAGGCTTGTTAGGAGATATAGTAAGTACTTGAGATTATGCCAAAAGAAGTTTATTGTTTATTCATTTACTTATTTACTTACTCATTCATTTATGTGTTTGTATGTGTGTGTGTATCATTTATGTGCATGTTCATGTGTGTGTGTGTGTGTGTGTGTGTGTGTGTGTGTGTGCCTGTGTGTTTACCTGTGTGTGGTAGACCATGACATGCCTATTGAAAACCAGAGGACAAGGGGGAGTCAGCTGTGGATTATGGAGATTGAACTCTTGTCTTCAGACTTGGCAGTAGAAGCCTTTCTTCACAGGCCAACTCACCAGCACCCAAACAGTTTGTTATTGAGGGTTGCTCATTCAGAAAAAATAAAATAAAAACAGAGTGAAAAAGTGCTATAGCTCCAACACTCTAAAAGTTGATAAGAGAATTAACATTTTGCAGAAATCTGCAAGTTGGCTCTGTTAATCTCACAAAATTACAGAAAAATACATAAAACAGTAGGATACAGTCAGTTTCAGACCCCAAACAGACATCTACGAGTGTTAAAAGGCTGAACAATCTGTAGTAGCAGATGTATTTGTATATTTGTCCTGCGTTTTATTTCGCCACATATGGCTTTGTATTACCACTGAGCACGAGTGCCGGGCTTTTGCTCCTGTGGCTGCAGTCAAGGCAGAAATGCCATTTATACACATGTTCCCACCCAGGTGCTCCAATTATATCTGACTTTGACTATTTTTCTATGACATTTTGTTAGAACGTTAGGTCACCAGAGGCATTAAATAGCACAACAAAAGATTTTCATCAATTCTCCTTGACAGATTGATTCTCATAGAATGTATGGAACCACACACGATCTATATCCAATGTTTTATTAAAAGATTTCAGAATAGGAAAAAAAAAAACCCTATGCATACACACACAGTTGGCCACCTCCTCTAGGGACTCTAATGCCTGCAAAACCAGTTCAGTTCCATGCTCTTCCCCAATCTTGCTCTTGGCTGGCACATTTCACTTGGAGAGAGAACTGCAAACAATAGCTGGTACATCAGCCACTGGCTTGGGTACAGTAAGTGTCAGTTATTGAGTTCAGAAACGAGAAACGATCTGTTCTGCTCTAACAATGCAGGTAGCAAGGGATTAAAAATAAATTTTGTATGTCAATACAGTACAAATTATCATGCCCCACAATATAATGGATTTTTGTAATCGTCCAGTCTTGTTTGAAAGATTCTAGTTGAAAATATGATTGCAGTGTAGCCATATATCCTTGGCCTGTTGTGACTTGAAATCATATCCCACTCTGTTGTTAAGTTAGAATTTTTTTAATTATTTTTTTTTCATTTTGCATATGAACCACTGATCCCATTCTCATCCATCCTTCCAGCTCCCCAGACCCCTGCGTAACCCCCATTGACCCACCCCTCCTCCAAAAGGGTAAGTTCTCCCACGGGGGATAGCAAAGCCTGGTACCTTCAGTTGAGGCAGAACCCAGCCCTTCCCCACTGCCCAGACAAGTCCTAGAAAAATGGTCTCTTTGAACTTACTCTTCCACTGATAAATTAACATACAGTGAGTCAACACAAACAAATCCAAACTCTAGTTCTTACCCCTTCCTTCCTCCTCACATTGAAGGAGAGGGTATGAGATTCTGTAGAATTCAATGCATGTGAAACTTACATTAGTCATATAAACAATCCCATTTAATCTTGAAAAGATTCAGTCTAAACTCTGATATTCTAGGGAAAATGGGATGCAGAGTACTTTGCAAGCAGCTCATATGATTCCTCTTTTACCCTAGCCTCTCCTACTAATGATCAAAAACACACTCAAGTTGCATCCACTTGAACTGACCAATTTATTTCAAATTTCTCAGTGATAGATTTTTAAATTATCTCTATTAAATGCTAGAATTAGTGTTATAAAGGGCTCTAGATAGTACTTGGTGGAAATATTGTATTCACAAGTAGGGAACCAATCATGACATCATTTTATAAAATATCTCCTGTACCTTTCAAGATTTTAGACTAGTAAGTAGTCAATTATGTTGCTTCTGTAGTTGAAATAGCTTATAATTGATTCAAAATACAAGAAATAAATTTTTTTGTGTATTTCTGCTCATATAACATGAGTCATTCAAAGACTAAATTTGCAAGAACTAATGATGAAAGATATTTGTCTGTACTTGCTACAGTTCAAAAAATATTAATAAATTTACTTAGTATCATATCACACATTTTTCATCTCGGACATGTTTTATTTTAAGAATCAAATGGTACATAAAAGCATTCAGATTTTTATTATTGTGTTTTGATAGGCTTGTAAGTATAGAAGATATAAAATATAAAGTACAGTAGTCAGAGATAATTAAAAAGTAATTATTTTATATGTTCATTAGATAATAAAGAATGGATGTAGACAGTCTGTAATATTGTTGTAAAGACTGAACAGATATGGTGTGTCTCATGCACTTTATTTTCATGACAATATACCCACAAATGGCTACAAATGTGTTTAATTTAAAACTCCACAAATATCAAAAAATATAAACTATATATAGAAAAAAATTAAAGCAGTATAGTAATATGACCATTGAAATGATGCAAATTTAATGTAAAAATAATACTTGTAAATTCAGTCTGATGTTCTTGTATTATTTCATCTTAATTTAAAGGGTAGCATAAAATATTTGTATCCAAGAAGATTTAGGAAAGTGACTATTAAATTTGGAAAAATTCAAATGAACTGAGCAATCAAATTGCTGCTCATAAAATTTAATGAGTTTTACAATAGCTTATAAATAATATGCAAAAGAACCATTCTTTGAAAATTGTGTTTTGATAAGATGTGAGAACTGTTATTCTATTAACATGTATGCATCTTATTAAAAAAATGCAGACACAGAAGTATAACTCTATTTTGAATGGTGCATAATAACTTCCCCAAACTTAAGTCAGAAAACTGAAGTGAACATATGTACATGTTTATGTGCTAGATTAAGCTATGTGTGTGTTTAAATATTAAGAACAGTGCCCATTCTATTTTAACTATTTTATAATGTATTTTTAATATTCATTTATTTCATTTTTCATGTCTAGTTAATCATGAAATATACCATACTTATTACAGTAAATATTTAGACTCTTTTTAGGTTTTGTAGCTTCCTCAATATTTCTAGACATATTTTAGTAAACACTTTCAGTTTCAAGACATTTATTCAAGCAATTGAACAAAATTTTAAAAAAGAGGATTTGTTTTTACCTTTATTTCTGTGTGTCTGTATGGGTACATTTAGGGGTGTAGCAGGAATCTTAAAAGTTCTTATTAATAAAATCAAACCTGAGGCCAGTTATTGGGGTCAATGCTGGTAGATCAGAGAGACAGAACAAGCCACAGCTATCTCACCTCACCGGATCCTCATCTGGTCTTGTCTCCTTAGACTGGAGGCCTCTGAGTCCTCATCTGGAATGGGTCTCAGCTGAATTACTGCTCAAAAGCCTGAATGCTTAACCAGCCAAAAGCTTCTAGTTCCTGATCCTCACACCTTATATATCTTTCTGTTTTCTACCACCACTCCCTGGGATTAAAGGCTGGCTTTCTGGGATTAAAGGCTGGCTTTCTGGGATTAAAGGTGTGTCACCATGCTTGGCTATTTCCAATGTGGCCTTGAACTCACAGAGATCCAGAGGGATTTCTATCTCTGGAATGCTAGGATTAAAGGTGTGAGTGCCACCATTTTCTAGCCTTTGTATTTAGTGGCTGTCTGTTCTCTGGCCCCAGATAAATTTATTAGAGTACACAATATTTTGGGGAACACAATACCGCCACATAGGGGTCTAGGAAAGGCAGAAGAGGCTGTCATGTCTCCTGGAGCTGCAGCCACTACAAGTTTTGATCAGGACCCACTGTTTGTGCTGGAAATCAACTCTGGGTCCTCCAGAATGGCAGCAAACTCTTGTGATTACAGAGTCATCTTTCCAGGCTCTAAACACATGTCTTCATTACCTCACAGTACAACTCCAACTCTTTGACATTCCAAAAAGCTAAAACCTTTTCTGCATTTTTAATGAATGACCATTTGAGCAGAGCATCCAATGGATGTGCTACTTTTGTAAGACACGTGAAGCTTGCCACTTGTTATCCATAAGATTATAGTACAGTTTGAAGTGAACTGCTCTACATGTACATTCCATGTTCCTGCCTCTGTTATTGTACTCGGGGAAACTATGAGTGGGTGGGAATTAGACAGCTCATTGTGCTTCAGAGTCAGCAGTGTGAGACATAGTGAAGCCAATAGTCCATAAATCAACCATCAACACTTCCACCATGGTAATTTTGTAGCAGTGTCTATAATTTTAGCAAAAACCTATTTAGTTGTCTTGGGTGTTGTTGCTGAGAATTCATTTTAACACATGCTAGAAGCATTTAGGAAGAGTGTCATAAGGATAAATTATTTAGACAGGATGAACTGTGTGCATGTCCTGTAGGGCCTTGTCTTTTATTTACTGGTGCCAGTACACCTGCCCTGTTGTTGAAGGCATCATTCTCCAACCAAGAGTTCCTAAAGAGCATAAAAGAAGACAAAGCTCGCTGAAGGCAAACAAGCAAGCTAGTAAGGATATGTGAGTTCTTGTGTGTGTGTATGTGTGTGTGTGTGTGTGTGTGTGTGTGTGTGCATTTGTGTGTGTGCATGTGGGTTTGTTTGTGTGTGTATATTTGCATGTTCAGTATGTGTGTGTTTATCTTTGTTTTGGACAGTTGATGTGAGGAGAGTAGCTGCTTGATTTTCTGCTTGGACTTCCTGGAAAGAGTGGGCTGTCAGCTGGGATCAGAACACAAACTGTTTTGTCAAATATGTGTCACAACACTCCAAAGAAATCTATCATTTCTTAATCATCTGTTTAGAATTCAAAGAGATAGATAGGCAAAAATTGAAGTGGAACTATAATCACATATATTGATAGTGAAAACGGCTAATGGAATCAAAGTGGCATGCGTGGACACCATGAATAATGACACTAAGATATGTTCTTCAGTTCACAAATTTAAGTTGCTTGTCATAATTGTGAGATGCAACTAAAATGGTAGTGAAAATAAGTGCATTTAAATTAATCAACATAGAAACATTAAGAAATTATTAAGCAGAAAAGTTTTGAGATGAATAAATAAGATTAAATGCTGTTTCTTGAAAAGTTCCATTTACCAGACACAATTTTGAGAAATATGAAAAATGTGATAAAAGAATGAAGGGGCAGGTGGAGAAATCAAAGGGTAATTCCATATAATAAAAAAACAACTACCAAAAAATGAGATATATTTAATTCTAGGAAAACATCATCTGCAATCATCAGTATTTAGTGGACCTAATTCAGTAAACACCATTACACAGATGTTGTGAAAGATGAACATGATCACCTTGCCCTTGCTCTTGATATTAAAGAAATGGTCTTGACATTTTACTCTAGTGAGAAATTTTCTGGTCTATGTCCTCAAAACTAACACAATCCCCTTCAGTTTCTAGTTTGCCGAGAATGCTATGCTTTATCCAGTTCTGGACTGTATTAGTTGGAGCAATTATGTTATCTTTATTTTTAAATAGTTAGGGCAATAGATTCCATGCTGATTTGCTAATCTCAAAATCTATCATTTATTTCCATAATAAATCATATGTTTCCAAGGTTTCATGTTCTTGATAAAGTAGGAATGGTTTTCTAAGATTCATTTTGGAGTTTTGGGATATTGTAGTCTTTCAGTCCCTGATTTAATAAATACCTAGATAAGTGACTTTTCCACTCAGAACTGGGCAGTGAAAATGTGATTTTTATTGCAGCTTTGAAGAGTTTATAGTGTAGTAGGGACTATGCTCATTCAAATGCAGAAATGTGACAGTATAACTTTTCAATTTGTGTGTATGATTGACGTTTTTAATAATTATTATTTTTCCTCCTGGCCTTTTGATGTAAAAATTTATGAGTCTTAAAGCAATTAGTATGTAGTGACTTTTTCAAATTTAGAATGGTTTTCAAATTTCAAAGTTTAGCATGGTCTATGTTTGGATATGTATTAATTTCTTAGTAGATCTAACAAATCCATCAGATTCTGGAGAATTTTTGCAGTCATTTTAATTATCCTTAACATACATTTCAAATTATTTCAGTAGTTTATAATTTTCTATAACGAATTTGATGGGTTGTGATTCTCTTTGAGACCTTCTGTCTTCAAATGCAATGTTATTCAAAATTCCATGTTATCTCATAAGCTTAGGAATGCAGCCAAGTTGGCCGAGTTCTTCATACTGACTGGTTGTGAACACACTGTCTTCTGTAGAAAGCTGTGCTGGAGCATCACACATTTATTAAAGTTTTGTGAAATTATAATCTCATCATTTCTGATTATCTCTGTACTATTTCTCATACTGTATTTCTTTCTGTTACTTTTAACATCTACTCAGCACTTTTTGTTTGTTTCCTTTTTTTATTAAAAATAGATTCTTTTCTCTTACAATATGAATTTTTCCCTCCCTCTATTCTTCATAGTTCCTTTCCCGCTACTCTCTTCTCCGGATTCATGCTCTTTCTGTCTTTTAATAGAGAAGAACAGGCTTCTAAGAGATAACAATCAAACATGATGAAATAAAATATAATAAGATAAAGCAAGACTATTATATCAAAGTTGAACACGGCAACCCAGTAAGGGGGGGAAGTCCCAAGAGGATGGACAAGAGTCAGAGACCCACTCATTCTCAGAGTTATGGGTCCCATAAAAATCCTCAGCTAATAGCTATTGTATATACACAGAGGACCTGGTGCAGACCCATAGGCTTGCTACTCCAGTATCACTCCACATGTTCCTTGCTTAGTTGATTTAGAGAGGCTTGTTCTCTCGGTGTACTTTTCCTCTCTGGCTCTCACACTTTTTCTGCTTCCTCTTCCTTGGGTTTCCCTGAGCTCTGAGGCGAGGGATTTTGATGGAACCCTTACCTTTAGACTCTCTCCATGTAATGTATGGATGCTGTCTCTACATCTCTTTCCATCCGCTGCTAGAGGAAGCCTCTCTGATGATGACTGGATAAGGCTATGGGTATAGCATAATATCATGAGTAGTCATTATGTTGATACTTTTCTTTTCTTAGACCAGCCGTACTGGTTTTGCCCTAGGGCTCTGGGCTATCCAGTCTCTGGTTCTTGGTCCCCCAGCCATTGTTGGGCATCAGCTGCTTCTTGTGGAGCGGGTCTTAAGCCAGATCAGATATCGCTTGGTTCCTTTGGCTGCCTGCTTTCCTTTTTTTTTTTTTTTTTTGGAGCAGATTACTAGTCTTTTAATGTTCTGCATTTTTCTGTAGTAGTACATTAGAGAGACATTAATTGTCTACTAAATACTTTTACTCTACCATCATAGACTTGATGTGCAATACTATGTTTTGTCCATTACTAAATGTTTGCTGGTTTTGATGATAATATATTCTCAGTTATTTGGAATTCACAAATAATTTTGCATTACTTCCCTACTCATTTTCTCCTATCTTACTTTGATTTAATAATATTAGAAAAATAATATTTCAAATGTTGAAATTATCTTGAGCATTCCCTTATTGTCTACATTTCACCAATGTTCTGAAACTTCAAAAAATTATGTCCAGCATTTCACATATGTTCAACATACTCTATTATGTTCTTAGAAGTTTGTTTTGTTATTTAAATTTTCTAAATTTCGCTTCTCTTATAATCAGTTTGTTTTAGATTAATAGCATTTTTTACACTTGTGCATACTTTCTTTAGATGTAATCGCTTTAGGGCCTACTGCAGTCTATGAATATTTCACCCCTGCCCTCAACCTTTTATCATTGTAATAAAACTTTTTAATCCATTATTCATGGTTTTACAAATTGTGAAACTACAGTGAAATTGATGATATTCTTTATATTAACACTGTATAGTGAAATTGGTCTGAGCTGTCAAAACTTATAAAGCCCTAATAATTCATTTTTAATATACATTTAAAAGAATATGATATGAAAATGATTCCGGTTAACATCAAGATATCTAGGTTTCTTTATTTTTCATGACAGGCTTTCTCTGTGTAGCCCCAGCTGTCACGGAACTCCCTCTGTAGACCAGGCTGGCCTTGATCTCAGAGATAGGACTGCCTCTTCATCCAGAGTGCTGGGATAAAAGGTTTGGGCCACCACACCCACAGATATCTAAAAATTTTAAATTATTCACATTGCTGTAATTATAACATGAGCATCAGTAAGATCTAAGAAATAGTGCTATGCAGTAAAACAATTTGGAATTCAATCTTATTTATAAACAATTCATTTAAATGGGAACCACATGGGATTAGTTGATGAAGGCTAGATTTAGTTCAGTTTAGCTCTAAACTTCCAATTATTCCAAATCCTCTCCACATCTTACTTCTTCTTAGACCAAGCACTGTTGATGACAGAAATTCAGAAGGTAAGTGCAAAGGCTCCCCTGAACTTGGAACTCCTTCCTGTACATCAATGGCTAAATACAGTCTTACACCCAAATCCAAGCCAAAACAAAGAGCTAATGTATTTTGCCTATTATCTAGATGAATGATGCTAATGATAGACAAGCAAAGAAACAAAATTCAAAATTACTAAAGTAAACACAAGAACAAAATATACAGGAAAGTATGATAATGGGAAATGAAGTTTGCCATATTTTCATGATATGTGATCAAATCCAAAAATTTATGAAACTTAAAATTTGCTGTCATTTGAGAAAGTAAATGATTTAAAGGATAATACTATAAGTATTTTAAATATCCCTTTAAATAGATATGAAGGAGATAATATTAATCGATATAAAGAGCAGAAAGGTCAATGCCTTTCAAATGTTAAAAGCTTGTTCAGTTTTTATTCCTTATAGAACTTGGAAGATTTGCACATTTAATTTCTCTCTCTTAATTAAATCATTTAAGAAATGTATTTTACCTGGGAAGTGGTGGCACATACCTTTTATCCGAGCATTCAAGAGGCAGAGACAGGTGGATCTCTGTGAATTTGAGGCTAGCCTGGTTTACAATGTGAGTTCAAGGACAGACAAAGCTGTTACACAGAGAAACCCTGTCTTAAAAAAAGAAAGAAAGAAAAGAAAAAAAAAGAAAGTATTTTAAGTGAAATAAAGCAGAAACAGAAACATCCAGCACACATTCATGAAGTATGGGATCTATAGGATTTTTCTCCTTAAAGCCGAGTCAAGAATGTTGCTTACCAATTGAAGCCGAGGGGTATGTTTTTTGGGGGAAGATGGAGAAAGAAACAAATAAAAAGGATTGCCTGGTTCTAAGTTACAGAGAGGAATGGGGAGCTGTGGCTGCACATTTTATAGTAGGTGGATAACAAACAGCAATGAAGAAGTTGCATTCCCCAAATCCAGGGGGGAAAACTTCAAAAGTTTTGCCTGTAAAGAAATAATAATGTTTTGAGATGGCAGACAGTTTTCAACTTACTTAAACTTCACCACATACACATGTGTCAAAATATCTCGTTATCTCATGAAAATGCACAAGTTTATGCTTTTGTGTTTCTGTTAAAATAGTTTTATATAGCTTTAAAGCATTTATTTACATATATATGGATGCAAACTTTGAAAGTTTTTCATTTAAAAATAGGGCTTTGCTAAAAATTAAAATAAAACTCTCTGAATGGAGAAGTATTACTGTGGATCAGCAAAACCATTCACAAGATCCATCTGACCTTCTCCCTGTCCATTTTTCTTGACCCTTTTTCATTCTTGACCACAAAGAAGTAGCTTTCCTGAAGCTTCCTTCTTCTGCACTTAGCAATGGATTCACGGAAGAGTATCTTTATTTTTCCTTTATTTTTGAGATTATATTATAATCAAATGTTTCCTCCTTCACTTCTCTCCCTCCAGTCCTTTCATGTACCCCTTGTTCTCTTTTCAATTCATGGGGTCTTTCCCTTTAATTTTTACCATCTGTCTGTCCATCTATCTGTCTATCTGTCTTATCTATCTATCTATCTATCTATCTATCTATCTATCTATCTATCTATCTATCTATCTATCTATCTACCTACCTACCTACCTACCTACCTATCTATCTATCTATCTATCTATCTATCTATCTATCTATCTATCTATCTATCTATCCATACATCCATATTCCTTCCTTCCTTTTCTTTCTTTCTTTCTTTTTTTCTTTCTTTCTTTCTTTCTTTCTTTCTTTCTTTCTTTCTTTCTTTCTTTCTATCTGTCTATCATCTATTTCTAAACAAATAAATGGTTCATTCTCTGTCTGTTTAATATTATTTGTAGGTATATGTTTTCAATAGTCTTCCTCAGGGAGGAGCACACTAGCTGGGTATCCAGTACCAAATAGTCAGCTTCAATTTACTTAATCAGATTTTATTTTCTAGTGAAGAAAAATTCATCACTGAAGATATTGACCACAACACACCACACTGAGAGTCTAGAGAAGCTTTGTACCAGGACATTGTTAATTCTTCATACTGATTCATTTCTCTAGCAAGCTTTACTTCCCCTCTAAAATTTGCCGGATGCCATGGACATTGCTTCCTGTAAGAATGGGATATTTAAGCCTCTGTCACAGGACACTTCAAGATTTTCTTTGTGTGTGTGTGTGTGTGTGTGTGTGTGTGTGTGTGTATGTGTGTGTGTGTGTGTTTGTATGTATCTATTAATTTCTCACACTAATACATTTTTATGTCTATTCTCTAATGAATAGGTCTACTGCCTGTTTATTTCAGCATAATCAAATATTTAAGAGATTTAACTTTTTCTATACTTTGTCTATTACACTGAAATTTTTGGTGAAAAATAACCTCTTTAAAATTCATCTTTAAAAAATTAAAGATTAAAATTTAATCTTTAAAAATAATTGAAAAATATTCAGTGAAGTACACATTAACTTAAAGATATATTAACTCTTCTCACATTCCTCAATAGATATCTGATGAAGGTTGGACTGAGAGCTAAGTCCTAGTAGGGGAAATATATGAAATGTACTTTGGTATTTAAATTAATTTCATATTCTCATTAAGGTTACAACAAGGTTCCATGTTTGCCTTTTGTATTCTACTTCCTAACCATCTCAAGTCACATGACTCCATTAGTGTACTCTCCTTTGCGTCTGACTGTAGATTTTTATATATCCCTTAATATGTTATTTGTGTCTTCATTTCTTCTCTTTTAATCTATTTTATTACTACTCTTCCTTCCAAGGTACCATGCTTTCTTTTTTCCTTTCTCCTTTCTTGATGACTTGCCTTGATATTTGCTAAGCAACTTGGTTCTATGTTGTCTGCATTTTCAAGTGGATTTTTCTACTGGGATTAGCACTTGGATGATAATACATAGTTAATTGTTGGAAATAGCCATTTTCTTTTGACAAATTATACCCATACTTGGTCATATTTGCACACCACCATAGAATAAAGTGAGAGAAATTTGCTTCATTATAGAATGAATATCTATCTATCTATCTATCTATCTATCTATCTATCTACATATATATGTAAAACCTTTTCATAATTAAATATATAAAATAAGGAAACATCAAAATAAGTAATTTCCCCCAAAGGTTTCATTCCCACTAGTGTTCTAAGATCCCATTCTAAGATAGTAAATATGTATCTAGCACCGTAGTATACAATTGCAATCTCAGTACTTGGGGGGCAGAATTTGGAGACATTGACATCTGTGTGACTATTGTAGCAAGTTTGAAGCCAGCCTGAACTATACAGTAAGATCTTTATTTAAAGAAGTAAGCAAATGCCAAGCTTATTGGAGCATGCCTTTCATCCCAGCACTCAGGAGGCAGAGGCAGGAGGATTCCCATGAGCTCAAGGTCAGCCTGGTCAAGAGAGTGAGTTCCAGGAGAGCCAAGGCTATTAAACAGATAAAAAGAAGGAGAAGAAAGAAGAGGAGGGGAGGAGGAGGAAGAAGAAGAAGGAGAAGGAGGAGGAGGAGGAAGAGGAGAAGAAGAAGAAGAGTGAACATTGAGTTATTGACAGGTAATTTATCTTTTTATTTATTCATCTCTCACATAATACAACTACAGCCTCCTTTCCCTACACTCTTCCAAGTTCCCCACTGTGGTGGTTTTAATGAAAATGGCTCCCATAGGCTCATAAAGAGTGGCAACATTAGGAGGTATGGTCTTGTTGGAGTAGGTGTGGCCTTGTTGGAGAAAGTGTGTCACTGAGGGAGTGGGCTTTGAAGTGTCAGAAGCTCAACTTAGGTCAAGTGGCTCACTCCTTCCTGCTGCCTGAGAACCTAGATGTAGAATTCTCAGCCCCTCTCTAGCACCATGTCTGCCTGTACTCTGCCTTGATGATAACAGACTAAACCATGAAACTATAAGCCAGTTCCAATTAAATGTTTTCTTTTATAAGTGTTTCTGTGGGCATAGTGTCTATTCAAAGCAATAGAAACCCTAACTAAGACCCTTCTTCTCCATATCCACTCCTCCTCCATTTCCCTTCAGAAAACAACAGCCCTCACAGGAATACTAACTGAACATGGCATAACAAGATGTAATAAGACTAGACACATACCTTCATGTCAAGCCTGGATGAGGCAACACAGTAAGAGGAAAAGGATCCTGGGGGCAGTCAAAAGAGTCAGAGACATCCCCACTCCCTCTGTTAGCAATCCCACAAAAAACATCAAGCTAAAAACTGTAGCATCTATACAGAGGGCCTACTGCAGACCCATTCAGGCTCTGTGATTGCTGCTTCAGTATCTCCGACCCCTTTGAGCCCTGCCTACTTGATTTTATGGGCCATGTTTTTCTGGTGTCCTCAACTCCTCTGGCTCCTACAATCCTTCCTTCCACTCTTCCTCAGGGTTCCCCAAGTTCAGCTTAATGTTTCACAGGGTTTTCTTCAATCCCTCTCAGCTGCCAGGGGAATCCTCTCCGATGATGATAGGGTCAGGCAGCAATCTATGAATATAGCAGAATTTTATTTTAAATTTTCATTAAATTTATGTTTTCTAAATGTATATATGTTAACATTTGATTATTAACTGGTTTTGGATATTACAAAATCAAGCTACATAATGACAAAATAAAATAAGTACTAGTGATTTGCAGATGCTTGATGACAAAAAAATAAAAGAGCTTCATCTGATGTCATGTCAATAGAAGTTTTGGGGATAAGTTTGAAACTTGGATGTCACTGAATGTTGTCAAAATTTGTATCACTCAATTGAGCGATTAAACTTGGATTGTTTTGAATGAAGTTTTATTGATTCTTGATATTTCATTATAGTTAAAGAAGAAATAACCTTGCTAAGCTGCTATAAATTTAAATCCTCTTTTTATATTGTTATCCAACATTCATGGTGCTTTAGAACTTTATCACACACACACACACACACACACACACACACACACACACACACACATATATATGACTGGCTTTACCCATTGGAGTTGAGCCCATTAACACAATTAGAAGACCAAATATTAGCGGCATAGGGCTGTGGGGACAGTTCAGTCAGTAGTGAGACAGTTTTGTAAGAATGGTAAATGAATTTAAAGTCTTTTTCTTCCTGTTTGTATTGTTCACTTGCAGTCTTTAGTTGGACATCTTAAGCCTCATTTCTCCTTTAAAAATGTTTTTAATTAGAATATAATTGCATTATCTACCCCTTTCCTTCCTCCCTCCAGTCCCTACCTGCTATCATCCCCAGAACCACTTCCATATGCCTACCCCAAATCTTAAGTACGTAGCCTTGTCTTCTTTTATTTTAAATCAGAATGTTTACAGTGTACCATTGTAGGCTGGGTGTATGCCACTTGAATTTTGATGTATTTGGGGACTAGAGGGACTCTGAAGTGACTTTGCTATTAGACATTTTAACAGTGTTGATATTGTTAAAGACTGCAGAGTACTTAAGGGGGAGTGAATGCATTTTCCATTCTGATATGGCCAGAAGTGTAGAGACATCAGGGGAGGAAAATTATGGCCTGTGGGTTATAAATGATGTGGTTTTGAATATCAAGTTGAAAGGGGTTAGAGCTGTGGTTGTTGATATTGTCAACCTGAGAGGATCTGGAATCACAGAGGAGATATGCTTCCGGGAACGCCTGTGAGGAATTATTGGTATTACATCAATTAAGTTTGGAAGACCCACGTTTACTTTGGGTGACACCATTCAGTGAGCTGGTGTCCTGGACTAAATAGAAAGCAAAAGAGAAAGCTGAACACAAACATGCATTACTCTCTGGCTTCTGGTTGCAAATGCAGTGTAGCCACCAGTATCTTGTTCCTGTCACCATGCTTTCCCTACCATGATGAGTACAGAAAAATACATCTTCTTTAAAATTTCTTCCTTTCAGTCATTTTTAACAAAGCAACAAGAAAAGTCACTAATGTATGGTCTAAACTTTGTGTATCCTGGAATTTATATTGAAACTCCAAGTATTAAGTTAAAGTTTTATTTTTTTCTTTCTTTAATTTAATTTAATTTTATTTTACAATACCATTTAGTTCTACATAACAGCCACAGACTCCCCCATTCTCCCCCTTCCTGCCCCCCTCCCCTTCTTCCCAGCCCACCCCCATTCCCAACCTCTCCAGGGCAAAGCCTCCCCCGAGGGCCGAGATCGACCTGGTAGATTCAGTCCAGGCAGGTCCAGTCCCCTCCTCCCAGACTGAGCCAAGCGTCCCTGCATAAGTCCCAGGTTTCAAACAGCTAACTCATGCAATGAGCCCAGGATCTGGTACCACTGCCTAGATGCCTCCCAAACTGATCAAGCCAATCAACTGTCTCACCTATTCAGAGGGCCTGATCCAGCTGGGGGCCCCTCAGCCTTTGGTTCATGTGTTTCCATTCGTTTGGCTATTTGTCCCTTTGCTTTATCCAACCTTGGTTTCAACAATTCTCGCTCATATAACACCGGGAGTCTAATTAGCGAGAAAGGTAAAAGTTTTAAACAATGTGTTTATGTGGAAAGTGGTTAAATAATGAACATGTCATGGCTATTGTTACTGAATATCTGCAGTGTATTAGAGATTATATGGTAATTTATTGTGTACCCTAATAAAGCTTACCTGGAGATCAGAGGACTGAGTCAGCCACTAAATTAGACATAGAGGTCAGGTAGTGGTGGCACATACCTTTAATCTTATCACTGGGGAGGCAGAGATCGATTTGGATCTCTGTGAGTTTCCACAGTGGCAGTACTGGGCTACATGAGAGAAATAGAACCAGGCAGTGGTGACACATGCCTTTATTCCAAGGAAGTAATATGGCAGGACACAGAAAGGTATATAAGGCATGAGAAAACAAGAACTCACTCTCTTGAGGCTGAGGATTTTGTAGAAGTAAGCTAGTGGCTGGCTGTTCTACTTCTCTGATCTTTCAGCTTCACCCTAATATCTGGCTCTGGATATTTAATTATAAGACCTTTTAAGATTTGTGTTACAAGATTCTCCCTTCTTATTTCACCAGAGTGATTTCTGTCTTACCTTCCACATAGCTCTGTCTTCCTTTCCACCTCATCCTATTTTTAAGTATATGCCAATTTAGATCAATGTATAGAAACCTAATTTTTATGCTCTCTGAGTGAAGAGGCAGCATTATAATATAAATCACACCATTGTTAGAGGCTTAATGTAAGAATCTTCAGTGACTGATTATGTCCTACATGTTGTGATGAGACACTATGACAAAGGTAACTTAGAAAAGAAAAAAATGTAGTTGGGTCTTCTGGTTTCAAAGGGTTGGAGTCCATGATGGTGGGGCAGTAAGGCCAGCAGAGAGAAAACTTTGTGGATTTTTGAAAAATATTTTTTTGTAGAATAAGTTTTGATCATGTTTCCTCTCCTCCAGTTCCCCCCAATGTCTCCCCATCTCCCTACCGACACAACATTATGTTCTTTTTCTTTCTCTTTCAAAAATTAAATCCAACCAACCAAATAAACAAAAGTAACACCTTCCAATGTCACAAGAAGTAAAAACACACTCAAAAATACAAAAATGAAAATCAAAATAATCAAAAGACAGTAACATAAACAATATCCAAAAAAATCAAAATCAAACAAAAGAAATGGACAAAAATACAATCAACTTCATTTTGTGTTGGCCAACTACTCCTGGGCATGGGACCTGCCCTGAGCATAGTTGATACCCACTGAGACTCCAATGGAGAAAACTGATTTTTCCCTTTGCCAATGTATATCAATTGCAGATAACTTCTTGATGAGAGATTGAACCCTATATCCAATTCTCACTCTGCGCTAGGTCCCTGTATGGCTTGAACCTATATGTATCTTGATGTATCCTTCCACAGTGTCTTTGAGTTCACATAGACATAAGTCCTTTTGCATCTGGAAGGCATTTTCTTTGTAGGTATACCTCTGGCTCTTACGATCTTTCTGCCTGCTCTTCCTCATGGATCCCTGAGCCTTTAAGAGAGGGGCTTGAAAAATAAATTCTTCATTTAAGATGGAGTGCTCCAAAGTCTCTTTCACTTTGTACACTATCAAGTTGCATGTTTCTGTGTTAATTCCCATCTATTGTGAGAAGCAGCTTTTCTGATGCTCTGATGATTATGTTACCAGGTGTCATTTTATTGCTGCTTCTTTGGCATAATAATAATAATATCAGATTTTCCCCTAGGCCTATACCCTATGAAGTTTCATATGCTTGGCAAACTTTAATAGTGTGAGGTATGGGTGTCATCTCATGTTGTGGGATTCAAGTCTAATCAAAAAGTGGGTGGTTACTCTGTATAACACTTGTGCCACTATTACACAAGTATATTCTGCAAACAGGTCACTATTGTAGGTTGCAGGATTTGTAGCTGAGTGGCAGTAATGATTACCTTACTTGATCTGTAGAGTGAAGAGTACCTTCCAATACCATGAACATTTGTCAGTAGAGGTGAAGCCTCCATTTAGGTACTAGTTTGACCTCTTCATGATTGATGACATGGGTGTTTCCTTTAGTAATAGGGCCTTACCATCAAACTGAGGAGAGTAATCAAAATGCCCGGCAATGGCCTGTCATTTTTATAAATTTCCATGGGACCTCTATACTCTGTAACTCAATATTATGCAACTCATTCCTGGCACTGGATATTTTAGTCAGTGCCATAAAATGTTTAGTTGAGGCATTTTGGCTCTTATTATTTAGTGACTATTCATATATGAATGTATTTTAGGAAAGGTCTGTTATACTGCATTTCCATGTGGGTTTTCAAATAGCCTTTAGTGTTAGTTGTTCCTTCCCTTATTTCCTCACTTATCCTTTCCCATTCCCCTCCAGATTTAATCTTCCTATTGTAGTTCCCCCTTTGTCTCTCCATAACACTATACTATGTTTCCCCTTCACAGAGAGATCTCACCCCTACCCCCAGTCTCTTACTAGGTAGCCAATCACTATGGTTATTTAGATTGAAGTACACATTTTGTAAATTTTCTAATTTTGTGTATTTATGGATTTTGTTGATTTGTGTGTGTGTATTTGTCTATCTCTCTGTGTGCTTCTGCTTTCCTTTTTATTCTATATTTCATTTTTTACATGTTTATTTTCTAAAGAGAGAGATAAAGAACATGTGGAGCTAGGTGGGTGGAGAGGTAGGGAGGATCTGGGAGGAGATCAGGGAGGATAACACATAATCAAAATACAGTGTATGAATTTTCATTTAAAATTTCAATTAAAAAAGCTAGCACCCACATAGAAGAGAAAATATGCAATATTCCTCTTTTGGGGTCTGGGTTACCTCACTCAGGATGATTAGTATTCTAGTTCCATTCATTTACCTGTAAATTTCATTCTTCTTAACAGCCAAATATTACATTATGTAAATGTACCATAGTTTCATTATCCATTCATCAGTTGATGTCACCTAGACTGTTTCTAATTTCTGTCTACCATGAACAGATCATCAATTAACATGGAAGTGTCAATATCTCTATAGTAGAATGTAGTTTTTTTGGTTAGATGCCCAAGAGAAGTATAGCTGGATCTTTAGATAGAACAATTCCCAATGTCCTGGGGAACTGCCATACTGATCTCCTTAGTGGCTCTATGAAGTTGGAGCTATCTCCAGTCCCACTCAGACCCACAGCCACTCAGACCCAAATAAACACACAGATGCTTATATTATTTAAACTGTTTGGCCTAATGGCTCAGGCTTCTTGCTATATAGTTCTTATGTCTTAAATTAACCCATTTCTATTAATCTATAAGTTGTCACGTGGCTTGTGGCTTACTGGTACCTTACATCTTGCTTCTTATGTTGGTGTTGGCTGACAGCGTCTCCTAACTCAACCTTCCACTTCCCAGACTTTTCCTCTCTATTTGTCCCGCCTATACTTCCTGCCTGGCTACTGGCCAATCAGCACTTTATTTATTAACCAATCAGAGCAGCACGTCCAGAGCATCCAGACCACCCCACAGCAGCTCTAAGTTGTGTAGCAGAGGAGAGATTGAGAATGATGAGTGTCTTTTGAAATCTCAGTGACACACCTCCTTCATATGATCATGCTTCCTAATTCTTCCCCCAGATGCCACTAACTGGGAACAAGTATTCATACACATGAGCCAATGGGGACCATTCTCAATGAAACCACCACAAGCTAATTCTAACAGAAAAAGAAAGAAAATATAGAGAAAATATGTGTCTATACATATAATAGGTAGTAGATAATAAGTCATGATTTTTTTCATTTTTTATTTAAAAATTTTAATTCTATATTTCCATCTAGCTTTATAACACATCTATATTTTATTCATTTTCATGGCAATATATTCACAATATACATTATTTAGTTGATTTCCAAGGTCAGAGTTTTCATAGCTCCTTTACTTTGTCACTACATATTCTTTAAATATCATGATACTTGAAATAGTACATACCTATATATTTATGCTAAACATTATAGAAACACTTTCTTTTAAACCTTCATCCTCTGCTTCCAAATTAGGTGGACAGCACTTAGAAACAACTTTGATTAGAAATAAGTGACAATGGCATGCTCATTGTGATCTTTATACCAGCAATGCGGTGATATGACTCAGTAGTCTTAGATTTCAAATTGACTCAAGTTCATAGTCTCCAGTTTTTACTCAATGTTGATATTCATGCTCAATATTTTGATAGATTGTGTCTTTGCCAGGGTCATCTAGTGTTCTCAGTAATCATTTTCTATATTCAAATCACCTGCAGTGTTTGAAAAGCACATCACTCTGTTTTGCTGGAATCATCCCTTTAGAAGTAACCAACAGTGTTTGGGACACTGTGTGGAAGGTCCTAAGACTCCTTGTTGCAGCGAGCTCCTTGGCCAGCGAGGAAGAATGACCACCACTCGAGGATTCTTCTCAGATCACACTTTATTGGAGCGCCTATTGGTTAAGGGAGAGCAGGAAGTGAGGGGCCCCGAGTACTAAAATGCCGCTGCTTATATGGGGAATCAAGCAAACGTGCCGTACTGTGATTGGGTCCCGCCAGAATGCAAGCACCAGGAGCCACGGGATAGGCTGAGGACATAAGGTCAATTACCATACTCGTGCATGCGCAGACCTTAGGACATGTAGTCCTAGGAGCATAGCCAAATATGGAGTTGTTTACAGTTGGGCTACCAGGAAGCCAGCGCCATCTTAACATGGCAGCTCCCTACACCTTGTTCTGCTAGACTGCCTTTAAGTGTTTATAGACTACTATTAATTTCTCATTAACCTTCTTTACAAACTCCTGCAACTTTCTAATATTTCACTTTTTTGCCTATCTTTCATCTTACTGCTAAGAGTTTTATTTTTATGGTTATCTTTCAGTTTATCCATAAAAAATTCCCAGATGGATGCCAGTACTCAAATATTTAAAATGATAAAGTATTTCTATGACTGTGACAGAAATATCACTTCCATCTTGGCCTTGGAAAGAATTGCTCAGCAAAGAACACTAACACAGTGAATGCACCCTTAATGGAAATTGCCTTCAAAATGACTCTGCAAGTTGCCTGTGTTTTTAACCCCTTGTGTTGAAATCACTTTGAGGCATTTTGGCTTTGACTATAGTCATTAAACATGTTTTCCCAATTCTTTGACAAGCCAACAGAAAGTACTTTCTTCAAAAAGGAGTTTGAAATGGTCTACATTCGCTTCAAAATTCTAGAGAATTTATGATTTTACTTAGTTTTCTATTCCCATATTGTCCTCCTTTTCCTCAATGTCTTTCTTTTTATTCATCTTTAAGTATGCATGTGGTGCAATTTACTTCCTCTGAACTTATTCATTATTTATTAACATATCTAGGCCTCATTAATGATGTAATTTATCTATATATCCTTTGTAGTGATTAAGTATTGGGACTATATCAGACATGGACACATAGGATCCAGGATGACAGAAAGGGAAGTGAAATTTTCAGTAGAGGCTGCTACTCTACAGAATGTATTCAAGCAGAGATGTCACAAGGCTGTAAGAACTTACACAATAGCAACAATGTATCTCTTACTCCATATTTTGAAACATGGTTATGCTTTGGCATTTTCAGAAACAAGTTGTACTACAAATAAGTGAATATATTTGGATGAATTTTAATTTAATCAATAAAACCATTTAAATATTTTTCTTCACAGATCATGTTTACCTATTATATATAATCTTTCTGTTTTCCCTTTATTATCTTAGTTTATTAGATTATAAATTTACCAATTAGTTACAAAATTCAGTGGTATTTTGATAACTATATCAATTTTTGATACCTTGCTTAAACTATTATGTATTGGTAGAATACAACACACCAGGAAGGAAGTGGGTTCGTGATGTACATGGAATCTGAGAGGAATGTCACATTCACTTTTGCACCTACATCTGTTGAAATGAATTCATCCCATCATGTTGCCAGATATGTATTAGTTTGGTGACAGTTGGTGTCATGGAATATAAAAGATGATAGATTTCTAGGTCTTTGGAGAGACTCTCTTGAATTTCTGGCCGGGCCGTAATTACTGAGTAGTAGAAGTAAGGACCATGCACTTTCCCCCCAGTACTTGTGAGGAGATGATATGCAACCAAAGATGGATGACCCAATGTTAGAGAAGAACTTTGGGCTACTTTCCAGGCAGCCAGATGTCCCTGTTATTAGGTAACATTACACCCTTCTGGGATCTTTGATGGAGTTAAAGGCTGAAAAGTTAAACTTATAATGTTCCTTAGTTTTGATAAAAGGTAAATTGGGCATAAAACTTTATACTCAAAAAGCCAAGATAAATAATAGAGCACTTCTTTAACTTTGCCAAATACAAATGGACTCAATATTGTAAGTGTAATTGTACTTGATAACTGTTTTGGTTATATATAACTTTATTATGTTAATGTTAAAACCTTCCTTTTAATTAGACAAAAAAGGTAAATGATGTGGAGCCATCTTTGTACACTGTAAATATATATTACTCTCATTGGTTAATAAAGAGCTGACTGGCATATAGCTGTGCAGGAAGAGACTAAATGAGAGAATAAGACTAGGAGGACACTGGGAAGAAGGAAGGTAGAGTCTGAGGAGTCTGAGGAGTATTGAGAAGACTCAGAGGAAGCAGGAGATGCGCATGCCATGCTGAAAAAAGGTACTGCCATATGTCAGAGGGTAGATAAGAACTATGAATTAGTTGTAAGAGCTAGTTAGTAACATGCCTAAGCTATCAGCTGAGCACTTATAATTAATATTAAGTCTCTGTGCCTTACTTTGGAGCCAGCAGTTCCAACAAAACTCTACCTACAAGGAGGAATAAAAGAGATCTAGTATCTTCCTAATAATCAGTTGTAGGAAAATGCAGTTACAATTTCAAGGACATGAGTTCACAGTCCTTGGAATTTGTTTCCACAAACAAAGGAAGTGGTTCTTAAAAGAAATACAGTACAAAATCATAGTCTGTCAAGAGGATTTGCTGAAACTTCTTTATTCTTTTGCGTGTTTCAGAAGGAACTCTTGCTCTGTCTTTAGGAAATGTCAAATAATGATCCCTATGATCCCATCAGAACCAAATTTAACATTATTTACTAGAGCTTCAAGCCAAAGGCAAACACTGAGAAATTTAATCAAAATACTCTAAATTCTTTAAAATGCAACTGTGTTTTTTTTTGTTGATATTTAAACTTGTTAAGCTTAGACTTTCCAAAGTTAAAGCAATCAATTACTCATTTCTTCTGTCTCCATGTATACATGCACACCAAATAATAACCTTTGTGTTAGGATGAAAGATTAAACACTCATTTAATTTAGCTTAGGCTCTGTTTGTTTTTGATTAAGAAGGGAAAATCTTTTAGAGCACTATAGGTTATTTATGTTTGTTTTGTTCCAGTTATAAAACCAACTAGAACATTTGTGCTTGTTGCCATGACTGCTTTGAAAAGTAATTGCATTAAATAAATAGTTGAAATAAAAATGAAAATAATTTAAGAGGTAATAAATTAAATTAAATTAGGTGATTTAGTTATTCTCTAATTGTAACCTCACATTGGTGGTGATAGAATTGTGAGTATGTTTTAAACATAGTAGGAGATCATGTTTTGTTTCATTCATGTATTAGGGATAAATCTTTGTTAAATTCCAAGTTTATCCAAGGCACAAGAAGGAAAAATGCTAATAACGTAAGTGTAGTGGTATTGTGTTCCCCAAAATATTGTGTACCTTAATAAACTTATCTAGGGTCAGAGAACAGAAAAGCCACTAGTTAGGCAGTGATAGCACACGCCTTTAACCCTAGCATTCCAGAGACAGAAATCCATCTGGGATCTCTGTGAGTTCAAGGCCACATTGGAAACAGCCAGGCATGGTGACTCACGCCTTTAATCCCAGGAAGCAAGCCTTTAATCCTAGGGGTGATGGTAGAAAGCAGAAAGGTATATAAGGAGTTAGGACCAGAAACTAGAAGCATTTGGCTGGTTAAGCATTTGGCTGGATAAGCTTTCAGGCTTTGGAGCAACACAGTTCAGTTGAGATTCATTCTGGATGAGGACTCAGAGGCTTCCAGGCTGAGGAAACAAGACCAGCTGAGAAGTTGACCAGGTGAGGTTAGTTGTGGCTTGTTCTCAGATCTTCCAGTTCATCCAAATACCTGGCTCCGGGTTTGATTTTATTAATAAGAACTTTTAAGATTCCTGCTACATGTAAGAGCTACCATAACTGCATTTTGTTACATATATTCATTCACCATGTAACGTCTTCAAATTTCATGTAGAACTGTGTTATTTTGAACACGTGTGGATGACAAAACATCATTCCCCAAATATATTAGCAAATTAATCCCCAGAACCTGTCCAATATGCTCTATTACATGACAAAAGAAACTCTGCAGCTGTGAATGAGATTCAGAGGTCCTCAGCCTGAGACTCTTCTAGATTTTTCCAAGCTGACTCACTCTAGTCACATGATCCTTAGACAACAGGAGAAGCACTCTAGCTGAGCTGACAAGAAAAGAGATATGACTAAGAGATGTCAAGAAGAAATTCAACTCTGAGTTTTAGAGACAAGACAGAAGAAAGGAGAAAATGGATGACAGTGCCTGGCAACAGAAGACTAGGAAGGGGAGGAAGAGTGTATTCCAATAGCTCACATCCACCTTGATTTTGAATGTGTCATCTTTGGGAGATTCTGACTTCTGTAACTGTAAATGTGCATGTGTGTGTGCATGTGTGTATATGTGTATCTATGTACATGTATATACATATGTATTTCACATATATAATATACATATATAAATTATTTCTATATAAATTTATAAATATACATATATATTTCAATGTGTGAGTCACAATGAAACCTAGACCACAGAGGAAGTATTCTAGTTGACCTGACAGAAAAGAAGGAGTGGCTGAGAGGTGTAAAGAAGAAATTCAACTCTAGAAAGTTTAGATACCAGATAGAAGAAAAAAATACATACATTGTTTCAATTTTCCATAGTTGCATTAATTTTTAATTTGTTTCAATTTGTTATAGCAGCAATAGTAAACTAAAATAACACATCATATTTCCAAGAGAAATATTTATTGTCTTAAGTATTTATGTTTAACATAAA
Source organism: Peromyscus leucopus (assembly GCF_004664715.2). Lineage (NCBI taxonomy): Eukaryota > Metazoa > Chordata > Mammalia > Rodentia > Cricetidae > Peromyscus > Peromyscus leucopus. The sequence goes on from NC_051074.1 coordinate 59,424,612, forward strand.
AACTCATTATATTGGGTAATAAAAACTTAATTGTATTGTGTTTTGCACATTGTAAACACTGTTAAGCTTTCTTGGGAAAGAAGCACATGTAGAATCCCAATCTGCCCCAATTCCTCTATGCATATTATTCTACTGTTTTTGGCAGAATCTTCTGAAGTTTAGAAATGCACATAATTGTGGGATGAAAATTTCCACTGAGATTTCATGAACATACCCATCTCAGCTCCTGAACATTTTAAATTTTTTCCAGGTGGCAAGTTAAAATCAGTTATAGATGTTATTGGTCTATGTTTAGAGAAACTAATGATGACATGGAAAATGCCACTTTTATCCAAAAGTTTGTCTTTCTCTGTATTTTGAATATAGAAATATGAATAAAATCATGTTTCTGAATAATCCTTGCAAACTGTAGCTTTTCATAAACTTGAGTCTAATAATAGTTGTAGAAATCACACTTATAAAAATGCTACTAAAACAGGGATAAAGTTTTGATTTATCTTGTTTTTTAAATCAACTAATGAAGTGAACTATGACAAAATATCATTCATAGAACAAATATTGCTATTTTAGCTTAAACATGTATATTAGATTGTAAGATTTATAAACTAATACCGACCATTCAAAATTAAGGACGGATTTTTACTACACTCCTGCAGAAGTGTTTTTAAACCCTAATTTCATACTAGAGAGACAATTCAAAATTAGAATGAAAATTATTTTCTTATCTGGTTTAAACCACAGTTACTTATGATTTAAATTAAAAGTTACATTAGAAATAGAGGTTTAAAGATGTGGAAAATATATGTTCATTGGAAAAAATATATATATTTATACTTCTGTTAAAGCAAGTGAAGATACAGGGATTTTTTAAAAAAAACATATCACTATAAATCTATAGTTTATATACACAAAGATCCATAATTTATACATATTTCTTTCTGTTTTTAAGAAAAACTTCCACTCATTCTACATATCAACCACAGTGATTGTTTTTTGGTGATTATATCTCATTTCTGAAGACTAAATAATTTTGTTGCAACATTTTTATAAGCTCCGTGTTGATGGTTCTCTAGAATAACAGAACATACAGAATGAATCTCTCTATATATCCAGAAAGAGGATTTATTACAATGAGTTAAGGGCTGTGGTCCAGCTAATCCAACAATGGCTGCCTATGAATGGAAGTTCAAAAAATCCAGTAGTGGGTGGATATCTCAGCAGGGCTTCAGTTACACTGGAATCTTGATGAACTAAGCTCTAACATCAGTGAAGCAAAGGGCTTGTTAGCAGGTACAGGAGCAAGAAGGAAAAGAAAGAGCTCCCTTCTTCCATGACTTCTGTATAAGCTGCCCGCCATAGGTGTAGTCCAGATTCAAGGTGGGTCTTCCCATCTCAAAAGTTCTTGAAAGGTTTAGCTTTCACCTCAAAGATCTGGATAAGAAGAGAGTTTTCCTGCTTCAAGTGACTTAATTAAGAAAAAAAATTCCCTCACAGATGTGGCCAATGATTTGGGTTTTAGTTAATTTCAGGTGTAGTCAAGTTGTCAATCAAGAATAGTCATCAGAGATGGCAAACCTATGAGGTGACGCTCTTACATTTTTTGTTGTTGTTGAGAACTACTTTGGTACTGATACCTTTGAGTTGGCCTTTCTTTTTTTTTTTTTTTTTTTTTTTTGGCTTTTCGAGACAGGTTTTTTTTCTCTGCATAGTTTTGGTACCTGTACTGGATCTCACTCTGTAGACCCGGCTGGGCTCGAACTCCCAGAGATCCCCCTTTCTCTGCCTTCTGAATGCTGGGATTAAAGGTGTGTGCCACCACCACCCGGCATTTTCTTTTTAATTAAAATAATAGATGTTTGCTGTCCCAACTACTTTGTACATCTGGAGCTGTGGTGAGAGAAGAACAGCAGAAGTCTTAGAAGCAAAGACAGCTGGGTGGAATCAGAGTATTTTATTTACACATACAGGTTTCCATTAGATGGGGCTGTGTTCTCAACCTGTCTTTAGGAACTGACATTCTCTTTTCGTTTCCACAATATAAACCAATTTCATTCTAAGGATGTACTTCACTGCTGTAACACTTCTTAGCCTCTTCCCCAGCTTACACTTTGGGTATTAAAAAACAGGCACAATACTAATGTTTTGAGAGAGAAAAAAAGTAAAAATATTTTTAGAGGAAAATTAGTATTTTGCTATTTTTTGAGAATTTCATACACAGGCATTCTCTCTTATTCCCAACACTCCTTCTCCTACATCCAGATGTCCATGATGGTCCTTCACCCAGGATCTTTATAAAATAAATAATACACAGGCATTCTCTCTTATTTCCAACACTCCCTCTCCTACATCCAGATGTCCATGATGGTCCTTTACCCAAGATCTTTATAAACAGTTTGGCCACTTAATTGTCTTTTGTTCTTTGGGGCAATTTGAGTCATGTAGATATTTAATATTTTATTTAAATAAATGTATTTTTACTCTTGTAGACTGTAAACCTTGGCCCAATTGTAGCTGGAGAGCTTCTCTCCAGGTCCCACCAAGCCCCCAAAGTCCCACAACCCACATATAAAATAATCACTCAGATGCTTCCATTACTTATAAACTGTATGGCCGTGACAGGCTTCTTGTTATCTACTTCTTCCATCTTAAATTAACCCATTTCTATTAATCTATAAGTTGCCATGTGGCTCATGGCTCACTGGTACCTTACATCTCACTTGTCATGGCAGTGCCTGGCAGGTCTCTCTGCCTCAGCCATCCACTTGCCCCAATTATCTTCTCTTTGTCCCACCTATACTTCCTGCCTGGCTACTCGCCAATCAGTGTTTTATTTATTACCCAATCAGAGCAACACATGTAACATACAGAACATCCCACAGCACCCAATTAAAACTACTTTTTGTAATGTTTGATGAGTAAGTGAGAGTTAATTTCCTCTGTGATGTAGTCACTGCTACGTGCCCCATGATCCTGAAATCCCTGCTCACTTCTGCTCCTGTACCTAATCTATTTAATCTCATTGGTTTACCAATGAGATTACTAAATACAGTTTACCAATAAACCAACCAAACAAAAACCAAAAAATAAATAAACAACAACAAAATACAAATCTCTTTTTTCTCTGGTTATAAATAAATTTTTAGTGTAGTCTCTACATTTTGTCTTACATAAAACCATTTTAACTTACTTGAAGATTATAAACAAACAAAAAATAAAGAAGCTATTGAATATTATTGAAATTAATCAGGCTTACTTCCAATGATTGTCCTGATCAGAGGAAGAAGAGGCCTTATTGAGAACCCAGCTTACACTGAGACAATTTCCACATTCTAAGTGTAGAAGTCTTCTACAAAGCCATACATCTAAAAACAATATCCACAAAAATGTGCATTTTAATTTTTTTTTTCTGTTTGCCTATTTTTATCACATGCTGTGGGATGTTCTGTATGTCCTATGGAAGCCCATTCCCGGTTCCTAGTGGCTTTACCCAGCAGGTCCGCATAGAGGGTGATTAGGACCACGGGCCTGAGTGCAGGTGTCTGAGATGGTCTGCACTTGGCCGTGCTGGGGGATGGTCTGTATATCAAGTTGTTCTGATTGGTCAATAAATAAAACCTGATTGGCCGTGGCTAGGCAGGAGGTAATGGCGGGACTAACAGAGAAGAGAAATAAAAGAACAGGAAGGCAGAAGGAGTCACTGCCAGCCGCCCACCAGGAAAAGCAGCATGTGAAGATACCGGTAAGCCACGAGCCACATGGCAAGGTATAGATTTATGGAAATTGATTAATTTAAGATATAAGAACAGTTAGCAAGAAACCTGCCATGGCCATACAGTTTGTAAGCAATATAAGTCTCTGTGTTTACTTGGTTGGGTCTGAGCGGCTGTGGGACTGGTGGGTGACAAAGATTTGTCCTGACTGTGGGCAAGGCAGGAAATCTCTAGCTACAATCACAAATGGAATTCTTTTCCAGTATTTCCCTTCCAGTACCCAGAAAGTTAAAATCTAACTACATCTAACCTTCTGCTAAACATTGTGATTGTTCAGCAGTAAATAATATTGAAAAGAAAGAGAAGGATAAAAGGGTGGAGCACAAAAAAGCTGGAGAAAAGGACAGTTGCAGGAGGCAGGTAGGAGGAAATCAAGCATTCAAATACTGTAGTGCAAACAATCATCACCGCACAATAAGACTCATATAAGACAATATGACTCATATCCTCAATGATGCTTTAGGAAATTGAGTAGATAAACCTTCATAAAGCTAAAAATTGAAAACTGATTGACTGCAATCCAGTTATTCCTAATTTTTTTTCTAGCTTAAGACTTCCTTTCACAATTTTCCCTACCTTTTAATCTCTTATTTTAAGAATTCTAAGAGAATAGTTACTATTTGTCTGACTAGAAAATGACATTGAAAACATGATTAAACTTTCTAGTCTATAGAGTCTTGAGTTTTATACCAAACTCTGAAAATAATGTACTTTTCTCCCATCAATATTTTATTGATTAAAAACTCCTCTCCAATAAAGTTTATATACATATATTCTCCAAACTTCATTCTCCCATGATATGGATTGTCAAGGGTAAAAGTCTTATGAGAAAGACAGAATCTTTAACTAACAAGAAATAATGAGTATATGGTGACATTTATTTATGTTCACCCATAAGGTTATAATGTTCAAGGTATTAGCTCCCATGTAAAAGATTTTTCACTAAAATGATTAGTCTTTATTGTAACTTTGATTGGATTTAGAATCATGATGGAAAGATAGTTTTGGGTGTAGCTATGAGGATGTTTCGGGATGGATTTTAGCGAAGAGGAAAAACCTCTTCTGAATGTGGGCAGCATCATGCCATGGGCTGTGTTGTAGACTGAATAACGGGGAACACAAGCTGAGCACCAACATTCATTGCTCTCTGCTTCCTGCCTGAGAATGAGTCCTGAGCCGCTGCTCCCTGGAGCTCCTGTTGCATGAACTACCCACCCGGGTGGACTACATTCTCAAACTGAGACTGAAAAATAAATTCTTTCTTTCTAAAGTTGTATTTACAAGGTAGTCTGTGACAGAAATGAGAAAAGTAATTAATATAATCTTCCTAAAAATTATATGGAGAGTACAAAAATCTGCTAGGTCTGTTGAATTGAAATTAGTCATTTTCTGTAATGTTTTCTATAGATATTTTAGAAAAAAAGAGGGGGGAGAGAAATACATGTGATAAATTTAACTACACAATTTTGATAAAATTGTTAAATGATACTCATATTAAAATGTTCTTAATCAGCTTTTGAGTTAGCAGAGCATCTGTTGTCCTTGTAAGTATGTCATGGCCCAGAGTAAGTTTATTTTTGTCTGTAAAACAAAACACATGTGAAATAAGGGCAAATAAACTCATAAACTTTGAACCGAAGCAAGAATCTTTAAGAATAAAGCTGTTAAATTTCATTTACCACAAATAGACTGAGTCCCAAAAAAGAGGCAAGGGTCACTTTGAGTCCATACAATATCAGGATTTTAAAAGTCATCTTAAAACTTCAGAAGGAAATAAGCATGAACTTATTTAAAAGAAAAAGAAAATCATTTGCTAGGCAAGCAGGAAGAATCATAAGTAACACACTCTGCCTAACAGGTAGTATAAAAACGTAAGAAATTGGAGAATTCATCACTTTATGTTAAATTTTTTACAGATGACCATATTGAGATTTGAGAAGCCGAGAGGTTTTATTATGCATAGGAAACCAATTGAAACCACAGCTTTATTCTGTAGTTAGCCCATTTATTCTCAGACTGTCTCCACCCACAGCGTTATCTTAGTCTCCATCCAGATGTGCTTAGAACAATGGAAGTGCAGCAGCAAGCACAGAGAGGAGCTTGAATAAAGAGAAAATGAATGGGAGAGGCATAAGAATGGACCACCACACATCCGTGGACTACCCCACATCCATGGACCGGAATACATAAAGTTCTTACAAATGATAGAAAAGAAATGATAAATTAGAACAGAAGACTTTTTGAACAGATGATATACATTTGCCTTTACTTTCCTTGAGCATAGATTAGAAACATCCTCTATATTATAAAAGATGATTTTTGAACTTTACATGAAGTCCAGAAGATGCCTGACTGTTCTCTGTAAATTGAAATTGTGATTCTTACAAGTTTTTGGATCATGTATATAAAGAGATATGACAGAAGTAATAATATGGTAGATGTCTAAATTCTAACTCAGCTAAACAAGCTCAAAGAAACTAAGCATACTCTCTACTCACTGCATATATTTTCCTTTCTTCACCCAGATTCAGGAAGAGCTAGTGTTCCATAATTCAATAAGGGTAATTGTAGAGATTCTATAATTAGCATTGAAAAACCTGAACATAAAGTGTTTTGCTTATTTAAGTCCATTAGTTCAGTTGATACTTTGTCCTTTCATGAAACACAATGACATTTTTAAACAGATATATTCCATTCCTTATAGCAAATTATGTTATCTCTGACAAGGCACTGAATATTCTTATGCAACTTATTGTCTATATTGGCCAAACCACTGGGAAAATGCGAACGCAGCCTGTGTAGCACAGAGGTCTACCATTCTTCTGTACTCCCCCAGTCAAAGCAGCGTTTGGACCTGCTCTTCCCATCTGTGGGTTCCTTGCAAGTTTAAACTTCTCTGCCATGTGGATTTGGTGTGCATTTTATCACACAGTATTCATTATAATACGTTCATGTAATCTGGAAAGGTTTCTATTTTATATTCAGTCATCTAGGAAATGTAATTATTCTGGCCGTGTGCCCCTCTGACAGCAAAATTGCAAGTTAGCATGATAAACTGTAGAATGATTCTGGGGAAAGAGAGAAGATAAAATGAGAGAAAAAAACATTTGCATAGTGACATATCAAGAATAACGTTAGATGTCAAATAAAGCGTAGATCCTTCCTAATATAGATGAATTTTCTCCTGGAACTTATTTAGCTTGGCATATTTCCTTTGAAATAGTATACAATGTATTTAACTTTGCAAAATATTATTTTCTAGTAAAAATATATGATCCTTAATGTCTTTCTCTGTGTTGTAAACACCACCAAAAATCTGAATATGCAAAACACTATATCTATGAAATGTATTAGAGGTAAATCAGTAAGACTATATGTTCTGAAATACTTTTATGGAGTGCTGGAATGCTGTGTGTGCATCATTGTGTGACTCTAATCTGTATCTACACAATCCAGACATTGATAGATGGTGGTTATAGTTACTACTTGACAGTAACTACAAGAAACTCTAAAATACCACTTGCTTACTTTTTCAAAATATCATTGTCAATGTTTGCTGCTAATTTGACAAGCCTGGGAAGGTCTTCTGCTTGACAATTTCTTGTGGACTGTCTCTGAGCATGATTGTTTTATTTTTGATAAAAATATATAAAAAATCTTACTATATTAAATCACATTATCAAATCTTATTTCAAAGTAGATAAATCCCCATGAAAATTCCAACACAATTTTTTGGTTGGTTTTTTTTTTTTGAGACAGGGTTTCTGGTGCCTTTCCTGGAACTCACTCTGTAACCCAGGCTGGCCTTGAATTCACAGAGATCCACCTGCCTCTGTCTCCAGAGTGCTAGGATTAAAGGCATGTGCCACTATTGCCTGGCCCAACACAATTTTTTATAAACCTTGAAAGGATAATACTCAATTTCATATTGAAAAACAAAAATTCTAAGATAGCTAAAATAATCTTGAATAATAAAAGAACTTCCAGAGGTATCTTCACCCTTGATTTCAAGCTGTACTACAGAGATATAGTAATAAAAACTGCATGGTGTTGGCATAAAAACAGATACATAGAGCAATGAGATCAAATCAAAGACCCAGACATAAATTCATACACTTATGGACACATGATTTTTGGTAAAGAAGCCAGTAAGACACATTGGAAAAAAGAAAGCATCTTTCAACAAATGGTGCTTATCTAATTGGATGTTGGCATGTAGAAGAATACAAATAGACCCTTATTTATCACACTGCATAAAACTCATGTCCAAGTGTATCAAAGATCTCAAAATAAACAAGATACACTGAATCTGAAAAAAGAGAAACTGTTAGTTACTAAGAACATATTTCATATGCAGATCTTTCTGACAACCAGTGATGAACACACCTTAAGATCTGAGAAGAGATTAAGGTCAAAGGCATATGAGCAGTTTTGAGATCATTCTTGTATATCTTGGATTAGGTTATTTTGCTCTCTTTAGGACATCTTTAACACCACTTCTGAAAGATGTGAAGATCACAGGATACAACGAGAGATATGATGATGCTTTACAAATATGTGAGCAAGTTCCTGATGAGGGCTCACAATGGGTCACCTGATTGACAAAGCCAGTGGAGTAAAGTGAAGGGAGTGCCAAATGAAGCATCTTCTACAAATTCTAAGCAGAGAATACAGTCTCTGGCCCAATGGTGAAACATGACTAACAGAGGCACGGGTTCTAAAAATAAAGGCAGAATTTGAAATGCAAAGAGTAGCATTATTGTCTGAGAAAAAGAAACAAAAATGTTGACAAACAGATTAAAATTGCTACAGCCCTCCCTCATCCATCCCTGTGTGTTCAGTAGAAACTCAAATGCATAGAATCCCATATATTTCCCAAGATAGAGAAAACTACACGTAGCTTCTGTTATGACATTCTCACTCATACAAAGAGATCTCAAATTGTGTAAATTTAAAATGTAGGATCTTCTTTTCTCTGCCAATATTGTTACTCATTGTGTCGTTTTAATTTCAAGTGACATCAACATTCATCTGCATTCCCACATCAAAAATGAGCCTTCTATCTCTCTCCAGCATGTCACATATATTCAATCATGAACAATTAGGTTCTACTTCATAGGTATATTATGCTCCACCATCCAAACACACACACACACACACACACACACACACACACACACACACACACACATCTCCAAATCTTTCATTAACCATTTTATATTTCAGTCCTTCAGGAAACTCTAAGTTTCTATGGAATCAGTTTTACCTGTTATACGGTTGTCCATCACGTTGTTTAATCACTCTCCTAAAATAACAGCGTGACTTTGTCATTTCTGTTTTACAACTGGTTCTCTCTCTTCCCATTGTTTGTGTAACACACCAATCTCTCCTTGAGTGGGCCGCTTTCCCTTGGTTGGCTGTTACATTTCCTACTAAATTATTTATCTAACTGTCCAATAATTACTGCCCTTAAAAAAAAACTATTTTAGTTAATTTGCTATTGGGTCACTTATACAACCCAATGGCTTCATTATGGGAATTTCATGTATATATTTTTGGTTTAATCTTTCTTCCTTCCTTCCCTTCCTTATCTCTGTCTTTCTATTCTTTTCTACTACCAGCTAGTTTCTTTCTTCATGTCACACGTATTCTGTTTTCTTCTTTTTTTCTTTTCTTTTCTTGTTTACTCAACATTCCCTAAAGACCTGTTTTATCCCTATAATGACTCTCTTTTTAGTTTCATGCCCCACATGCCCCACATATCTAGGCAACTACCTAGGGTTAGTGAGGTCATGAAATTTAGAGGAAAACCTACTGCCGATAATTCGCTAGGTCAGCATAACTCCTAACTGAATTCTGAATGTTATTCTTGTATCCGTAGCTCACCACTAATTGGTTATTCAAAGTTACACCTTGGTGAGCAACTCTAAATGACTCAGCATTCTCTCTCTCTCTCTCTCTCTCTCTCTCTCTCTCTGTCGTGTGTGTGCGCGCGCGCGCGCGCGCGCGCGCGCGCGCGTGTGTATGTAAAAATGAGTGCTGTTCTATATGTTAAATGTGTCACTCTGATTGGTTAATAAATAAAATACTGATTGGTCAGTAGCCAGGCAGGAAGTATATGCGGGACAAGGAGAGAAGAGAATCCTGGGAACTGGAAGGCTGAGGGAGAGAGACCCTGCCACCCGCCATGATGAGAAGCAACATGTTAAGGTACCGGTAAGCCACAAGCCACGTGGTAACTTATAGATTAATAGAAATGGGTTGATTTAAGCTATAAGAACAGTTAGCAAGAAGCCTGCCATGGCCATACAGTTTATAAATAATATAAGTCTCTGTGTTTACTTGGTTGGGTCTGAGTGGCTGTGGGACTGGTGGGTGAGAGAGATTTATCCGGACTCCAGCTACACATGAGAATCAAAGAAAAGGAGACAACAAATTTGAAAGGGATTGAGGAGGTCATTGCAGGTCTTAGAGGAAGGTGACATGGGCATCTGGAGAGAGGAAAGAGAAGGAGGTAAAATATTTTAATTTAAATAAAAATTAAATTACAATCTATGATGCATAAGAGAGAAATGGTATTTGACATTTGGGATATATGTATATATATATATATGTGTGTGTGTGTGTGTGTGTGTGTGTGTTATGCATATATATATTTATGTGTGTATTTAATTGAAATAAAATTAGATCCATTTGCCGCTTCCCCTTTCCTTCCCCCCTCTTACCAGCTACACACCCATGCCAACTCAAGTTGATAGCCTCTTTTTATTGTTGTTATCTGCACAGAAATACATACAAATACACGTATAACATTATATATAAATACAAACACATATATAGGAATGTGTGTTTATGCACAAGCATATATAAATATAACCTACTTAATCTGCTTGGTTATTGTGTGTATATGGTTTCAGGTTTGATCATTCTTGATTTGAGAGCAAGAAGGGGCCTCATCCCTGGGAGAGGCTAATTCCCTCCCATCAATAGGTAGCTGTCTTTGTCTAGCGCTATTATCATGTGAAGTTTTGCCCTTTGATTTAATATGTCCATCTATATTGCCATTGTTCTGGTCTTGTTTTTTTGCAGCTATTTCTAGGAAAGATTGTTTCACAGTTGACTTTCTGGTCTTTTGAGTCATACACTCATTCTGTTTCCTATTCTGTAATATTCTTTGAGCCATAGATATGAAGCTGTGATGGAAATGTATCCATTGAGGCTAGGCTCCACCATGTCTTTTGGCATATCTGTGGTGTGTCTGGTTGTAGTTTTCTGTGATGATCTCCATTTTTTATAAAGAAAGACTTCTATGATGAGGACTGGTAGCAATACTTATCTGTGGGTATAAGGATACGATTCAGAATTAGTAAGACATTTTACTGGTCTACTACAGTGTTGGTAGTGGATTTTTTTTCCTAAGGCCCATGACCTCACAAGCCTTGAGAAGCTAGCTAGGTTTCCAGTACTGGACATTATTTCTCTCCTGATGTGTGGGTCTTGAGTTCAATTAGACAGCTGTTGGATGCCACCAACATGTGAGGACAACTTTTTGCAACTTGCCATGATGGTAGCTATTGCGGTTCATTACTGTTACAGCTTTGGAGAGCTGTTTAATAGCTTTCCTCTCTTGCCTGATTGCACAGTATTTTCTGTAACCATGGAAACTAGACTTCAGGGGAAAAGTTTTCAGGTCAGATACAGCTCCTCTCATCTAAGTCTTGCATCATAAGTGTGTGGTGTCATCTGCAACAGGGCTTTATCTTGAACCTCAAAAAGGCAATCTATGGACATATCAATAATCTATATTGTTTGTGGAGTTACTTGATATATTCACACCAACCATTCAAAAAGAGGTTTCTCCTGCCCTGGACCTGTGTTTCTGTTAGTCTATGCTTCTTGTGGGGAGTATTGCCAGCCTAAATAGCTTAATTTTATATATATATATATATATATATATATATATATATATATATATATACATATACATATATATGTTATATATATATAATTTTAAGTAAATATGAGATAATAAGATTGCTTAAGGCTTTGATGTTATAAGTCCCTCATTACCACCTCTGTCTTTATTGATCTCCCCCAATCCTTCCCCGTCTGAGGCTGCTTCATCTTTCTTTTGCACATGCTCCATATCACCTGTATTCTTCAATTATCTTCCAAAGTGCAACCCTCCCATCTCATCTTCCCCACTTATGGTCCTTTTATTGTTTCCTATCTATGAGGTTATTCCATGTTGCATGCTCCCATTTGAGGATTTGGAGTTAGGAACCACAGATTAGAAACCACATGTAGTGTTTGTCTTTCTCAGTCTGAGTTACTCCTAGTTCCATCTATTTATCAGCCACTTTCATTTTTCTTTACAGAGGAATTTTCCTCAATTGTGTATATGTATCATATTTTCTTTATCTATTCTTCTGCTGAAGGACACTTAGGTTGTTTCCATTCCCTTGCTATTGTGAATAGAGCAGCTATGAACATAACTGAGCAAGTATCTGTGGAGTAGGATGTCGAGTCCTTTGAACATACTGGCCTATATGCTAAATTGTTTTTGCCTTTCTGAAGATTGTCCATGCTCATTCCCAGAGTCTCTACACCAATGTGCACTTCCACGGTGGAAATGAATGAGGGTTCCTCTTTCTTCACACCCTGGTCAGTATTTGTTTGCAGTTGTTTGGTTGGATTTAGCTATTCTGACTGTGATGAGACAGAATATCAAAGTTGATTAGCAATTCCTAATTGCTGAGGCTCGTGAACACATTTTGAAATATTTAGTAGCCATTTTTTTCTTCTATTAAGAAATCTCTGTTTAAATCTTCCAGTTTTTCAGTTGGGTCATTTTTTCTTTGACTCTTTGTGTTTTGAGTTCTTTGCATATTTTGGAGATTAATCCTCTGTCAAATGTGTAATTGGTAAAGATTCTCTCCCATTCTATTCTTTTCACATTTAATTGTTTTCTTGGCTGTACAAAAGCATTTTAATTTTTTAAGGCTCCAGTTTCTCTCTCTCTCTCTTTTTTTTTTGAAGACAGCAATTTTGTTTGTGGTAGAATCTATAGCAATTGTAACTTGCATTTCCTCTATGTCTTAATACATATGACATTTTCTCAAATATGGCTTAGAAATTTCTAATTATTATTTTAAGAATTTATAGTGTACTTAGATGTGTGTATGTGTGTGTGTACATGCATACACACGATATATATATATATATATATATATATATATATATATATAATATATACATACACATTATAGATATTAGCCCCTTGTCTGTGGCATCACTGGAAACAGTACTCTTTCATTCTATAGGCAGTCTCTTCACTTTATTGATGATTTCTCTTGCTTTTCAGAAGCCTTTTCATTTTGTGTAATCTGGTTTGTTTATTCTTGAGGTTCTTTTGTGTGTTATTAGAGTCCTATCCAAAGAAGTTCATAGTTCATGTTTATAACAATGTCTTGAAATGCTTTTCCCTTTAGCAATCATCTTTTTATACTTTATATTGAGATCTTTCATTGATTTTTGATTGATATTTTTGGTACCAGATGAGAGATATGAGTCTAATTTTATTCATCTCTTTGTAGACATATAACCTTTCCCTTCTACATATGAAGTACTGTTCTACAAAATACAAGTGAATCATTACCAAACTTTTATGAAGTAATTATTATCTTCAAACCAGATAAATGCACAACAAAGAATAGAAACTCTATTGATCAAGTTTTTCTGACTAACATAGATGCAAGAGTACACCAATTGATTATCCAAAACCCAAGGTCAGCCCTGAAAAACATTAATATGAAGAGCATTATTCAGACTGAGCAGATTATAGTTAGAACTATATGTGTACATATATACTCACATGCATTTAACAATGATGAAAAGAAGAAGCTATGAATTTGAAAGAGAGCAAGGAAAGTTATATGTAATCATTTGGATGTAGGAAAGGGAAGGGAGAAGTGATGTAATTATATTATAATCTCTCAAAAATAAAAAGCATGAAATGATGAAAAATAGTTATCAATATGATACTTTGGGAAGAGGAAGACTTAGGAAATAATTGTTGGCAGAGCAAAGCCTTCATGGATGGAATAAGTGCCCTACATGGAAGAAGTTCAGAGAGCTGTCCTTTCCTCTCCACATACAAGAACATAAAGTATCATGTTAAGTTTACACATCACAACCAAATTGATTTTCTCCCAAGGATAGCTTAACACAGACAACTCAAAAAATGTAATATGCAGAATAAGTACCCTTAAGGACAGAAATTAGAAATTACAAGGTCATCGTAGTAGACAAATTAGGCATTGGACAAAGGTGAATTTGATCATAATAAAAGCACTGAAGAAATTAGCCTTAGAAGGAACAGATCTCAAAACAATAAAAGCTATTTACAACAAACTAATAGGCAATATCATACTAAATGGGGAAAACTGGGAACATTTAACCTAAACTATGGGACAGCATAAGAGTGACTGCTCCATTCACTCTTATTTGGTACAGTAGTGTAGGTATTCAATAGAGAAATCAGATAGGATTAAAAAAAAAATGAAATGGATGCAAACCAGAAAGGAAGAAGTGAAATTACCTGTACTTGTAGATGACATGCTTCTCTATTTGGAGGACTCAGTAGACTGTAGCAGGACTGTTGCCGAACAGATTAATAATATCTGCAAAGGAGTAGGATTTTTTTTGTGTGTGTGTTTTTCTGTGAAAGACTATTTCAGAAAATTTGGATTCATTAGTGAAAGAAACAGTCAAAAAAGTTTCCTGCCGCTTAATGTGTCTTGCCACAAAACATCAGTTCCTCACTATCAACTTTTGACATTTGAGTAAATATTTGTTTCTGAGATTATTTTTAATTAATGCATCATCTCCATTTGTTTGCCACTTCCAAAGGTAACCTGCTTTGGCCAACCTTCTGTGACATTGCCCTCAACTCTGCCCAGTTCACCATTGCTTCAGACTGGTGTTCACTGCTTCTGTTAAGATTGTTTCTCAGAGCTCTAGTCAGAACGGCTGCCTTTTTAATTATTATTTCATTTTATGGCGCAGTCTGTATTAAGTATTTTCCTATTTCTAATGAAGTAATACCTGAGGCAGTTGGAGCCTAAATATTTTATATCCTTATTACCTGTAACAATATGTGACAAAATTCATTGTCAAGTAATTTGGAATGAAATTTTAGCTATTTTTATCACCTCATCTTTTAATAACTACTTCTAAAACTATAGTTAGGCAGTGTTACTTCTTAAAGTCAGATTCTGTGAAAATGATGAAGCAATTTGGAGCAGTAACTATCTTTTATCTCTAAAAGCGTATAATTATATTCTTCTAAGATGAAATGAAATTTAACTATTAGAAAATTACTTCAGGTTTGATTTGAATATACCTGTTGCATAAAAAAATGATAAAATACAGTGTACGAAATATTTTGTATCCAGGTAAGTTTTTCAAAAAACCCTGAAAAATTATTATTTTCAAAATGGAAACTATCTTTATTTGCATCTTCTATAACTAATTTGCACTTCAGTGTATTTTAAATTCTCATTTTTAACACTCATCATTGGGAACTAGAAGTCAGAAGGAGGCAAGCCACACCAGAGTCCACTGATCGGCTTCGACATTTGTCACTGAGATCGTCATTCTGTTATGCGTGCTCAGATTGTCTTCCCCTAAAATACACAATGAGTGATCTTACCACGTGATAAAGTTATTAGTTTCATAAAGTGAATTTCATGAGATTAAGACCATTACACTTCATCCCATCTTTGCATTAATATTTTAAGTTATCAGTGTTATTATACAATGGTAGTATCAACTTCCTGAGACATTTACGTAACTTTGAACTTGGCAGTAATTCTTTTATTGTGGATCAATCAATTAAATTTTAAAGGATGGTCTTACTGTAGAAACGTTGTCCTTGACCTCAAGTTACACAACTAAAACACTCCATGTTCCTTTTTGTCTTATTGTAATCAAATGGAAACTCAAGCCCAGGCTAAATTCAGATGGTGTCTGAGGAAATATGATAGCCATGCACTTGTTTTTACTGATTTGATTTTGGCCTTGTCTTCTATATTTCTGCTTGCCTTGGAAAGTGAGAGAATTTATTTTTATTAATATTTAACACTGCGAGATCCATACTTAATGTTTTTATGAAGGCAAAATTTCACTGGTGATATTTTTCGTATATTACATTTGATGTTTCCCATTCAATAGGAGATCAGGAGAGCAGGCTTTAAATGCCCTAATATCTTCCTTTATTCCTAATATTTTCCCTTTAAATTCCAGTTGTAGATTCAACATTCATTAAATGTTTATTTGACATTCAATTTATGATATATTGTTTAGAATAAATATTTGAGCATTAGTAGCCAAGCACCCAAAGTATATCAAGCTAATTTGTGTTTCTTATTTCTTATCTGTCCATGTTTGAAAATTTTATGATTGACATTGATGAATGAATACATGCATGATTAATAATTTTCCCTTTCAACTTACATGGAACAATAAATAAGGACAAAGACACAAATCTAATAAAGATATACACTCAATGAGGTAAGCATTAATTTATGTTTGTTTAAACATCCCAAACTCGCTGGGCGGTGGTGGTGCACACCTTTAATCCCAGCACTCGGGAGGCAGAGCCAGGTGGATCTCTGTGAGTTCGAGGCCAGCCTGGTCTCCAAAGCGAGTTCCAGGAAAGGCGCAAAGCTACACAAAGAAACCCTGTCTCGAAAAACCAAACCAAACCAAAACAACAACAACAACAAAACATCCCAAACTCGTTGTACACCACCCACTGGTCATTTTAAATTATTGCAGTCCACATTATGTACATTGTTAAAGCATTTTCAATCATATGGGCTTGGTTGAGTATAGTAGTACAGGCTTCCAGCCCTACCACTTAGGTAGATGTAGGAGGATGAGAAATTCAAGGTCAGAGACACAGTGAACCTGACTTGAGCTAGGCATGCAAGACTAAGTCTCCAAATAAAAAGCAAACAAAAAATGTGTATGTGAACATACTAAGTTTTCACTAATTCCAGATGTGTCTAAATTAGTAAATTTGGCTTGATTAAGTGTTATATATCCCTAATGTGCATGACTGCTTAAGAGAATGTGCTTTCAGACATATTCCTAACAGATCTGCTGATACAACATCTAGTATCTAATTTTGTACATAACTAATATTAATATAAAATTCAATGCAAATGAATATACTTAAGATATATAGGTATCTATGTTTATGCAAATATGGATCCACGTAGGCATGTGTGTGCCTTTATATGTGTTGAAATTCATGTAGTGTGTAAGCCATTTCCTTCTGGATGTAAAGTTAATATAATTGAAAATTGGGCTGATTTTCCAATAGGTATGGCCTAATGATAGCAAAGGATCGCTGGTAGCTCCTGAGAGAGGGTATGTCCATAAGACATCTGTGCCAGTGTCTCAAGAAAACCTAAGTCAGATCTTCAGGCACAGGAGGTCAAACTATTTGCACTAGTAATGGAAACTCAGATTGTATTTGGCTTTCAAGCTCTTAGTTGTATTTGAGTCTAAACAGGTGTTCCAAAAGTTTTAGAATCACAATCTTTCCCATTTGTTAGCCTAACATTCATATAAGAGCCAGAGTGTCACTATGAGCCCACCCATTCACTTTAGTTCTGCATTTCATTTTCTCTATTATTGGCCCATGGCTTGGGGAAAAAAGAAAAACAAGAAAAAAAGAGAAATTATTTTTAGTCTCTTACAGAAACACTTTGATTATCAGATCAAAATTTGAGAGTTAATTTGTCTGAGCTTATTGTTTCAATTTTGTGTGCTCAGCATGCTGAGGGATGTCCACACAGGCACCAGGTCTCTTTATTGTTGTTACAGTCAATTTCCAACAGTCACTTTACTTCTGAAGAAGTTGATCTAGCAGGAATTTCCTTAAAAGTAGCCAAAAGAAACCAGTGCATTCCACTAAGATTAATATCCCACCTTTCATTTACAGAAAGCTTAGTGAGCATTGTACTCTAGCTGAGTGACAGAGCCACTGACATCCACAAGATGATTTTTGATGATAATTCTTTGCTGATTAAGTCCTAATCAGAGTGACATCACACACTAATTTGAAAAAGGAAAGTATAAAGTATAAAGTTTATATATAAACTACAAAACTCTAGAGTTAGATAATAACTGGGGAACCGAGATAACTCTAGAGAATGCAAAAATAACAGATGGAGGGGAAATAGTGCATACAATACTAAAGCAGGGTATCAGGGAAGGGAACATGTAGTGGGTAGCTGTTCTAGCTTTGACTTGGAAGTACTACCCCCAATGAGGCTTCCAGTAACTGTCATGCCTACCTATAAACTGCCCCTGAGGCGGGGCCAAGACAGGAGCCCTTAAGACCCAAGATCTGGATGTGCTGGCCCTCTTGGTTCATGGTGATCCTGGATGCTGGATGGTAGATCGAGCAGAGTTCTCCAGAGAACACTGCTGGACTGCACTTCACCTCTCCCAGATCCTGTAACCTACCCCTTTACTTGTTCTAAGTTACCCCAAAATAAACTTCCCTTTTAAATATGTGTAGTTGCCTTAATAAATCCCCCAATAGGAACACATTTGGAAGAACACTATTTTTCAGACCTTCTTTGGGGAAGTGTGACTATGGTCCACCAAAGAGATGTTAATTAAGGTCAAGGAGATGGCTGGTAATAAATTTGCCAAGGAAGAAACCACATTTAACACATAAAACTTTTTAGGGAACTAACCACTGGATTCTTTTCTGATTCCACAGGAGTCCAGCTCAGAATCCTACCCAAACTCAGGGGGAATTCTATATTATAGCACCTACATAACAGCGTGAAGTAACTGGGGACATTGGCAGGAGTTACTGGGAAATAATTTTCAGTTGCCATGGAAACCTGCTGGGATGTGAGAAATCACAAATGTTGCACATACGACTGGCTGTTATATATACATGACAGGAGCAGAAAGGAGGGTTTCGCTGCCACCATGAAGAGAAGGTCCTTCGTCCTGCACTGCATTTCCTGCAGCCACTATTGGTTATGATTAAGCTTAACTCTGCCTGATGATGAAAAGAAACAGTTAGAGAGTCCAGTTCCAATATCATGGATCAGAGGAAGGAGGGTTAAATGGATTATCTGTACAGTAATTATTTAATTAAGAGCAATTCCTCAAATTACCTCAAGCACCTGAGGTCCTGGATTAATAATACAAAGAAAACATGCAGTTGGGCAGTGGAAGAGTAAGTTATAAATACCACTGCGACGTCCCTTCTAGACACAAACAAGTGGAGTTCTACAAATCTATATAGTTTCTTGGGATTTAAGTGCATATGAAAGTTTGCATTTGTGTGTCTTTTGAATTTGTTTTTGTTCTTCTATATCCACCTACATATTATATTCATATATACGTGAACATTAAAAATCTAATAATTCAGTCTTTTGTCCAGTGTGTTCTGATTGAGCTGTGACTTACTTCAAGGAGTTCTTAAGGATAAACTCAAAATGAATAATATAAGTATTTCCAGAGACTGAAACATTTCAGGCAAGTGTTGGAAAATTATTGTTTTAAGGAGTTGAGGAGACTGACTTTTTTTTTTTTTTTGCACAAAGATTAGTTACATCTTGCCAAGTAGAAACAAGAGTTTCTGATGATTTACAGAAATTCGAAAATAAGCAGAAGGTGTAAGGATGCTGAGTAGCCGAAAGAGTAGCCTGTCGGTTACAAAGCCAGCATCCTTCACGATCCAGTCAGTCATCTAATGTGTTTCTTCCTGAATATTTATGAGTTGTCAGCTGGTTCTCCAGGCTCTGAAAGCTGAAGGCAGAAGTCAGTTATTCATTTCTGCTTGTTTCCTTTGGGCTTCCTGTTTCCTCTTCACCCTTCCAGGGGTATCATCATTCCATAGCAATCATGCAGTTCACTTTGCAGATTTTCAGTATCAGCAGAAAAACTACAGCATGGACCCCTCACATACACGCACCAACCACCTGGCCCCTAGTCTCTAGCTGTCTGTGACTCATCTCCACAGAATTTCTCCTCTAGACTCCTTGACAGGTTTTCTTCCCTTTGTTTTCAGAGCTTTTTGCAGTTGTGGTCAAAGGTGGCATCAATAGTTGAGGCCTTCTCCGTGATCTCCTTTGTTTCGTTTCAGACAGAAATTGTGGCCAGATTTTAATCTGAAGGAATAAATGAACGTAAGTGATGTGTTGGGTAAAGGCAGATGCAGCTGAGACCCAAACACTGGACCTTGAGTTCATGGAGTAGAACACTATCCAGATACCTGACTTCATCGTGTCTTGTGGATGCACTAGACTATGGGATGTGGCCCTGAAGGTTAGAAAGATGATCTGCTCAGATCAAAGAGTGAAGACCATGTTATAAACTCCATATGGACAGAAATGGTCAGATATAAGACAGGATTCTACCAGCAACATGAATGGACTAGAAAATACCCACATTTTAAAGCCACTTACCATGGTTCCCCTGAGTCCAGCCTGGTGAGATGCTGGTCAGAGAGTTAAATTGTTAAATAGTTAAAGCGATTCTTCATCCCAGAACTATGCAGTCATAAAGGGCAATGTTGCCATTAACTGTTTCTGATAATTTGTTACATGGCCATGGAAGCAAATAGACAGATGAAATGGTTTAGATGCATTTTAATGTGTCTCATATGATTCTGCTGTCTTACTAACAACACAGCTAAGTGTTCCCTTTGTAAAATTGTGTTTTTCATTTCTGGGTATTATTTTTGCTTTGTGACTGCAGTTATAACACAATCTTTACTATTATCAATGCAGATCTAACTGTTATCTCCCCCATAAACAAAAATAGTACAAACTGACCCTATCATAGAAAGCACTGTGAAATTGAGAAGAGATATCTGTAATTTGTACAGAGTTAGGGTAAATACAAACTTAGGCTTCTGGTGATGTAGGTGTGACCTAATATGCACAACAGTACATTGTCTATAATGAATCCAGAAGAAAACTATACACAAAACAATATTAGTCTTTTGGAAATATCCTACTTTTATGACTAAAACACATTTTTTATAATCTAAAATATTTTTCTAATTTCATAACAAAGTGCCCAATTGGTTGCTTTATGTATAAAATGGCCAATATAATGCCATCATTCTGTGACTTATTGGTAGCTGATTAACAAGAAGCTGGAATGGAATCACATCAGGCAAACATTTGGATTGTCATAATATTTCTGAAAATTTTATGCTTAAAATTTATTTTTAACTTTTGTTTGACAAATGATATTATATTCCTATGTTTGTGTCACCATATCTTACAGTATTAATAGCATATAAAATCTCTTGAAAATTTACTGCTGATAAATATTAATATAAATGAATTATCTTGAATATTTAAGAAATTTTAAAAAATGTTTCCTATCCACTTTATTTTTTATTATTTTATTTTATTTTACAATATAATTTAATTCTACATATCAACCACGGATTCCCTTGTTCTCTCCCCTTCTGGCCCCCTCCCCTTCTCCCCAGTACACCCCCCATTCCCATCTCCTCCAGGGCAAAGACTCCCCTGGAGATTGAGATCAACCTGGTAGACTCAGTCCAGGCAGGTCTAGTCCCCTCCTCCCAGGCTGAGCCAAGTGTCCCTGCATAAGCTCCAGGTTTCAAACAACCAACTCATGCAATGAGCACAGGAACTGGTACCACTGCCTAGATGCCTCCCAAACAGATCAAGCCAATCAACTGTCTCACCTATTCAGAGAGCCTGATCCAGTTGGGGACCCCTCAGACATTGGCTCATAGTTCATGTGTTTCCATTCATTCGGCTATTTGTCCCTGTCCTTTATCCAACCTTGGTCTCAACAATTCTCGCTCATATAAAACCTCCTTTTTCTTGCCAATTGAATTATCGGAGCTCCACGGGGGGCCTGGCCGTGGATCTCTGCATCCAGTTCCCTCAGTCATTGGATGGGGTTTCTAGCACGACTATTAGGGTGTTTGGCCATCCTATCACCAGAGTAGGTCAGTTCCGGCTGTCTCTTGACCATTGCCAGCCATCTATTGTGGGGGTATCTTGTGGATTTCTGTGGGCCTTTCTAGCATTTTGCTTCTTCTTATACTCATGTGGTCTTCATTTAGCATGGTCTTCTATTCCTTGTTCTCCCTCTCTGTTCTTGATCCAACTGGGATCTCCTGCTCCCCCAAGCTCTCTTTCCCTCGACCCTTGCCCTTCATTACCCCCACTCACTTCCAGGCTGTTCATGAAGATCTCATCCATTTCTCCATCTTTGAGCAATCCCTGTGTCTTTCTTGGGGTCCTTTTTTTTCAGGTAGCCTCCCTGGTGATGTGAGTAGCAGTCCAGTCATCCTTTTTCCACATCTAGTATCCTCCTATGAGTGAGTACATACCATGTTTGTCTTTCTGAGTCTGGGTTACCTCATTCAGGATGATTTTTTTCTAGATCAATCCATTTGCCTGAAAACCTCATGATGTCATTAAAAGAATCCTGTACAATAAAACAACCACTGGAGGCATCCCAATCCCTGACTTCAAGCTCTACCATACAGCTACAGTAATAAAAACAGCTTGGTACTGGCATAAAAACTGACATGTGGACCAATGGAATCGAATTGAAGACCCTGACATTAATCCGCACACCTATGAACATATAATTTTTGACAAAGAAGCCAAAAGTGTACAATGGAAAAAAGAAAGTATCTTCAACAAATGGTGATGGCATAACTGGATATCAACGTGTAGAAGGCTGCAAATAGATCCATATCTGTCACTGTACACAAAACTTAAGTCCAAGTGGATCAAAGACCTCAACATAAATCCAGCTACTCTGAACCTGATAGAAGAGAAAGTAGGAAGTAGTCTTGAACGCATTGGCATAGGAGATCACTTCCTAAATATAACACCAGTAGCTCAGACACTGAGAGAAACAATCAATCAATGGGACCTCTTGAAACTGAGAAGTTTTTGTAGAGCAAAAACAAGGCAAAGTGACAGCCTACAGAATGTGAAAAGGTCTTTACCAACCCCACATCTGACAGAGGACTGATATCCAAAATATATAAGGAACTCAAGAAATTAGACATCAAAATGCCCAACAGTCCAATTAAAAAATGGGCTATACAACTAAACAGAGAATTCTCAACAGAGGAAACTCAAATGGCTGAAAGGCATTTAAGGAATTGCTCAACATCCCTAATTATCAGGGAAATGCAAATCAAAACAACTCTGAGATACCTCCTTATGCCTGTCAGAATGGCTAAGATCAAAAACAGTGAAGACAGCTTATGCTGGAGAGGATGTGGAGCTAGGGGAACTCTCCTCCACTGCTGGTGGGAATGCAAGCTTGTACAACCACTTTGGAAATCAATATGGCACTTTCTTAGAAAACTGGTAATCAATCTCCCCCAAGATCCAGCTATAGCACTCTTGGGCATATACCCAAGAAATGCTCAATCATACCACAAGGGCACTTGCTCAGCTATGTTCATATCAGCATTGTTTGTAATAGCCAGAACCTGGAAACAACCTAGATGCCCTTTAACTGAAGAGTGGATAAATGAAATGTGGTACATATACACAATGGAGTACTACCCATCCACTTTAACATGTTGCCATCATTCTTGTCTTTTAATGCAGCCATTTTGGGAGAGACTGTTTCACAACTGAATTCCTTGTGTACTGGATTTTACAATCTTTAGTTTCCCTCTTCTGCATAAGCCATGGAAGCAGGACCTATGGTATAGATGTTTCAGCTGGGTCTAGGCTCCCTACCATTGTTGATGTTTACATTGTGTCCAGTTACAATGTTCTGTAAAAGTCTTCATTTGCTGTAAACAGAAGCCTCTTTGACGAACGGTTGTAGCTGTGCTTCTTTGTGGGCATAAGGGTGGCATTTAGAACACAGTGAAAAATGATGCTGGTCTAATAGAGTGGCAGTAGTAGACTCTTTTTTAAAGTCCATGACTTCACTAGCCCTGGTAAGCTGGTGAAGTTTACAGTACATGGCAGGATTTCTCACCTGTTGATTGTACCTTAAGCCCAGATAGACAGCTGCCGGTTGCCACGAGTAAGTGAGTGCTACTTCTAGTACCTTTATACATATCTTGCCATGCTGGTGGGTTGAGTCCCCTTAATGATTATTCAATGCAGAGTGGTCAGCCCTATAACAGAATGCAGTAATATGATAGTTTATTTCAACTAAATGTAAGAAAATAAAATATGAAAAAAATAATAAAAGAAATGTCTCAACTTTTCTTAAATTATGTACATTATCAAAGGGTAAGATTAGTATTTAAATTAGCTTTCACTATACTGATTATGATTCTATGTTGTTTCTGAAATATTTCTTAATGGACATTCTGACACATTCACTCTTTAGTATTGTTCTGACATACAACAGAAATAGAGGCAGAATTGGTTATAGCAACATTCTATCAGTGGAATTTGAAATTAATTATTAGTGGACTCCTGACACTAATGGTTTACCTCTGCAAAAGTGGGGTTTAGCTACACCCAATCTATTATTTACTTATATCACAGTGTCCTACCTCAAATACATATTTTTTAGAAAAGGAAGAAGGCATTCTGAGAAGTGACCTCATTGCCGTGGAACTGGGGATGCATACGAATACAATCTCAGTGAATTTATGGCCCTGCTCTACCGTTCTCTAACTTGACTACCATTTTTATGAACACCGTGCTTTGCACCCATCTCTCTGAGCTAAGAAGCCACATAGGAGCTATTTACAATGAAATAAAAGAACAATGCAATTTGGGGGTTTTATGGAAAAATAGTATTTTCCTTATCCAGTCAGAAGTGTAGATAGTAGCTATGACATTAGGTACTAAGTCCTAAGCTGCCACTTTCTTTGAACTCTAAAGGTGTTAAGAAGGTGAGCACATCAAAGATATGTGCCAGTGAATGACAGTGACATCAGAAGAAGCCCAGTAAATATCTCAGAGAGCACTATAAATTCATCTTATTAATTATCCCAGATGTCTTCTTTTCCAAAAGTTGTGTTCATATCAAGCCTAATGCTAAAACTATGCACACCTGAGAATAGCCGTGACTGTAGCTCTTCTTCACTTTCGATGTCAGCATAGAGTCTGCTCAGGGGGAGTTTCTTTCTCCCATTTTTATTTCATCAATGTTTCTCTCTCTGTCTCCACTTCACTTCACTTAGACTATATTAAGTATGCTGTAAACACAGTGGTACATTAGAGTAAAAGTCAGCTTTCAAGAGATATTATTTCTGAGCATTCAATTCTGAAGACACCCTCAGAATAAATAATAGAAAGAAGCCTCCTGACTGTATCTACAAGTGATAGCAAAGACATTTCCACCATTTGCTATTTCCCAGGTGCTCTGTGGTTCATCCTTGAATTTATTTCTCTACTCTTCGCTGCAAAATAGCATATTTCCATGGATTCCACTTAACTAACCTTCAGATACTATTAAGAATGAAAGGACATTCAAATTGAGTTCCTTTCCTTTATCTATAAAACTTCTTTCAAAAAATATATTTCTCTTTCCTTGAAAGTATTCAATATTTAAGGTAGATTATACAGATTTTTGTTTTTCTTTGGATGCTTATCTTTTTCAATGTCTTTCACTCAATTGACAGGGGAATCTGTGGCTGATATGTAAAATTAAATTAATTATAAAATAAAAATATCCATAAAAATGTATAAACATAAAAAAAATCTCAGAGTTTTTACAAATTGAAACATGGTAAAAGTTCTGTCTCTGTAAAAGAGCCAATCTCTTTTAAAATCCAAAGTTTTTTTTTTTAATTCAAACTCTTTCAACTGTCGGGTCCTGTAAAAGAAAAGTAAATTCTTTCTTACTTCAAGAGGGAAGAACCATGACATAGTTACAATGGAATCAAAGGAAAACCAAAGTCCAAAATTGTAAATAACTCAACCTCCAGTGTCTGGGACTCATTCATGATCTTTTGCATTCCTCTACGGGGCTTGGTTCAATTTTCCATCTCTGCACTCTGCAACACACTCACCTCTTGCCATCTAGGCCCTGACTGGCTCTACTACACAGCTACTGCTCTACTTGGTGGTCATCCCATCATGCTGGCATCTCCAATATGCTGAAGTCTTCTGCTGCAACTGGGCTGCGTATTTGCCAATTGCCTCTTGTAGGCTCTCTTTCATGGTTCCAAGCCCTAACCTCTCTGCATGAGCCTTCAATCCTAGGCCTTCAACTGCCACTGAGGCTGCCCTTTTGCAAATGGCCTCTCCTGGCCTCTCACAATGCCAAACCTAAGCTGCTTTCTATGACCCCTTCATGGCTTCAAAACCAGTATTACCTGTGCGACTCTTATACTACCAAGTTCAGCTGCTATCCCTAGGTACAACCATTGGCTGGCTCTGGAGAACACAGCTTCTGTGTGCTCTCAGGAAACACTTCCTAGTGGATTTCACCTCACTAATGCTGGTCTTCTCTTAATCACCACTAATCTCTCAGCATCAGCCAACCTGCTTTGAGTATCCCAGGTAAGCAAAGTTTCACTTTACTAGTTCTGGTATTTTGTTAATCACAGCTGATTCTTTATCCCCAGCTAGCCAGAACCACAGATTCTTAATTCAAAATAAGAAATGCACCCCCCACACACCAATGTCTTGAAACTTCTCTGAAGTTTCACAAGCCAGGCCTCTACCAGCTGCATTGCCCTCGACATTCTTTTTTCCAAGCTCCTAGAGAATAGCTCACCAAGCAATGAACACTCAACGACTTTTCTCCTTTCACAGTTCTCCCCAAAATGACATGGTGAGGTCGGTCACAACAATACCCCACGTCCTGGCACCAGCTTGTCATAGTGATGGTTACTATTGATACAGTAAAACACCATTACCAGAAGCAAGTGGGGAGGAAAGAGTTTATTTGGCTTATACTTCTACATTATAGCCCATCATTGAAGGAAGTCAGGAAAGGAACTTAAACAAGGCAGGAACCTGGAGACAGGAGTTTACGCCAAGGCTTACTGATTTGCTCCTCATGGCTTGCTCAGTTTGCTTTCTTACAGAACCCAGGACTGTTAATTAGCCCAAGGATGGCTCCATCCGCACTGTACTGGGTCCACCCTCATCAATCACTAATTAAGAAAATGCCTTATAGGCCTGCCTATAACTCGATATTTTGGAGCCTTTTTTTTAAAAAAAAATTAAGGTTTTCTCCTCTCAGATGACTTTAGCTTGTGTCAAGTTTACCTAAAATTTTCCGGCACAATGTACATGAATATTTTTATTATTATATAGCTAACAATTCCCTTTGAAGCAAAAACACTGAAGTAAATTAATTATAAGAAATGTTTTTCAGTTATTTATGCATTTATATGCAGTATTTAATCATAGTAATATGGTTTTTACTCAAAACCTATTTTCAATGTCACATTCTCAAATTCTCGACAGGAATACCGGCATTTGCTAGATAAGCTGTGGGCCTAATACTCTGAAATATGTGAAACAACGTGAATATAGTGGTATTTTTTTAGGTCAATTGGTAGCTGCCAATGATTTCACTTTACTGACGTTGGAGAAATAAATGATTAACACTTCATGCTTTAAGAACTAGGCTGAGTCTTATTTGTCATTGGGCCAGGAAGCCAATAAACAGAAACTTTGTAAATTACTGCTTAGATAATGTCTAAGTGTGTATATACATTTTGGAGGAGGTTGGTGTTAATACTGATCTCACACTGTGGCTGCACAATGTTGTCCCAATTAAACTCCAAATCTTGATCTTTGCTCTTGTTTTTAAAGTTGTTTTAAAAAGTTTTACAATTTTTTGGTTGTGAGCCTAGCCTTTAATGGCTGAGGGCGGTGTGGCGCATGCCTTTAATCCCAGCACTCGGGAGGCAGAGCCAGGTCGATTTCTGTGAGTTCAAGGCCAGCCTGGGCTACAGAGTGAGTTCCAGGAAAGGCACAAATCTACACAGAGAAACCCTGTCTTAAAAAAAAAAAACCAAAAAAGTTTTATAAATTAAATCAAATTTATATAATGTTAAATCTACTTCTTTTAATAATCCTAATATCTTAATGTATATATAGAAACCTACTGTGATCTTGAAATCTACAATTCTTAACAAGTTTAAGTCCCTCATATGACAACTGAACATTTTAAAAAATACACACTACACACACACACACACACACACACACACACACACACACACACACTACACACATTCTGGTATTTTTTTTTCCCCTAGCATGGTCAAAATGATATCACTGCTACTTTTAGCTGTATAAAATTACAGGCCTATTGTCCTTTTGTGGTGCCATTTAATTTTCTTGAAAATCCTGAGCCACTCTTTGTGCATACCTCTGGCTGAAGGTTTTTCATTGTGACAGGTTTGACCAAATGTAATCAACTAATCTTGGTTCAATTGATTTTTGGCTGGACATCTGCCAAAATGTTTCTTTTAAGATTCATTGTGTTTGTTGTGGTAAACAAATGATAGATTGCTTTGCCCTAAGTCTAGTTTGTTTAGTTCACAATTATGATTATTTAAAAAAAATTTGGTTTACATTATTAATTACTTTATTTCATTTCTATCAGTATTGTATATCCACCTTTGTAATGTCCTCCCATCAACCTGAGATAACTTACAGCATTCATGCCATGTGATCAAAAAAGAAAATAGCATAGGTTAATAAAATAATAAAACTATATTAAATATGAAGGAGAATATTAGAATCTAATTTATATTTTTACTTAGGATGGATAGAAATGAGCATGTTGTACTTACATATATAGAAATACACACACATTACTACACACACACACATATATGTACATATAGCTATATATATATATATATATATATAGAGAGAGAGAGAGAGAGAGAGAGAGAGAGAGAGAGAGAGGGGGGGGAGAGAAAGAGAGAGAGAGATTTTATCTAAGTTGTTCTAGTATCAATAAAGACTCAGGAGTCAGATATTAGGGTGTAAACCTGATAGATCAAAGAATCAACCTTCTTTCCACACTTCCAGACCAAAAACGGGAGGACCAAAAGCTAGTGAGCCTCCAAGTCCCTCCTCAGGCCTTCCTGTGCCTCTCAGTCCATACCCTGGGTCCTCTGTATTCTCTATGACTAGTTCTTGTCAACTAGTCACTGGCTCCACCCCCTGATCCAAGGTTAACTTTATTAACACTGTCTCAGAGTGTCGCAGTGAGATAAAATATCCCACAACACACACACACACACACACACACACACACACACACACACACACACACACACAACTACAATCAGTGATTAAAAAAAAACAGTGAATTTGAAAAAAACAAAAAGATATATGGGAGCACATGGAGGGAAGAAAAGAAAGGGGGAAATGATGTAATTATAATGTAATCTCAGAAAAGAATAAATTTAAAAAGTAAAATTAAATAATTATAGCAGAAAAACAACAACAAACAAAAATGATAACAGGAAGGAAATTAAACTAGTTTGCTGTGGGATGGTCTGTATGTCAAATTGCTCTGATTGGTCAATAAATAAAACACTGATTGGCCAGTGGCTAGGCAGGGACTAACAGAGAGGAGAAAAGAAAGAACAGGAAGGCAGAAGGAGTCACTGCCAGCCACCGCCAGGACAAGCAGCATGTGAAGATGCCGGCAAGCCATGAGCTGCGTGGCAGGGTGTAGATTTATGGAAATGGATTAGTTTAACCTATAAGAACAGTTAGCAAGAAGCCTGCCACAGCCACACATTTGTAAGCAATATAAGTCTCTGTGTTTACTTGGTTGGGTCTGAGTGGCTGTGGGACTGGTGGGTGACAAAGATTTGTCCTGACTGTGGGCAAGGCAGGAAAACTCTAGCTACACTAGTTAGCTACATTGGAACCAATATAGATACAATGGTCTACAATGGTCTATAACAGAGTACATTTAGTCTTCTGGGTTGTTTCATAAATGAAATGTCATTTTCAGATAACAACTTATTTATGTATGTAAAACTGATTTTGTGCTTCAAGAGCAGATGAGTAGCTGTGAGGTCAAACTCTATGGCCCACAGAATTTACACTCTGACTCTTACAGGCAAACTTTTTAGCCCTTTGTGATAATTTCAAATGTCAACTTGATTTGAGGAAGAAATATCTAGGCTATTAATGGTGTGGATGTATGGTTAAGTCTTGGGGGAAATTTCTGGGGAAGTTTGACTAAGGAAGGAAGACCTAATTTGTATTTGGGCTTCACCATCCTGGCTGGCATGGAAGAAGGAAAGACTACAGCCAGGCCGACAGTGGTGTTTCCCTTTCCCTGTTACCATGGCTTCTTTCTCTCCCTCACGTTTATTGAAAATAGCCTTTTCTTATACAATGAATATTGATTAGTTTCCTCTTCCTTACTTCTCCTGGTCCTCATCCCCCTTCCCCCCCTTCCTCCTCCATTTAGATTCACTCTATTTAGGAAAGAACAGACTTCTAAGAGGTAACAACAAAATAAAATGAATAAAACAACACCATCACATCAAAGTTGGATAAATCAAACCAACAGAAGAAAAAAGAACCCCGAGATAAGGCACAAAATATTAGAGCCTCACAGTGGGACAAACCAAACCAAGGTAAGGCACAAAAAACAGAGCCTTACTGCTGGGCGGTGGTGGCACACGCCTTTAATCCCAGCACTTGGGAGGCAGAGCTAGGCGGATCTCTGTGAGTTCGAGGCCAGCCTGGGCTACCGAGTGAGTTCCAGGACGCAAAGCTACATAGAGAAACCCTGTCTCGAAAAACCAAAAAAAAAAAAAAAAAAAAAAAAAAAAACAGAGCCTTACTTGTTCACATTTGGGGGGCATTTCGCTGGAAAGATAGAAACCCAGTGCAATGGAAACTCCCTGGGATCTATGAGGGTGACTCTAAGGAAGGCTCTAAAATGGGGGATACATCACCTGAGCCAACAATCTTTTGTAACCAGGCAAGGCTTCCAGTGGTGGGACTGGGTCACCACCCCAGCCACAAAACCTTCCACCTACAATTTGGTCTGCCCTCGAGTTGTGCTGGGGTAAAGGTGGCACAGAACTTGTGGGAGTGGCCAACCAATGATTGGTCCAACTTGAGACCCATATCAAAAGAGGGAACCCATGCTTGACTGGAGGGCCAGGAACCAGAGGTTAGATAGCCCGCACACTCAGGATAAAACCAAACATTACTGGACAAAACATTTCAATGAAATGATTCCCAATGATATCCTGCTGTATTCATACTCAGTGGCCTAGCATAATCATTATCAGAGAGGCTCCTTCCAGCAGCTGATAGGAACAGATGCATAGACCCACAGTCAAGCATTAGAAGGAAACCTCCATCGAAGATTAGGAGGAAGAATTGTAGGTTCCAGAGGGGTCCAGGATACCAAGAGAACACAGCCCACAGAATCAACTCACCAGGATTCATAGTGGCTCACAGAGACTGAAGTGACTGATAATCAGGGAGCCTGTTTAGGTCTGATCTAGGTCCTCTGCATATATGTTATGGTTGTATAGCTTCGTATTCTTGTGGGACTCCTAACAGGGGGAGTAAGGGCTGTCTCTGACTCTTTTTCCTGGCTTTGCGACCCTTTTCCTCTTGCTGGATTGCCTCATACAGCCTTCATTTGAGGGTATGTGCCTAGTCTTGCTGTAACTTGCTATGCCATGTTTGGTTGATATCTCTGTGAGGCCTGATATTTTCTGAAGGGAAACAGAGCAGGAGTGAGTGGATGGAGGTAAGACTGAGAGAGACAGAATGGGAAACTGTGGTTGGGTTGTAATATATGAGTGAAGAATAAAAAAGAATCCTCGTTGCAAAAGAAAACACTAGACTGAAAGCTTTAGTATAAATGCAGAGGACCAGTTGCAGACCTGTGAAAGCCTTGTGTTTGTTGTTTCAGTCTCTGGATTCATATGAGCTTTGCTCAGTTGATTTAGAGGGCCTTGTTCTTTTGTTTTCCTTTATCCCTTCTGGTTCTTACATTTATTCTTCCTCCTCTTCCATGAGTTTCCCTGAGCTCCGAGGGGACAGATTTGATGGAGTCCTCCCATTCAGAGCTGTGTGTTCCATTCTCTCTCTCTCTCTCTCTCTCTCTCTCTCTCTCTCTCTCTCTCTCTCTCTCTCTCTCTCTCCATAACATCTGGCATGCCTTCATCACCAAGACAGGCTGCATTCCTCTGAACTGGGTGCTCAAATCAACCTTCTCTGATTTAAATTCCTTTTTGTAAGATATGTTGTCACATTAATGTCATGAGTTACCAAAAGCCGTAGTATAATCTCTTATTAAATAGTTGAAAGCATTTTGGTTATTTTTCTATGATTTCAACTTAACAAGAGCCACCATTATTCTAAAAGAAGGATTTATAACATAAATTTACAGTTTTGACAGGAAATTGTGCTCATGAAGGGACAGGTAAAACGACACAAAGAGAAACCGGGATGACAGAAAAGTCACCAACATCCACTGGGTTTATGAAGTGGGTGTCACGGTGTTCAGAGAAAAGTAAAGAAAATTTATTGTGATTTCTACAAATTCAGGGAAAATATTACTGCAAAACTGTAAGAAAATATAATAAAGTCAAAATTATTATTCCAGCATTATAAAATTGTTGTGAGTTATTAAAATTTGTAACATGGCTCATGATTTTATAAAGATTGATGATTATGAGAATTTTATAGGGATAGTGCAGATCACATAGATAAAATATTCTTGAACTAATTACTGCTGCTGCTGCTGATTAATGGATAAAAATTTATGCATGCACATGTCTAGATGTGGTATACATTTTAGTGAATAAACTGCATATAATTGCTATATGAAGTTTTTCTCTGAACGGCAACATTCCTTCCAAATTGAAATATTTGCCCCAAAAGGAAAGGGTAGGTTCAATCAAGAGCATTAGAAGACTGCACAAAGGGCACATGTCAGGTAGAATAGAAACTTGAAAGGTTCTTGAGGAACACCACCCAGAAGTATCAAAATAGTGAACAATATCTGTGTGTGAGGAATCTGAGCAGCCAAGCTGTGGAAAGACTCTATTTGGAAGCTGCATACTGGGCTGCAGGGTTGCAGGTTTCCAGAACTCTGCATTATGTTGTTTCTCCCTGGGAAATGTCTACTACACAACACTAATATACATATGAAATTTAAAAAAATGTAAAACATAAAGTATTCTTCAGTATGTGTCACCACAATATCCCCAAAGGATATTTTATTTTTGTTCAGAGTTTGTATTTGGAGCTCGTGGTTGTAACCTGTGAATGTCGTTGTAGCTGCTTTTACAAATGACAGAGGAACATGTTTCCAGCATTTGTATTACTTGATATATTTTTGTTAACTACGATTAAAGTGATGTGTGAAATCAAATATAAGAACTTTATGCTTGTTATTTGTAAAAGTATTTTGTTGTTGGAGTTTATACTGCTGGATTTAATTAAGGAAGGATATTTTTTCCAGCATTTCTCAAGTCATCTAATTCATATAGTCATATAAATGCTTTAGACATGAGGTGTTTTTGAGTTTGTCATAAAATATGAATATGTTTTCTACTATTCAGTCTAGATAATGATATAAAATTATGTAATTCTTTGATTTACATTGTATGTTGACTGCTCTGAAAAAAAAGAGAAACTTCCATTGTAGGCAGTTTTCAGGTACAAATATTAATTATGCCAATGAGTGCAAACTGGAAGAGGTGTCCTAGTAATCTACCAAAGAGTGATATTCAATAACATCAATCTGACATAATATCAGTTATCATGAAATAATCAAGAAATGGTGGATTTTAAGAATTTGTTTTCATTTGACTCTAACTATGCATTTGAATATTTAAATTTTGACAATGTCTGACTTATAATGCTGAAAGTTTTTGAAAAAAAATGACCCTTGTTATCAGGAAAAAAGAAGTTCAAGAAATCTGTAATATTATAGGTCTCCAGAGAAACAGAAACAACAGAATGAATATATTAAAAGGGGATTTACAGGTTCCTTACATGATATAGTCTGGGTTAATCTAACAGTAGCTGCCTCGTACTGCAAAGACTTAGAGCACGAGGCTGAGTGCCTCAGCAGCAACAATCTGACACTGAAGGCCCTGTGGGTTTCTGAAGAGACAGTGGTCTTGAAGCAACATCGGAAATGCGAAGAAACGGCATTTTGATTTCAGTGAAGCAATGAAACAGCAACAGGGCATGTGAACTTGCCAGTAAAGACGAAGGTAAAATGATTGTTATTGCCATTGTTCCAGTCCTGCTTATGCAACCATTTCTAAAACAGAGTTCCATGGCTGATTTCCTGGTGTTCTGTATCTCACAAGTCCTTCTGTTTCTATTCCACAATGTTCCCCAATCCATAGATTCAGAAGCTGTGAGTTAGGTGTGTCAGTCAGAGGCTAGCCTCTCCATGACTGGTTGAGCTTTACAATCCATAGTATTCTATGATATTCTCCATTTGCTGTAAGTAGATGCTTCTTTGGTGAGGAGTGTGAGTTACCCTTATTTGTGAGTAAAGGACA
Source organism: Peromyscus leucopus (assembly GCF_004664715.2). Taxonomy (NCBI): domain Eukaryota; kingdom Metazoa; phylum Chordata; class Mammalia; order Rodentia; family Cricetidae; genus Peromyscus; species Peromyscus leucopus. Next base: position 59,458,914 of record NC_051074.1, read on the forward strand.
AGATGTAGAATATAGTGAGGAATTATGTTTGTCTAAGAAAGTGTCTGTAATAGATTGTTTTTTAAGAGCCATGACTTCACCAACCCTGGGAAGTTGGCTACATTTTTCAGTACCAATAATGATTACCCTTCTGCTGAGGGATCCTTAAATAAAAATAGACATCTTTTGGTTTGCAGAGACATACATATGAGTGCCACTTATTGCAACTTTAAGAATATCCTGTCATGCTGGTAATATTCACCCTTTATTGCCATTGCAGCTAAATAGACTGTTTATCTGCTCCCCTCCCTTGTCAGCTTACACAGAATATTCTGGAAACATGGAAGTGGAAAAAGGAAAGTTTCATGGGGTCCTATCCCTGAACAAAGAACTACAGGCATCTATTGACAGCTTGGAGAAGAATTATTCTCCCCAAGGCATGAGTCCCAATTTGATTGGCCAATGCAGAGTGGTCAGTCTTGAAACCATAAACAGCCACAGAATCAGCAGGTTTTATTTATATGTATTATACACACACACACTCACACACATGCCAAATATAGCCAAAGAAAAAGAGGTTATCAACTTAAGAGTGGGGGTATCACTGTAGTGGTTTGAGAGAGAAATGTGAAAAGAGTATCTGGGAGGGACTGGAGGGAGGTAAGGGGTGCAATGTAACTCTATTTCAATTGAAAACACTATTTCAATTGAAAAATCACACAAAATAAAGGCAAGAAGGCAAAAAGCAAACATCTCCCCTTTCCACCTCTTTGTGGAGTGTCAATGAATCTGATTAAAACAATCCCAACAGGAATGCTCAGAGACTTTCCTTTTCTTTGACTCTAGATCCAGTTAATTTGTCAACTGAGATTAACTACTGAAAAATAGTGATGCACAGAGGAACAAAATGTGTTTATCAGATAATTATGTTAATATTCTTAATCCATGAGTACAATTTGTTGATCTACATCTTGTTCAGAGTTCAGAATACCAGGTTGAGTCTAACACATGTATATTTTGCAAGGAATTAGATTTGGGTATTAGTTTAACCATGAAGAAAAATATATCTCCCATATAATGCAACCCTGGAAATGGATTTACAGTTAGTTTTGTTCTTGTTTCATTTCTAGTGATTTAAAAGGCCATAAGCACACTGCTCATTTCCTCCCTAAACCAGTGTGCTATGATCAGATGGGATCTCAAAATTGCTTTAAAGCTTAGCTTATGCTCAATAAAATTTGTGGTGTAAGTCATCCTTTCTTACATACCCGTGGGGTGAAATCAAGAAAACGTGAAATTCACAACTCACGGAGCTAAAACAAAAAGACAAATTTCCCTCAAATGGTCAGTGTTTTTTTTTTTTTTTTTTAAATAAAAGAACACCTGATTCTATGAAGGAAAAAAATATAAAGCATTCCAACCTTCTTTTCTCCTATTGTATGTGTGTGCGTCTTTAAAGAAACATTCTTCTATGTTGTATTTCACAATAAGTAAGCCAGCCCCCAACATTCCACAATGGTCTCTGCTTCAGTTCCTGCCTTTCTTCAATATTGAATTGTAACCCCATAAGATGAAATAAATACTTTCTTTCCCAAGTTTTTAATAGCGTTAATCACAGAAACTAAAGCAAATGAAGGCAATTGTGAGGAGTATTAGATGATGTCAATATTGTCATACTGGTATAAAGCAAGCCAGAATGCTGAAGGTAAATCTCACACTATTTCTTAAAATCATATACTTGTATTATAGCTTCCTTAGATGCACTGTACCTCAGTAATAGTTTTCAAAAACAGTTCAGTGAGATTATGCCCTTAATAATACTTGTCTTCACTTTACTCTATGGACGTTAAACATATATTTTCTATATTTCATAGTAGTTGGGTAACATCGACCAAGGTCGTGAGTTTGTGAGTCTTAGTAAAGTAAGCAAATCCATGTCTATAATGAAAACTTCCTCTCAGATTTTATTTTCAACTGTATAATATATAATTCAGCAAGATGATAAAAAGATTCAAAGCAAAGAAGTGCTTGGTTTTATTCTTATTATTCTTTTAATTATTTATATTTAATTTTATTACTTCTAATTATGAGTTTGTATGTGTCTGTGAGTAAAAGTGTTCATAAAGGCCATGGTGTAAGATCCTTGGAAATTGATACATAGGTGGTTGTGATCAAATTGACATGGATGATGGGAACTGAGCTAAGACCTCTACAAAAATATCCCAGGCCCTTGACCTCTGAGCCATCTCTCTAGCTCCTACTTTTATTATTTTACTGTTTTCTAAAACCAGGACCCTCTCAAGAATGACACTGCTATTTGTTAGAGATCTTGGATCAAATAGATTTCCTTCTGTTTCTATACATATTGTATCTCCTTTGAAAATAATGTGTAAACTCCCATATTAACATTTAACAGTAAATCTCTACCTCTTTCATATTTTCTCTGCTAAAACTTGATTATGATTCAGTTACTGAACAGATATTTCCGTAGCTAGCAGGAGGCTGAGAGGGTAAAGGCTGTGCTGATTAACTATGATGACGTGAGATCAATCTCTGAGACCTACAGAAAGGTGTAAGAGAATGAATGGCTACATGAGAATGGTCCTCTGACCGCCACACATGAGCCATGGCAGCAGGCACATGTCCACATAGACATGTTACATGCTTGCATACTCACAAAGCACATACACACACATGCACACACTCGCATGCACATTCATACATACACACTCACACACATACATACACATGTGCACACACGGACACACTCATACATATATACATTCTTACACACATTCTTACATTCTTACAAACACAATATCGATAAATATAATTTAAAAAATGAATCTTATTATGTACATTTTAAGATTACCCTTTAAAACTGACATTTTTGTTTTGATCGATTTTGTTCTCCTAAGAATATAATAGCAACCCAACAGAGAATGTTGGGGAATATTATTTTAATGTGTGTTGCATTGTTTCCTAGTGCTTTTGTTAACAATTCAAAGATGTGTTTGATTAAATAAAATTAACCTGCAAGCAGGAGGCTGAGTCAGCAAGTAGCTGACAGGAAGTGGAGGAAAGAAACCACCTGTAGCCAGGGGTTTTTTAAGTGGGGGCTGAGAGAAGGATGCGGGGTGGGATCGGGGGTCGGGTGGGGGATAGGAGGTGGGGTGGGAAGACATCAGCAAAGGGAGGTTAGTTACATGCTATTCAGCCTCTATGAGCAAGCAGAATTCTCCCTAAACCATTGAATCATGAGTTCTCTAGATTTAGATAAGTTCCCTTAGCAGCTTTGAAAGAGTCGGTGCCTGAGGTTACAGAATCCCCTCAGGCTGCGGCCCTTGTGTCTGAAGCCCTTGCTGTAGATAATATAAAACAGATAACAACAGAGAAGAAACATTTAAAATTCACAAACCTGTGGTCATAGGTAGTAAAACACCTATAATAGACATACAAAGTATTATTTAGTTCTGAATACACTTCATAAATAATTAAGGACAGGATGTAATTAGAATAAAATATATAGTTTTTGTGGACAACAAATTCAAATTCAATATACAATCAGGATAAACTTATTGTTATATATAGTGTGATTTTTAATATGGAATTAATAGCTCATTAATGTTGTAATATTATTAACTAATATAAAATTATGCAACAGTTTTCCTTTTAAATGGTAATAATCATACTGTGGAATGTATATACCAATTAAATCAGAATATTCCATAAAATTTCTTTCAAAACTGAAAATACATTGGAAAACTCATCTAGATATGAATTCAAGGAATATACAGTGACCATACATGGGTCTTTGACTAGTCCTTCATATTTTGGATTAGCGTTATTTAAAATTGCTTCACAGCAGGTCTGAATTTTGTTTTATTTTCCTTTACCAGAAGTTCCTATTTGTGCAAGTCAAAATAATGTATCACATGATAATATAAATGAAAAATATTTAATAAATGATTAACTGCTATTCTAAATTAACTGTTTGCAGGAAATAAAATTCAAAAGGTTAAATGGCTGTAGGAAATTTACTTCCTGAAGCTCTGAGTTAGAACAACTAAATAAGAAAATGTGACTCTGCCCTCCAAGATCACTCTGATGAAGAACGGTGCCATGAGTGTTTGGGAATATTAGAAGTTTTGGGGATGTTTCATGAGTCACTGTGGCAAGCAGGGAACTATAGTGAGTAACTCACTGGGGAGCCACTCAGTGGGACCTCTGGAGGACTCTGGAGATCTTTCCAAAAGCCACATTCTGTGGTTCCATAGAACTTATTCTCTTAACAAGTCTTCTCAGGTGTGAGGTCCCACTCAAGATATCTGGTCCTCCTACAACCATGGGTTTATAGTATCTGTAAGAGCAAGTGGGTGAAACTAGCTATAATAGGTAGTAAAGCAAAATTTATGGTGAGAACTCTTAGTTGTTCACACATGATACGATAGAAATGGATGTTAGAGTTAAAACAGTAAGGTAAAAACAATGAAGCTAGGAGCCCAAGGAATAAGAATTAATGAAGCTTGTAGCTGGGTATGGGATAGCCATACTAAACAGGCAGCAAACAAATAGAATCTGAGAAACAAGCAGAGTCGACGGTCTGGCTGGCCAGCTCTTATGGATTCCCCTGAGGCATGGATGCTAGACATGACTGCTCTCTTGTATATCTTTGTTTCTACCATAGGTAGGCATATTACACCTGGTTTTAAGAAAGGAAGCTGCTAAAAAGAAGCTTCATCAGCTAGCGACTAACAGATGGCACAATGTCAAAGTCAATTACTAATGAAGCTGATGTCAAAGATGGACAGAAGTGGGCTTTGAATATCACTAACTGGATGAGTAGTACATGAACTGTGCATAATCATCTCCCTGACTGGACTAGGGGGACAGGCATAGATCCCATCAGCAGGCCATTGACTCTGTCTGTGACATCCACCCAAACAAACCAATCTTAATAAAGATTATCTCAGCCTTCCTCCAATTTCTGCCACAGTTTATAAAACTCCATGGACAAATAACTGAAATGATCTTTCCCAGGTCTGAAACCTCATGATAGTCTCATTAAAATTCTCATAATTCCCCAATTTCTCACTTTTCTGAGAAACTCTTATCAAAGCTCACTCTACTTTGCTTATGTCGATCTAAGTCTGTATCTTTAATTTCTTTTGGTGTGAGAAAAAGTACTTGGAGTTATTTCTTTGGTGACTGTGTTTGATTGGCATCCTAGTTCCTCGGGTCACACAGTAACTCCATGGCGAGAGGTCCTGTTGTTCGTAAATCTGGCATCTCAGTTTCACTATGTTCCAGTGAAGTCATTGCTACAGAACAACCTCTGAGTTTGACCAGGCCCGCACAGTAGCCTTGTGCCCACACAGTCTTTTTGGGAACTGAACAGATGACAAAGAGAAGAAATAGCATTCTGTCATCTGTGAGTCAATACCAGAATGTTAAAAGAAGAAACTGTTAAAATATAAATTCATGCATCTTGATGTGAAGTTTTTTTTTTTTTTTCTGGAAGATTATTGAGTTATATTCCACAGAAGCAACAGAATATTGGCAAATACAAAAATATTTCCCTTAAATAACTAAAACTACTAAAAAAATTAATAGATAAGGCCAGGTCCATATGAGGTAATCTTCCATTAGATTACTGTAAAATTGGCTGAATAGAGATGTCAATTCCATGCAAATAATATGCTCAAGCTTCTCTGCAAGAATCTAATGTCTGTAGAGACAATATAACAAAATTTCATGTCCTGTCTTTACTCAAGGCATGTGTGTGTGTGAGAGAGAGAGACAGAGAGACAGAGACAGAGAGACAGAGACAAAGATAGACAGAGACAAAGGGAGAGACAGAGAAAGAGACAGAGACAAAGGCAGAGAGAGAGAGAAAGAGAGAGAGGGAAGGAGAGGTGGGGTTATTTCTGCAGGAATTGAAAATCAAAGTATCTTAGATCTTGGATAGGTAGACATACAAATAATTTCATTAGAGTTAATATCACATGATATTTTAAAATCTCCATTAGATTTTTATTTACTTAAGAATTAATATAACACTGTGGAAATAAAGTCAAATTATCAGGCTAAGAACCTATGTTAAAGAGGCCCTAGGCCCTGGGATGGCCTACTACTATTGTTTTTCAATTGACACTATATTAAATGAACTCCTAATGACATCATTATATACATAGATTAAGGAACCTCTCAGTCCTCCTCAAAGAAGCTTCTGTTTGCAGTATGTGGTAACTAATGGAAACCCCAAACTGGCCATGATGAAGAGAAAAAGAGATTGCAGGAATTTCAGTCCTAATTAGACCATATATAGCAGCTTCTCCCTAGTCCAAAGGCCAGGGATCCTTGTGGAAAGTGTGCAAGAGCCAGATGTGTCAGACAGCTACAAAAATAGTGTCTTCTGGGCTTGGCAGGACAACTGAACAGATGTGACACGCTGCACAAGGCCTGTGCTAGCCCAAGCCAGACCAAATCGTAAGGTGAAAATGGAAGCTGGTACTAAAGTTCACCTTTAGCTGGCGAGTCTTTGGCAAATGTTAGCATCTGGGAAAGGAAAAGTCAGTTTTCTCTAAGTGGGTAGCCCATGAGCAGGCAACCACATATAAGTGGAAGTCCACACATTGAAGAATATTTGAGAAGAACAAATATTGACCTCGATGGGGAAAGTAATGGAGACAAACTTGGGTAGGAAAAAATAGGGGATGTATCTGGGGAAAATGGGACAAACAGGATGAAAAAAATTCTTAAAATTCTCATAAAACTAAGAATAAGTGAATAAATAAAACGAATGTAGTTCTGCCAAATTCTACTACACATTTGTTATTTTTGTTTGGTTGCATTTCATTTTCTTGCTTTAATTTTTTATGCAAGGTCTCATTTTGTAGCTCAGACTGACTGTGAACTTGTTACACTTTTGCCTCAGCCTTGTAGATGTTGTGAATAGAGATGTGTGTCCCCACTCCTGGAAACACTTATTCTTTTAAATACACTTTTGTGTTCTCATATTTCATAATTATTTATCATTACTTTCTTTGAGTGTGCATGTAGCACAAATCTCTAAAGGTCTTAATAAAATCAAACCTGAAGCCAGGTATTGGGGTGAACGCTGAATAATCAGAGAAACAGAACAAGCCACAGACACCCTCACCTTGCCAGTTTCTCAGCTGATCCTGTTTCCTCAGACCAGAAGCTTCTGAGTCCTCATCCAAATGGATCTCAGCTGAACTGCTGCTCAAAAGCCTAGAAGCTTAACCAGCTCTAGTTCCTGGTTTTCAGGCCTTATATAACTTTGTCTCCTGCCATCACTTCCTGGGATTAAAGGCATGAGTCACCATGCCTGGCTGTTTCCAGTGTGACTTTGAAATCACAGAGATCCAGATGGATCTCTGCCTCCCAAGTGATAGGATTAAAGGCATGTGTGCCACCATTTTCTGGCCTCTATGTCTATCTAGTGGCTGTTCTGTCCTCTGACCCCAGATAAGTTTATTAGAATGCAGAATATATTGGGGGACACAATATATCACCACATGTACATGTGTGTATGTGTGGAAAAGACTTACACACATTTGTATATGGGGATGCATGCACCCATGCGTCACAGCTGGACATTAAGAAACATTGACTCTGCAAACATTGCTTGTTTAAGGCATAGATAACGGACATCAGAGTGAGAAATCTACATGACTGAAGTTGGGTCTGAGTGCTGTAATACTAAATTCTGAAGGACAATAAGCATAGTCATAAGGAAGTGAATTTGTTTTAACATGCTTTTTGTTACAGTTTGGGAGTGGCAAAGCTGAATTCTGTAAAAATTGATGGTAGTGAGATGGTATGAGGAGTGGAGGGAGGGGAATCTGTGGTAGGGATGTACTGAACACAAAGAAAGAAAGAAAAATAAAGAAATCCAATTTGTAATGATGTACAGTAAGAGAGCCCTATTTTTTCACATGCTAAGCATGCTAAATGTACGGCTGGAAATGACTGTGGTCACTCAGCTGAAACAAAATATCATCAGGAGAAAAAATTAATGGTAGCGATTCAGTAAAAAGAAAATGTTATTTTAAATGGTCTGTTGGTCCATTGCGTTTGGAATATGATATTATTTAGTACATGCTGTAACATGGAGACCTAGTTTTAGTTTCATGAGTAGATGCAACTGTTTATAGAGGCAAGAGTTTCTCTGAAAGCTATAATGAAAAACTCAAGTAACTGATGAGGTAGGAATTATTAGGAATTGCAGGAAGGAATTAGGAACACCATGGTCAGTGTGAATCCTAGGCAGGCTAAGTTCTGGGTCACGAACCTGAAGATTAGCACAAATTAGTTCACTAATATGTTTAATAATCTTGAAGAAATGTAGGTCAAGCTTGAGGAGTCACTTGTAAGAGGAGGCTTCTGTCACTGCAAGGGGGGCCTTCAGGAGCATCCCATGGAGTGTATTTCCCAGATTACCAGTAATTGGATTATGTTCGGGTTTCATGTTTGAGCTCTAAGGAAGTAAACTTTTTGGAAGTGAAAATTAAGTATTTGTATTACTAAAACTCAATTAACCACCATATAAGAGCATTAATTTGAGTCATTTGCATAGTAATATTCTATAAAGTGAAATTATTTCTGAGCAATAAAGAATCTGGTGCTTTTAATACCAGAAGTGGTTCAAAGTCCATGGGCAGAAGGTTAATCAGTGAGTAACTGATGACAGACAACTGCTAAATTAAACTGCCATTTTGTTGGGAGGAATTCACTATGCATCTGTTTTATGAACATTTAATAGTAGTCTCTTGAGTCATATTGAAGAATAATGTTGATGGTAGTGGAAGGCTACCACACTGTATCTGAAATAAAATAAAATATCATAACACATTATCAGTTCAATGAGATCTCACAAACTTGTAGAATAAATTGGATCACAAAACTCAGGTTACATTATTTATATTATTAATGCCTTATATTTTGCTTTGTTCATTTTATCAAACCATTCATTGATCATCTATCTATCCATCTGACTGTCTATATGTCTGTCAATCTATCTATCTATCATCTATCTATCTATCTATCTAGTCTATCATTATCTATCTATTGATATAAGACATATCTCTCTACATTGCTCAATGAAATTAGGCTTAAATAATAATAAATTTAGTTCATTTTTTTCTACCTAGTAAATTTTGCAAGTTAGACACTTCTCTTGACTCAGGGAACTTCAAAAGGATGTAGTTGATAGCTGACATTTCATAAAATTTCTCTTTTTTTTTCAGGTTTAAGGGATATTCTAATACTGTTTCACCAGTTTGTGACCAAATTAGGAAATGATATTATCTAACTACAAAGAACCTTGAAAATCTTTGTTTGTCAACGAGTAAAACCAGTCTCTGAAATCCAATTGGCCATTATCACACTGTCCTGAAATATTTCCATCTTCAGGAAGCCTTGCATTAAACCTGATAATAGTAATCAGCTAGACTTTTTTTTTTTAGAAATAAACGTATCTTGATTTAATACTTGAATAGAGATTTAGAGATTTAAAAGCCAAGAAGAAATAAGATCTTTAACATTTGCACATAATCTCTCATAAAACTATTCAATAAAAAATTAGAAACTAGACTGCAAAAATAGTCATATTGTGTTTCTTATAATTCTGGTGGACTGTTTGTTATGCTCCAATTTATTTCTTTATAATTAAAATGGAGTGTAAGCCTAAATCACTGTTCTCTAATCAGAAAAAAAAATCTTTATCTTTAGTCACATTCATGAATGAAGCAAAGGGCCATTGCTTACTTGGAATCTCTGGGTGTTTTGGACTGAGTTCCTACCTTTTGTCTGAGGTTTTTCTGGGGTATACTTGGGCATACCACTGCCATCCTAGCATACTTTTTGTCCTAGCCTGTGGAGACTTGATAATGTAGCCCAAATATTTTACCCTCTGTGAGATGTTCCCTCAAATATGTTCAGGGTTCATCTAGATGGATTCTGAGAAATGCAGCTTTGGTTTGCAATGAGGCTCAAAGCTGTCATCGTCTGTGAGTATGAGAAAATATTGTTTATAATTAAGATCTAGGCAGATGGTCCTCAAGCTGACATTTTCAGTCATATTCTAATTATCTTAAATGTGTCTTACAATTAAATACAGTCCTCAGCAATTCTATACGCAAAGGGGTATGCATTCTGTCCTCAATGGAGATTGTCTCCTCTGCTCCTCTTACCCAGAGTTCACAGAACACTGTTCACCATCATTACTTCATTTCCTGAGTTAGCAAATCACATGGGAACTTAGCATAGGCAATACTGGCTCTATTCTCCACTTCTCTCCTCATTTGTTTGTTTTGGTTTGATATTCCATCATCTCCTAAGGAAACAAAGTGTACACTCCTCACTCATATTTAATGTGTGATTTGATTTGCTCAAAATCCTCACAGGGTCACTGCTGTAGTGTTTCCCAATACATGATGATCATCTTCATGTGGGATCACTAAAGACAGTTTTCTGTGCCGTTGTTGTTGCTGGTTTGTATGGAAGGAAACAGACATACCCACACGCAGGCAGTAAATATTGTGAATGGGCTTATTCCACAGTGCTGTGCTTTGATTCTGGAGCATGCCCATGGTTTTGAAGGACAATAATTACTTTATGTTTGCAATATTTGATGTCATGGCTCAGATGCTCTCGTGGTCAATTTGCCAGTGTGTCATGACTGACTCAAAGATTTTTCTTAGAATAGCAGGTGGTGGTGGCTAACTGTCTTATGCTCATTTCACTCATGGTGGAAGCAAAACTATAGAGTAGGCTATTAAGACACCTCAAATACATATTTTATACCCAATAAATGACATTTTGTGTAAGGGTTATAGCAAGATGATCTGTATTTTAGAAGCTATCCGTGATACGGTTATGTTATAAAATTGTTAATCCACAGTCAAAACATACACTAAAGGCTTCTCGATAGATATGGTTCCTTCTCAGTTACTTTCTCACTTTGATTAAGTTGACTAAACAAATAATTAGAGTTCTGTATGGGTCCATATAACTTCTGTCACTTTTTGATACTTCTTTAATCTACATATTCACACTCTTCTACATTGCATTTGAATTCATTGCAGATTTAGTTTTCTTACCCTATTTGGCTCTATTTTGTTCAACAATGTCGTTGACATGGAAACTTTTCCCTCTTAATTATAATGTTTAAAAACTGAATATTTTGAACAATATATGTTCAAGCGATATTAAACTGGAAGATTAAACACTGATTTTTCCTGCCCTGTAAGCCACAGATAAATGACTACTCAAATATGTTCTGCCAAATATTCACACAAAGTTTCTAACAACATGCAGATTTTGATATGAGACAATTTGCAGAATCTTGTATGTTTAATTACATTGAAAATGGATACTCCTGTAGGTAAACATATATTTGAAAGCTACCTTATGTTGGAGATAATTTTGTATAACTAGAACATTTTTGAGACAGTAAAGCATTCTTCAATCTCTTTTACTTTACATTTTCTAGTACTAGCAATCAGAAATCATCACTGGGTAGCTCTCAAGAAGAAATAAATATTGGTACAACAGTACTAACTTAAGCATATATTCTCTCAGATTACATTTAACCATTATGTATACTTTGACCCTATAATCTGTAGCAGTTTTTCAGGTTTCCTATTTTATGACCTCGGATTTTGAAAATTACAGTTCTGATATTTGTGTATGCCATACATCTGTGTTCTCCTGGTGTCTTATTAGGTCTAGACATAGACATGTTTCTCTTTTAAGGGAGAATACCAAAGACACACTGATTCTTCTCATTGCATTGTCTCTCAATGCCATGGTATCAACATGCTATCACTGATGAGGAGACAGGAACCTTGATAATGATATCTACTAACTCTACTAACTGAAAACTACTGTCTTTTAAAAAAAAGATGTGGGTTTGGAATTCAGTCCCTGTGCTCCAAGGTGTAAGATTATGCTCTGAACTGTAGAATAAATCCTTCCCTTCCTTTCTTTCCTCCTTCTAACTTTTGAGTTTGACTAAAATTTAAAAAAATAAATTTTAAGTTAAAATATAATTGCAACATTTCTTTTCTTCCGTTTCTTTTCTCCAGTCACTTTCATGCCTTGGCCCCTCCCACTCAATTTGGTGCATGGCCTCAATACATATATATGCCCGTATATAAGTTAGCAGCTATTTTTTGAACTTTATTGAATCTATGTCTTTCAGGGATATTTGGCTGTTTCTTCCTTCCTTCCTTCCTTCCTTCCTTCCTTCCTTCCTTCCTTCCTTCTTTCTTTCTTTCTTTCTTTCTTTCTTTCTTTCTTTTTGGTTATGACTTTACTTTTTTTTATTAGTTTAATACTGCCTTTGTAAGAGTTTTGAAGTTTCCTTCTGTTTCCCATTTCTTGCTTTTCATATTTTTTTTCTTTTTCTGGTTTTATTTTTTAACAATTCAACAAGTATTGGTTGAAGAACTTCTTTTAAAGTGTGATGGATTTCAGGTGGGCCTGAGATGTTTTCAGTCCTGAGTTTTGTTTGTTTTTTTAATCACTGTTTAATTTGCTCCATGGGGCGGGTGGGGGTTGAGTGGGGGTGGGGAGGGGTCTATTAGGGTTGTTGATCTCTTCTTGCTTTACTTTTGGTTTTTTGGATGAATCTAGAATTTATGAAACCCAAAATTCATCAATTTCTTTTATATTTTCCAACTTGAGTGCAGGTTTTAAAGATATTTCTGTTACAATATTCTAAATATTTTGGTATCTGTTGTAATGTTTCCTTGTTCATTTCTGATTCGGTTTACTTAGGTCATCTCTTTCTTTGGGTTAGTTAGTTGGGTAAAGGACCTATTGATCTTGTTTATCGTCTCAAAACAAACAAACAAACAAACAAAAAAAACAGACCTTAGATAGTTTTGACTCTTTGTATTATTTTCGTTGTTTCTATTTCATTGATTTCCACTGAGTTTTTAATTAAATCTTGCTGTCAACTGGATCAGATTTCGTTTGTTCCTGTTTTTCCTAAATTTTGAGTAGTAGAATTCATTTGCTGAGTTGTCCCAATACTTTACACTTACTGACTTATTAATGCCTGAGTTTTTAAATTTCCCACATAGGATGCCTTTTTAATGTGTAGGCGAGCTGGCCCCAAGGGCGTGAGAATGGAAGAACAGGTTGCACCCCTCTTATTTGCCTTGTGGTGGTATGGGTGAAAGAACGATGCCCCTCACCACCTGCCGCAGGTGGGGGGACCTGACCCCATTCGTATCAGCTGCATTACTTGGGGAATGAGACCTGTGTCTTGCCTGGATAGCACAGTAGAGTTCACCCTGTAGGTCGTGGTGCTGGAGAGCTATCCCTGGTGATGTGAGAGGAGCACAGCTGGGTACAGCCTTCCTCATCATTGGTGTGTGTCGCAGGGTAGGGGGGGACACAGGAATGCAGACTGGCCCTGCCTCTGGCTCATTGCTGCAAGGGGCGAACTACCTGGGACAATGCCAGGGGTGAGGACAAGAGAGAGCTGGTGGGCTGACCTGCAACTACCCAGGCCCAGAACCAGGGTTAAGTGTTTGTCCACCCCCACATCCAACCTGTGATCTGTGGGAGCAAGTGAAGGTACCAGTCCTGCAGACCCAACGCTGTAGGATCTCCCCAACACAGGGCAACAACAGGATAACCAAGAGGAGTCCCAGTGGGGGTCCAGCATCGATAGTGGAGCAGAAACCAGAGGCCTCTAACCAGCGCAATGTCTCTATGCAATGAACACTTGCAAGTAAAGATAAATGGATAAAAATTGCTTATTGCATGACTCACTCTATCACACTATCATTCCATAACTAGATTTTTCCTTTTATTCTCTTAAATTTTATTTTAAATTTTATGGGGGTTTGCAAGGTAGATACCAAGGGACCAGAAAAATTAATGGGATCAAGATGCATAATGTGAAAGACACAAGGAATAAATATAAAGAAAATTTAAAAAAATAAAATAAAATAAAAATTTCTATCTACATATTTAACCTCATCATTTAAATAACACAAATGTGAACGTCATGTACTAATTTAAATTTGTTCACCATTATGAAATATCTTCATACCTTTGTTAATATTTTATCTATTTGTTATATGTGATATTATATATATTATATGTACATATATTAGACATTACAAATATTTAACAATTTTTATAATACAAATAAACGTTTAAGGTATTATCCTAAAGGATTGAGAAAGTTTGCAATTCTTGCTTTGCTTGTCATATATTTTTTTGTTTTTAATTAACTTTTATCTGCTGAAACAGAATTTTTGAAGTGCTGAAAGAAATATAGGTAAAAATATTTCAATGCTGCTGAATCCAATGAAATTATTTATCACCTTATTCAAACACACTTCTATCACCCTATGTCCCAGTTTGCTGACACCTGGATTATTTCCAATTATTTTTAAACATCTCAGAATTCTGAACAAATTTTCAATTATAATGTATTTTTTTTAATGCTGACACTTCAGGTGTCACTGTATCTGAGGATATCTAAGAGATCAACTGTGTATCTAACCAAGAGTACTAGGAAGAGAAACGGAGCAGCCCATTAGTAACTAATACACTCACAAGGGTGTGCAGGTCAGCACTTTGACAGAGAAGAAGATAAATTAATGATGAGCTGTTCCTAAGGAGGAAGTTTGAGAATTAAGGCTTTCTCCTCTGTCTCTATTTTACATGATTTTGGTCATATTATTTATTATTTCTCCATGTTTTTCTCATATGTAAATTGGCACATTAGTAATATTGAATAAAATAATTGTATTAAGATGCATTATTATTGCATGGAATAGCTCAATATGATGTAAATTGTGAACTACTAGTAATTATCAAACTCTTCAAAATTATTCAATTTAAGACCTGCCCCTGAACAACAGTTAAGAAGTGTTTAGGGAGATGACCCCATTGAAGATGACAGAATATGTCTAGAGCTTTCTGATCAGAGCAGGGTTTCACCTACACACAGGGTGAGGCTGAAAGGTAGCTCCACAGGAGGCTTTCATTGCAGTGTCCTTATGAGAGTCTGAAGAGTAGATGAAATGAGAGAAAATTGATTTTAGACAATACTCAGTAGCAGGAAGAGTTAAACATGACCATATAGCAAATTTATCTAATTAATAGTAACCTACATTGTGGGGAGTTAGATGAAAGAAATTTTCAAAACTTATGTAACATGTAAACAGGTTTATCAAAAGTCACATAAGAGTGAAGACTAACTACTTAAAGGACATGAAAGATGCTAATATGTTCCAGTTCAAACTATTTAAAATTCCTGAATTAATATATTTATATTTTAAACTAACACAGACACAAATACTCTGTAAGAAGTGGTCAATGCCCAGATTCTGTCATGAATTTAATGTAGACACCATATGAAAGTCTTTGACTAGCATGATACTAGGCTGCTGCTGCATAGTTGTTAATTGTCTCCCCAAATATTAACCTCACTTGATTCTTTAATTAATTTGAATATTGTAAAGTAACAAAACTACCAGAGTGGGGGTTTTTTAGAACTCACAGAAGAAAAAAAGTTTGAATAGAATACTATGATTTATTAAATGTAGAATTTTGAGGTAAATGTAGTATTTATAAAATAATAAATTTCTAATCAGCCCATTTTTATAGCAATAGTAAATTGGTGGAAATATCAGGGATTTATCACATACAAAATTCTCACTTATACACATGGTTTCCGTATGTCAGCTAAAGTTTTCATGCATATTATCTTCTGTTTAATTGGGGGATAAGGCCTGTGCATATGAAAACTTACATGTGTACATAAAATTTAAAAGTTTCTGTCTCTTTTAAAGTAATCAGATGAGTCAAAGAAGAGCTGTTATGATTTAGATTGCCAAGTCTCCCAAAGTCCATGTCCCAAAGTCACCTTTGCCACCCTGTTGGCTCCATTTCAAAGTTAAGGGATCAGATGTAATGGAAGGAATGTAGGTCTCTAGAGGTATATTGTGATATTGACACTGGGACCCTTCTCTCTCTTCCCTCTATTTCTCTTTCTCCACATCCCTTTGTTTCCACTTGCTTCCCATGAGGTGAATCAATTTATTTCACTGTATGTAAATATAATGTGCCCAAAAGCAACCATGCTTGGACATGTCTAAATCTGTGAGACAAAATACATTTTTCCTCATAATTGGATTATGTCAGTGGTTTTTAGTTTTTTATTTTATTTTATTTGTTTTACAATAAAGAAAGCCACCATAAAAAATATGGGTGATGAGAATGGAGTGTTCATGAAGAGCATTCATGCTCCATTGGGAAAAAAAAAGCTTCAGGGAGATTATCTTAGGCACATGAAGACACACTAGAAATACTATGCAGCAGAAAAACTATCATACCTACTGTCTGCTGGTATGTGGTGCTCATATCTTAAGAGGATTTGCAGTTAT
Organism: Peromyscus leucopus; assembly: GCF_004664715.2. Lineage (NCBI taxonomy): Eukaryota > Metazoa > Chordata > Mammalia > Rodentia > Cricetidae > Peromyscus > Peromyscus leucopus. Next base: position 59,475,335 of record NC_051074.1, read on the forward strand.
GGAGGTAAAGAACCATGTGTATCTCTGGGAGTGTTTCCAGAAAGATTTAACAGATCTCAGATGAGTCACCTGAATGTGGATGGCACTTGGGTCCTAGGCTAAATGAGAAGGTGAAAGTGAGCTGAACACCAATATCCATGTGTCTCTTCGATTCTTCACAACAGCTGCCATGTGACCAGATGTGCCTTCTCATGATGCTATGAACCCCCTGTCATGATTAATTGTGTCTTCAAACTGTGAGCCAAGATAAATCCTTTATTTCATTAAGGTGCTTTTGCTGGTATTTTGTCACAGTTACAAAAAAATCAAGTACCTAATACATGTTTGCCTGGATCTTAGAATTTTCACTCCTGGAACTATAAGAAAAATAGCTGTCTGTTTCATTTGTTAACCATTATGAGGTATTTTCTAAAACCAATAAAACAGACTATAAGAATACACAGTGCTACAACTCTTACTAAAAGAGCCACATCCTGGGAGATGACTCATGAGATGATTTTGTCTCATAAATATAAAGTACACTTACCCTAAATAAGATGATTACAGCATCACTAGGTGATATCTTATGGTAGCATTATAGCACGCATAAATTTCATTAACTATAATATTCTTAAGTAACAATGGTGATATGTATATTAAAACTGAGAAAATATTTTAAGTCTGTCATTTGTGGTTTTAGTTATTTTTCTTTCATCTTTTCTCAAAAGTAAAAGAGAATCTAGATTATTATACTGCTCTCCTATTCTGCTTGAACTGTTTTGTATTACATGGGATATTGATAGCCTGCTTTTCATTATTTCATATTTCCATACTTTGCTTGTGTCTGAAGTAACTGGAGACTTCTAACCCAGTTAGTACAACTTCATCTTTTGATTTAAAAGATAAAATCATTGTTAATCTTTTTAACACCAATCTTTTTATAAATAAAAAAATTCATAAATAAATAAATAGATAATTTTCTTAGGAACATGAAGACATACTAGAAACACTATTTATTTTAATCCTGGATGCAATTTCCCCTCCCAGCTCCCCTCCGAGTCCCTCCACCCATACCCTCTCTTTTTCCACGCTCCAATCCACTCCTCCTCCATTCTATTATGGAAAGTGCGGGTTTCCCATGAGTATCAACAACTCATGGCATATCAAGCTGCAGTAAAACTAGCACTTCCCCATGTATTAAGGCTGGTCAAGGTGACTCCGTATGAGGCGTGGGGTCCCAAAAGCCTGTGAAAGAGTGGAAGAGTGCCCCTGTTCCTATTTTTAGGAGTCTGACAAGAACACCACGTTACACAATTGTTAACATATAGGTAGAGTGCCTAAGTCAGCCCCATTCAATCTCCCTGGTTGTAAGGTTCAGTCTCTGTGAGCCCCTGTGAGCAAGGTTAGTTGATTCTGTGAGTTTTCTTGTGGTGTCCTCGACCCCGCTGGCTCCTACAATTTATTTTCCTCTTCTGCAAGATTCCCTGAACTCTGCCTAACGTTTGTCTATGGATCTGTATCTCTTTCCATCAGTTGCTGGATGACACCTCCTGATGACAATTAGGCCAGCAACCAATCTGGCCGCAGGAAATGACCAGCTCAGGCTATGTGTCTCTTATTGCTAGAAGTATAAGCTGGGATCTTCCTTGTAGATCCATGGGAGATTCCCATACTCCAGGTTTTTACCCGATCCCATAATGCCCCCACTTACAGTAGTCTCTTTCAGTACATTTCCCTTCTGCCCCCAACCCTGTGCTTGATCACTCATGTTCCCATCCCCACCTGCCCTCAGTGCACTCATGAAATCTCTTCTGTTGCCCCTTCCCAGGGAGATCTGGGTGTCCTGCCCTGAATCCTCCTTGTTATATAGTCTCTGTGGGTCTGTGGATTATAGCATAGTTATCCTTTATTTTACAGCTAGTATCCACTTATGAGTGAGTTCACATCATATTTATCTTTCTTTGTCTAGATTACCTCCCTCAGGATGATTCTTTTTCTAGTTACACCCATTGACTTCAAATTTCCTAGTGTCCCTGGTTTTAACAATGAATAATACTCCATTGTATAATGCAACATGTTTTCTTTATCCTTTCTTCAGTTGAGGGACATCTAGATTTTTTCCGAGTTCTGGCTATTACAAATAAAGCTGCTATGAACATAGTTGAGCAAGTTTCCTTGTGGTATGATGGAGCATCCTTTGGGTTTATGCCCAAGAGTAGTATAGCTGGGTCTTGTGGTAGGTTGGTTTCCAGTTTTCTGAGGAACCTCCACACTGACTTCCAAAGTGGCTGTACAAGTTTACACTCCCACCACCAGTGGAGGAACGTTTGTTCCCCTTGCTCTGCATTGTCTCCAGCATAAGCTATTGCTTGTGGTTTTTTTTTTTTTTTTTTTTTTTTTTTTTTTTTTTTAATCTTAGCCATCTAACAGATGTAAATGAAATCTCAGAGTTGTTTTGACTTGTATTTCCCTGATGGCTAAGAATGTTGAGCATTTCTTTAAATGCTTCTCAGCCATTTAAGATTCATCTGTTGAGAATTCTCTGTATTTGTGCCCCATTTTTAATTGGATTATTTGGTTTGTTGATATCTAGTTTCTTGAGTTCTTTATATATTGTGGATATCACCCCTTTGTTGGATGTAGGATTGGTGAAGATCTTTTCCTATTCTATAGGTTGCTGTTTTGTCCTATTTATGGTGTCCTTTGCTTTATAGAAAATTTTCAATTTCATGTGGTCCCATTTATTAATTTTCGATCTTAGTGAATATTGGTGTTATTCGTGTTCTGTTCAGGAAGTTATCTCCTGTGCCAATGAGTTCAAGATTATTTACCACTTTCTCTTCTATCAGGTTCACTGTATCTGGATTTATGTTGAGGTCTTTGATCCACTTGGACTTGAGTTTTCTACAGGGTGATGATACAGATAGATCTGCATTTGTCTACATGTGGGTATCCAGTTAGACCAGCACCATTTTTTTTAAGATGCTTTCTTTTCCATCATATAATTTTAGCTTCTTTGTCAAAAATCAGGTATCCATAGGGGTGTGGATTTACATCTGGTCTTCAATTCAATTTCATTGATCTACCCTTTGTCTTTATAGAAATACCATGTGGTTTTTATTGCTATAGCTCTATGGTAGAGTTTGATATCAGAGATGTGATGCTTCTGGAAATACTTTTATTGAACAGAATTGTTTTAACTATCCTGGAATTTTTTGTTTTTCCCTATGAATTTGAGTATTGTTCTTTTAAGTTTTGTAAAGAATTGTGTTGGGAATTTTTATGGGAATTGCATTGAAGCTGCAGATTGATCTTAGGAAGATAGTCATTTTTACTACATTAATCCTACTGTTCCATGATCATGGGAGACCTTTCTATCTTCTGATATCTTTTTCCTTCAAAAATTTGAAGTTCTTGTCATTCAGGTTTTTCACTTGCTTGGTTATAGTTACACCAAGATACTTTATATTATTTGAGGCTATTGTAAAGGGTGTTGATTCTCTGATGTCTTTCTTAGCTTATTTATCATTTGTATATAGACACCTATGATTTTTTTGAGTTAATCTTGTATCACGCCACATGACTAAAGGTGTTTATCAACTGTAGGAGTTCCCTGGTAGAACTTTTGGGACCACTTATGTATGCTATCATGTACTCCAGTTTCTCATCAGAATGAATAATAACTCTTTCAGCTTTTAACAATAAATCTTAATGATGGGGGCATCACTGGAAGTGACAGCAGCCAAAGGTAAGTCAAAACCTTGCTTTAGGCTGTTTTTTTAGTGTAGGAAGTAAGCACCATGTTATCTAACTACTTAAGCAGAGATTGTACTTGGAATCTTTTGAAACATTTTATGCTACATTTGTTAGAACAATGCAGACATCATCTTTCTGTGGAAGGAATAGATACTACGTGCCTATAAGCTACTTGTTACCTAATGATTAGTAATTACAATTTACTTTTTTCTTTGTTTTTTTCTTCCAAGGAAAAATGAAATCTTTAAATGCACAACAGACTTTACATGGGTTTCAGAAATATGAACAATCTGAATGAAGTCCTGGTGGAATAACTATCTGATCAGTTTATTTTCAATTTACTTTTATGGAATTAATTGCTGGCACCTTTAGTAGCAAATGGATTTATATATAATGGTCAGTGTTTTTTTTTTTTTTTTTTTTTTCTTTTCTTTTTCTCGAGACAGGGTTTCTCTGTGCAGTTTTTGTGCCTGTCCTGGAGCTCACTCTGTAGACCAGGCTGGCTGCGAACTTACAGAGATCCACCTGCCTCTGCCTCATGAATGTTGGGATTAAAGTCATGCGTCACCACTGCCTGGTGATGGTCAGTGTTTTGATGCAGAGGACTTCACTTAGTGTGTTTGCTGTGCCATTGCTAGGACTTAATGACAAATGTATGAGTGGGGGAAGAGTAAGTGTTTAATATTCTTGAACATGAGAAAGAGTCACTTTCACAATACTTGAACAGTGACTCAAATAAACAAGACACTGGAAAATATATTTCTTTTCTTAATCCCTTGAAATCTGTTTGCAAATGAGTTCTCATTTTCCATGATGATTTCCATATTCTACAAAAATAACTATAATAAATTCAAACTATCAAGACATAAATGTAGGAAAATTTGAATCTTGAGTAAAGGAGAATAAACCCATAGGCTCTGTGGTGACATGTAAAATAAACGACATTGTACATAATTGAAAGTGACACTTGAGAGTCTGCAGTGTGCCAATCTATCCTGCTAACTAAAGACAAGCTCCCCTCTAAAGTCCCGCATGATCTTTCAGTAAGCCTAAAATTTTATAAACAAAGAAAACAAAATGTAAGTAAAATTTGATTAGGCTCTTATTAAAAATATCCTTGTTTCTTTGTTTTAATTATTATTTTACCACCTGACCCAGATGATAAATAATATTTATAGCTAGAGAGACAGCTAAAGTCATGCAATCATGAAGGTATTACTTCAGTTCCCTGAACTCAAATGAAAGATCCCTGAAGCTAGTCCAGCAATTCTCTCTACTCCAGGCCAACAAGAGACATTGTGTAAAATAAATAAATAATGAATGAATGAATGAATAAATACATAAATAAATAAATAAATAAATAAATAAATAAATAAATAAATAAATGATGAAACACCTATATATGGCCTCTGGACTCCATTTGCATACACACACGTACACTAACACTAAAACACATACACTCACAGGAACTACCAAACACATATGCATATACAATCATATTTAAAATACTTTACTATGTTATTTTACAAAAATATGAGTAATAAATTGTTTTCTTATACCAAAAGAATAGCACAGACAAGTACCCAATAATAAAAGTTAAATTTAAGTAATTGAATATAAAACAAATGCAGCACACTTTTTGGGAAGTGTCACACAAATGGAGAATTATTAAACTATTATCATTTCTGTGGTGTGATTGTAAATGATAAATAGCATTAACACATTTAAAATAAAGAGTTATGTATATATTTATTTATTTATTTATTTATGGCCAGTCATAAGAGTAAAATGAATAAACTATCTAGTAATTTATTTTTCATTTTTTATTGAAAATTGATTCTTTTGTCATATGATATATCCTGATTATAATTTTGCCTATCTCTATTCACAGTTACTTAGTACCTGCCCTCTTATCTGGATCCACTCCATTTCTGTCTCCTGTTAGAAAAGGACAGGCTTTTAAGAGATAAAAACTAAAAAAAAAAAAAAAAAAAAAAAAAAAAAAAAAAAAAAAAAAAAAAAAACTAAATAAAATATAATGAGATAAAACAGAAAACATATCAGAGTTGGACATAGCAAACCAACAAAGGAACAGGAGCCCAAAGAGAGAACACAAGAATCTGAGACCGACTCATTTATACCCAGTAGTCCCATAAAAAAACTAAATTGAAAGGCATAATATATAAACAGAAGACCTGGTACAGACATTGCAAGGAATCGATGATACAAAGTGTTGGTTCTTTCAAAAAATGAACATCAATGACAAATCCTTATCTAAGTTAACTACAAGGTAGAAGAAGAAATGTCCAATTAACAAAATCAGTAATGAAAGGTGAGGAGCATAAGAACAAACATGGAAGAAACCCAGAGAATTACATAGATTGTTCTTAACGTAAGATAGTTGTTCTTAACCTGTGGGTCACGACCCCCACAAAGGTCACATATTAGATATTTAGATTATGATTCATAATAGTAATGAAATTACAGTTATAAAGTACTAATGAAACAATTTTATGGTTGAAAGTCACCACAACATGAGGAACTGTATTGAAGACTCTCATCATTAGAAAGGTTGAGAACCACTGATATAGACATACTTTAAACACCTGTAATCTGTCAAATTCAGAAACAAACAAACAAAAAACAAAAACAAATAAGATAATTTTGTTGACAAATACCACTTATCAAAGTTAAATCAAGATCAGATAAGCAATTTAAACAAACTGTTAGCCCTTAGTGAAATAAAATCAGTCATTAAGTCTTTTAATTGAATGAAATAAAGAAATAATGAATGAATGAAAGAAAGAAAGGAAGGAAGGAAGGAAGGAAGGGGAAAAAAGAAAGCAAGAAAGCAGCCAAGGGCCAGACAGTTTTAGCACAGAATTCTTCCAGACTCTCAAAGAAAATTTAACACCAGGACTCCTTAAATTATTCCACAAAGTAGAAATAGAAATAACATTGCCCAGTTCATTTTATGAGGGTACAGTTACATTTACACCTAAAGCACATATAGACCAAGCCAAGAGAGAGAGAGAGAGAGAAATAGAGAGAGAGAGAGAGAGAGAGAGAAGAGAGAGAGAGAGAGAGAGAGAGAGAGAGAGAGAAAGAGACGAATTTCCTGTATGAACACAGATGCAAAAATAATACAATACTTGCAAACCAAATCCAAGAACACATCAAAAATATCGTGCAACATGACCAAACAAGGTTCATCCTAGAGAAGCAGAGACAGTTCAGTTTATGAAATCAGTCAATGTAATCTACCATATAAACAAACTGAACTGTGTGATCATCTCATTAGAAGAGGCCTTTGAGAAAAGACAACACCTCTTCATGACAGTAATTTATTTAAATTAAAACTAATAAAGTTTAAAGTTGGAAGTTACACACAAGCAAATAGTGAATTATAGAATGATCAGCACCTTAGGACATGTTTGTGAACATCAGTAAAAACACAGTGTAGCTTTATATAGATGCATATTGGATAACTAAGAAATATATTCCTGTTATGGATTAACATACACATGATACCTCTTTTCTGTTAGACAAGAAGACTTGAAAATATCACCAAAATTGTGGGAAAGAGCATACCTAGAACCCTAAAGTTGTTTCTAATATCATTATGCAATAAAACTGATATCTTCTATTGGGGTAGATAGGCCCTTCTGGATCAGGATAGGCAATTAAACCGAGGAGCATGTGAGCCTGTATCCTCTTACATATCAGAGATTAGAGATGTTTTCTTCCCCTTTCCCATCTTCTATCAGACTCTTTCCTATTTCCATAACACTCCACTCTCTCCTTAACAAAACTGGAATCCACTTTGTGTTGAGCAACTTTTCCAGGGTATAGAGTCTGCCTTGGAAGGTGAACTTTATACCCAATGACGTTCTATTGACTCTTCTCACCCAAAACCATTAAAATGCCCATAGCTGTTTATCTGGGCGTTGGACTTTGTGCCTACTACTTATCCTTCTCCATGCTGATATTTTATCTGACTTGAGCTTGAACATATCTTGTGCCTGTGATCATATGCTCTGTGAGTTCACCTGTGTCTGACCTATGGTTTTGGAAAACAGTTCTTGAAGTCACAACTTACCTTTGGTTTATACCACCTTTCTGCTGCTTCTTCCATGTAGATCTCCGAGCACCAAGGGATGGGATTGTGATCTAGGAGCTCCATTGACAACTGAACATTGCACATTCCTTACTCTGCTTGTTGACAAGTTGTGCCTTTCTGTGCCAATGCTATCTATTGCAAGAAGAAACTCCTCTGTTGAGAGTTGAGTGTTGCACTGATGTCTGGGTAAAGCAATGTGCCAGTAGAAATTATTTATTGACATGTACACCTACCAGAATAATAGTGATTTTCCACATGGCATGACCAGACTCAGATTCTTGGACTCATTGACAGTATCAGATATGGGACATATTATGGAACAAAACTAATTACAATTAATAAGTCATTGGTTACTCTCCTAATATTTGGGTCACTGTTGCATCTGTTGGCATACCTTACTAGGAATATGGTTATTGTAACTTTCATGCTTCAGAGATGTCTGAGATGGATTATTACTTTCCACTGATAGCTTTGTACAACACGATGAATGCTTGCTTATAGTGATAAATCTTCCAGAAAAATACCATTTAGATTTTTTAAACTGCTTTCTTTTATCGACTATGATTTATAATGTTCTACCATTCTTTACAATTCAAAATACTATTGAAGAATAATTTGTAATGCAGATGAGATTGTCACCAATAATTTAAACAATTGTAATAGAGTGCTCTGTACTAGGATCCCCTAAGCCTTCATTATTATCTGTTACTACTGAGAGATCTCCTTCTACCACGGATGTGTGAGGAACAGTGCAGTCACACACTGTGGTGAAAAGGAGAAAGTTGTTTAAGCAAAATTTTCCATTTACTCAGAGGTTGGGACCACTTTAAGCTGCCACATCCAGTAAAATCTTCCTGCTCCTTTTCTGTATGGTTCCAGCAGAGCAAGACTTGGTCCTTTTTCATCCTCTTCCTAACAAACACTTGTGAGACAGGGCAGGGTGGGTATGAGAGAGGGCAGCTCCCCTTTGCCCTTCATCTGCACAGGAAGGAGCTCTGTCACTTAGAGAGCTCTCATTGAGCATACCTGGGCTCTAGGCATGTTGCCATGTCTTGTGAACAAAGGAAGTCCTCCAGAAAAGAGCCAGGAAGAATCCATGTTTTGCCAGGCCAACTCCTAGGAAAAGAAGTTGCAAAATCTGCTGCATGGAAGAATATCAGACCTGTTACCTATTCTCAGTATGACATAATGCCAATAAAATCACTACCCACACTTCCTTCTTTTTTAAGGTGATTCAGTACATTTTTTCAATTAGTAAAATTAAAGTATGTAAATAGAAATAAAACGAGCTAGAGAGATGACACAGTGTGTAATATTGTTGGCTATGCAAACATTAGTAGTGGTAGCCTGGATCGATGAAAAAGCCGGGCTTGGTCACCATCACCTATAATATCAGCATTATTTGGGGAAGATACAGGAAGATCCTGAGAGCTTTCTGGTCTCCAGCCTAGTTCTAGGTTCATGAGAGACTCTGTGTGGTAATTTGAATGTATTTGCTCCCATGAGCTCAATGGGAGTGGCACTAATAGAGGTGTGGCTTATTGGAGTAGGTATAGCCTTGATGGAGGATCTGTGTCACTGGGGGGATATGGTATAGTAGCATATGAGATCTCATATGATCAAGATATTCCCAGTGTCTCAGTTCACTTCTAGTTGCCTGAAGACCAAAGACAGAATTCTCAGCTCCTTCTATAGCACCATGTCTGACCGTACGTTGCCATGTCCCACGATGATTGTAATGGACTAACCCTTTGAACTGTAAGCCAACTAAATAATGTTTTTCCTTTATAAGAGTTGCAGCGTTCATGGTGTCACTTCAAAGTAATTGGAACCCTAACTAAGACACCCTGTTTCAAAGGAATAAGGTAGAGGGTTGAGTGAACTGAATACCCACACATTCTGATCCCTGCACACAAATGTGCACCAACATTCACATGTACACATGAACTGCACACATTAGGCATACAGAAAGATAGATAGATAGCAGTATCCATAGAATTAGAGCTTGTAATAAATCTTCCTTGGGTGAATAAAGAAAATGGTTGAGTTAGTTTTATGAGATATGGGGTTAGATGCAGGCTAAAGAAGAGGAATACTTAAATATTAATGACATATCATCATATAAGAAAATGTATATCCCAAAGAACCATGCCAGAATTTATTTTGTATTCTCTTTAACAAATCGCTTTGCTAAGTATTTGGCAAATGCATCCTTTTCAGTCTTCCTGCCTTTCCTCTTTTGTGTCCTTACCAGATAATGGTTCTATCATAATGGAATCAAAACTATAGAATGTCCTATGTAACCTGGAAAAATGTAGGCATTAATAAATGTCCAATGGTTAATAATGTGAATAAATTAGTCAAATTATAAATTAATCATGTGATTTGTGCATAAAACTTAAAGTTAGAGAGATATTTAAGAATGATTCATAATAGTGCAGTTATAAAATATTAACATTTAATTTTGTAGCTTATCAAAAGTAAGCAAGATTAGTTTTGTGCATTGGTCCAAAGAGGCAAATAAATCATTCCAAATATTTGAGAACAAGTCTAGTAGAAAACAAAATACAAGGCAATTTTATTTTTGGAAATGTTGCTAGTAGAGCATCAGAAATGAAGTACAGAGAATGGGCTTTTTGCTCTATAGTCTTCTCCTGGGATTTAGCTTTGCAAATATTTCAGAACCTTTCTCTATGTAAGTATAATATGAAGTCATTTTCTCACTGAGAAAGCACAGGAATTTTATAAAGTGGCAGCACTGTTAGCTTTAGATAAGCGTATTGAAAAACCTCTTCCAACAAAGAAATTTATATTCTTTATATAAACGGATTTAAGCCATTGGAGTGAAACTTCAAAGTGATTTGCATAATATTTCCTCATTAGAATTAATACTCTATAAAACCAACATACAATTTAGAACTTACATACAAGACATATTTGAGTATATAGGATTCATTTGAGCTGGAGTATCAGGAGAATCACAGCCAGCTTATATTACCTGAGAAGATAAAATAAATTCACTAAAATGTATCTTCCTAAACTAGATTTAAGACTAATTAATAATTATGTCTTAGGATATGTAAGACTTTTTTTTTGTACTCTCTTCCTCATCCAATGTAACTGCTGTCAGTTTGATAATCTCTTATAATTTCTTGCTTGTGATGGCCAATCTTGGTTTTCAACTTGACACACATGGAGGAAGGAATATCAGTTGAGGAAATGCCCCCTTCAGTTGGCCTGTGGTCATGTCTATGAAGAATTGCTTTTATTATTGGTTAATGTAGACTATCCTATCCCACTATGGGCTGAATTATTTCTTAGGTTAACTAGGAGCTAACTGGGAGCTAACGAGGAGCAAGTCATCAAGTATCATTTCATTGCAGGTCCTGAGATTGCTCTTGCTTAAGTTTCTGTCCTGAAATTCTTCAATGAAGGATTGAAACGTGGAAGTGTAAGTCAAATAAATACTTTTCTCCCAAGACTTCTTTTGGTCATGGTGTTTACCATAGCAATGGAGAGCAAATTAGAATGTACATTAGTAACGGAAGTGGGGGTGTTGCAGTAATGGACCTGAGAATGTTGGTTTGGGGAGGATTTTTCGAGGGGGTTAGAACTTTGACATGGAAAAACTATTGATTGATAATACCTTAATGGATTGTTCTGTGGAAGCTTGTAGAAACATACTCAAAAAGGAATTGTAGAGATTGTTTAATGATTAAAGTCACTTATTGTTCATGCAAGAGACCCAGGCATGATTCCAAGCACAGAGATGATGTCTCACAATTGTCTAATTCAGGACATCTTGTATCCTATTTGGAATTTCAAGAGCAGTAGTATGCACTTGGCCAGCAGACATGTGAACAAAATAGTCACACACTTAAAACAAAAACAAATTTTAAACAAAATATCAAAGTAGAAATAAATGCAGATAATTTGTCCTAGCTTCTATTATTTGAGAGGTAAACCAACAAATACTCTATTAGGGACATTTGTGTGTGATAATTTGTATTAAGAATATGTGGTTACTAGTTACCTAGGGGTGAATAATATCTGTGGCCAGCAACACTGAAGTGAAACATTTACTTTACTAGGAAAACAGATTCTGGTCAACTGATGTTTAAGTACAAGGTGTAGTTAATGATTGATCATGCCATTGAGGTGAAAACTTTTCAGCTTCATTGGGACAGGAAAAGGGTTTTTCCTAAGGGTAAACACACCTAAACTGTGGTCCAAATGAGATAAGGCTTCACAACAAATGGAAAAAAAAACCTTCATAAATGCTCTATAAAACATGGTGATGCATTTGAAGGTCTAGGGGTGTCTTGGAATGTAATTGAAGCTTGAAATAATATCACATTGTAGGAATCCATACAAAACAGCTTGGAAGAGGCCACTGGTGAATGTTCAGGTTAAGTGGCAGTGGAGAACTGTATTAGTTTAGGTTTTCTAGAGTAATAAATTTATAACATATATGGGGTTTATTTATTTAGAATGACTTATAGGCTGTTGATCAGGAAATCCAACAATTGATGACTATGAACAGAAAGTCCAAGAACATGGTAGTTGCTCAGTCCACATAGCTGGATAGTTCAGCTGGCCTCCATTATACACTGGAAACACAAAGAAGTATGGTCTAATGTCAGTGAAGGAATGGACTTACTAGCAAGGTGAGAGCAAGTAGACAAATAACAAAAGCTTCCTTCTTTCATGTCCTTCTTTTGGACTTTCTTCCAACAGAAAGTGTAGCCAAGATTAGAAATAAATTAAAGATCTGGATTAAAGGTGTGTCTTCCTACCTCAAAGATCAAGAACAGAAATAATTTTTTCCACTTCAAATTAAGTAGAAGCCTCATACAGGTGTGCCTTCCATTTGGGGGTTTTAGTTGATTATAGATGTAGTCAGGTTGACAACCAAGAATAGCCATCAGAAGAACCTAGATATTAGATCCACCAGGATACTGTGGTATGCATGCATAGTACAGCAGTTTGTATGTTGTGTAGCTGGCTTGAGCTTATAAATTAAGCTGTATTTGTGTTGCCAAAGGTAGAGTCAGAAAAATGGGTCTGCCCAAACAAACCTGTTGTAACCTGAAATATAATGACTTAGCCCTAAATATTTAGTAGTGACCTATAGGAATTAGATTTACAGTATTGAATTTTGGTCTTGTTTTTATTCAATTAAAGCTATGCCCTGGTCTTACATTTTGGAATAAGAAAGCACATAACTTACTTTGAATTTTACATAAGTTCACAGAAAAGTGACTTTGGACATTTTTAAGGACATTGAACTTTTTAAGTGATATAATTTTTAAGGACTGTGAGGTTTTAAAAGTTGTACTGTATTTTATATGATATTTCCATGAGATTTTGGGACAAAGAAGGGAAAGGTCATGCTTTAAATGTGATACGTTTTTGTGCCAAATTGGCAAGCAGTGCGCTCATGGAGGCTAATCTTGGCTGTGAATTGGAGACATCTGGTAAAGAGGGATTTCAATTGAAGAACCACCTTTTTCACATTGACCTGTGGCCATAACTATGTGGAATTATGTTGATTATTGAATGATACAGATGTGCCTAGCTAACCATGGCTAAATCTATTCCATGGGCAAGTGGTCCTAGGCTGTTTAAAAATGCCATAGCTAGAAGCAAGCCAGTAAGCAGCTTTTCTTCACAGGTTCTGTTTCTGCTTCTGCTTCACTTTCTTCCATGAGTTCATTTAATAATGAACTGTGAATTTCCTTGAAAACATATCCTCATTGATAGATCCAAGTAGTCAATAAGCATAAAGGAAAGAATATCTACAAGGCACAGTAACATTATTGTATTTGATATCAATTTATGAAAATAATGATAAAGTTTTATAATTTTTAAAATAGTGAATTTCTATATGACTTTAAACTCATTATTTCCTTAAAAATTTATATCAACTATCTATTCTTATTTATGACATAATATATGTGATATATGTGCATAAATACTGTATATATTTTTATATACTTTTATATACATATAGGTATATATAAACATATTAAATATATATGTACTTTGTAAACAAGTTTGTTATCAATTTTACAGAGGCTTTGCTTTTTGTATTCAATTGATAAAATGTCTTTCAAATGTGGAGTAATGTTCTTGTGTACTTTCTGTTACTTTGATAAACACCATAATTGAAAACAATGTTTTGAGTAAAGGGTTTATATGTGTGTGTATGTGTGTATTTCTATAGAAGTGAACTTACTTCACTTTTTCCCTAAATTTTTTCCTGAATGTTTGCAAGTTAATTAAGTCTATATTTTTCTATACTCATTGGTTCTACCAAGATAATCCATCAACCAAATCAACATGCCATTTTGATGGCAAGAGCTGTATCTTCTCTCTTCTCATTGCCAGTAGCTCAGGATAATTAATCTTGTGACAGTACAAACAAGTTAGAAAATACTTTTGATTTTTCTAAAGTCCATAAAAGAAGCTATAAAATTTTAAATAATTGTCATGTGACCTCTATAAAAGTTGAAATTTGATTAGTTTAGAAGGCTCAGTGGCTTAATGATGCTTCTTGAACAAGCATGATTACATGAGTTTGAGCCTTGGAACTTATATAAAGGTAGAAGAAGAGAACAGACTCCACAAAACTTACCCCTGAATCACATATGCATGTGGTGTTACATGTGAGCACAAATATATTATAAATGCACACAATTATAATAAATTTTTAGATATAATTCTGTTTCCTAGTAGAAAAGAAATATTTTGTTGCAAATAACACCAACCACAGTTACTATAAAATTTTTTAATTCACTTTCTGACCTATAAAAGTCAGAAAAACCCTCTTATTCAGGATGATTTTCTAAATGGTTTTAAATGTCTCCCTTCCTTGTTGTTCTGTAGATAGAGGCTGTTGGCCTTTGGATCAGCCTCTCTATAGGCCTGAATGTTAGATCAGAGACTCTAGCTGCCTTACTCTCTCTCCAGAAATAAGGCAACTCCACTAGCAGCTGATTGGTCCCTGATGTGAATGTTCGATCATGCAGGTGCTCGTGGTAAAAGTAAATCCAGCCTCTCCCACTGTCATATGCAAGATAAATCTCTGATCTTACCTAATATTCATTCCTCCATGCTCCTTGCTACAGAGGCTGAATTGATTGCATTTTGGAGAACTTCCTACCAACCTCTAAAAACCAACAAATATTGTAAATTCACTTTTTGGGAGGATTTATCTAAAGCCCTTTCCTTAGTTCCCCCCATCATCTGTACATGAGGGTATTTTTTCCCACTCTTCCACTTTAAGCTACCTCACTTAACAAATCTCTTTTTCCAGTTTTTAAATGGAAGCCTTTCTCTTCCTTTAAGACCTTTGGTGTGATATACTATACCTCCTTAAATTCCCCCACCTCTAGGCCCAATACTAACTCCATGGCCACGAGACACTCACTTAATAAAGTTCATTCTGAAGAGTTAAAGGTCTCTGATTTCCTCTCCAGGCACATGCATATTTTTTTGTTATAAAAGATATGTCTGCCCTCCCAGTTCAGGGCTTTATTTCTCCTACTGAAGCTAACCCCTGGTTTTATGGAAAGGGCTTTTTCTCTCTGCTCAAGGCCCCATCATGCAATCTCTAGGATGATACTGTGTCTCTCAATTGCTCTCCCACTTCAAGGACCAATCATGAGCTTCTTCGGGGTTGTGAGGCTATCTCTCTCAGTAGAGCTCAGTCTAAAATATAATCTCAGTCAGTTCCTTCCCATAACTTGAAGTTCTCACCTATGCTTTGTCCTAAGAATTAGTTAATATAGCTTAAGAACAAAGCAAATGAAAATAATTTATTTAAAAAGGTTAATAAAATGAAAAATTATCACAATATTAAATACTCTCAGCAATGTTTATTGTTCTAAAAGCTTACAAAAATATTCAATAGAGAGAACTGAATTATCTCCACATGAAATCTGAAATGAAATTAATTGATCATTTCTATTTGATATTGTGTTGATATTTTATGTACCATGAGTCTCTTGGATAAGAAAGCTGGCAGTCTAGCAGTCAAACAATTAAAGCAATTATAGTTTATAAAGAGGTAAAAATAACTTTCACCATTCTCAGATACTATAAATGTAGGAGTATAAAACTCAGAATATGTAACAATTCATCACTATTTTAATTGATATTAAATATATGCCCATAATATTAATTATGCTGTATTAACTAATTTTTAGGAGACAGCAACACAAATTGGTTCTTCATGTAGGGCACCAATGATTTATGAACATTTTGATTTCAATAAACTCCAGCATGGTAAACCAATAAATCTATTGACTTTTCTTACAGAATATGAGTTGGGAGTTACTTTCAGAAGCATGGATGAATACCAAGACTCATCCTTTGCTTTCAGGAGCATGGGTACATACAGACTCATCCTTTGCTTTCAGGAGCATGGGTAAATACACAGTCCCAGCCTGTCGTAGATGGGATCTCATGGAAACTACATCATGACGCCTTTTCAGTCATCCTTCCAGTTATTATATCCTCTAAGATAATCCCAAATCATTTGCCATTAGGAGAAGATCTAAGGGAATAGGAGCTGTGTTGCTGGAGGGCTTCTCTCCAGGTTCCCCAAGCCCCGCAGTCCCACAATCCACTTATAAAATAATCACTCAGACGCTTATATCACTTATAAACTGTATGGCCGTGGCAGGCTTCTTGCTAACTGTTCTTTTATCTTAAATTAACCCATTTTTATAAATCTATAGCTTGCCACGTGGCTGGTGGCTTACCGGCGTCTCTACATGCTCTTCTCCTGGCGGTGGCTGCAGTCTCTCTCCCTCAGCCTTCCGCTTCCCAGAATTCTCCTCTCTCCTTGTCCCACCTACCTCCTGCCTGGTCATTGGCCATCAGTGTTTTATTTACATAGAGTGATATCCACAGCACTTCCCCTTTCTTCTTTTTTTTAAAAAGGAAGGTTTTAACTTTAACATGGTAAAATTACATATAACAAAACAATTACCGAGCAAGAATTATAGTTACAATATTAAAGACGATGTCCTATCTATCTTATATTTGTGAGTTTAAGGTTTTATAGCTAACTTATCTTTTATCATAACTGAGGAAATTACGACTATCTAGCCTTCAACCACATCAAAGACCTGAGAAGGAACATAATGGTACCTGAGAAATGGTAGACGGATGCAAGCAACTTCGGGAATCTTGCAAGAGTAGACCAAGACAGCTGGCAGCCTGGACAGTCACCTGATGTTTCTCAGCATTGTTGGTGCATTCAAATTGGCTACAGGCCTAGAGTATCTGACAGACCATTTTCAGAAGCAGGAATTCTGAGAGACCATCTTACCCTGTCTTGGCAGAGTACAGTGGTCGCTTTCCTTGTGTCCCGCTTGTCCAGAAAGGACAGCATTGCATTTGTACTGTCAGCCGTCAAGGCAAGGGCAGTTCTTTGCCCAGTAGGCCATTTTGTGCCAAAAAGACAAACTTCCAAATGGAAATGTCTTAGAAGCCCAACATTCTCTCGGGATCAATTGGTGCAGCCAGGAGCAATTGTGTCTCACATCAACAGAATTCTAAGTTATTTAAATGCCATATTCTCCAGGTCTATGAAGTGTTTGAAGATTACCTATCTATCTGAAATATATCTATGTATACCTAGAAGACTTAACTAACATGGCTACAGATATGATTATCATAGATGACTAATTATTAATCTATTTTTTAATTATCCATTACAATTTTAAATGAGTTATATAAACACAACACCTCAAACAAGAATAGAAATATATACATATATAGAGAGTATAACAAAATTAACTTCAAGTTTGTATCAATGAACCAAAATTTATACCAATGTAAAACATTTTAAACATAAACTAAAATCTATACCAATGTAAAACATTTTAAACAAGTTATTCTTTAAAAGTAGGTTCATTAATCTACCCTTTTATCTTATCATCTCCATATCCTCCTATATATCATATCCCCTTTTCTTTTTTAGAAAGAGATCACATTTATAATCAACCTGTTTTAAATAAAAATATTGGTTTTTCTCTGTCCCACACCAGAGGGCTCTTCTGATTTGGGACACAAGAATCCCTTAACCATTTTTTTTTTTTTAAAGCAATATGTCTGGGTTTAGAGGGGGAGTGAGCCAATTCCACCTCTAAAGCCAGCTTGGTATATTTGGGAATTTGGGCGTAGCATCTCTTACTACTTCATGCTGGAGGGGGGCGCTGTATCTTATGGGGACGCAAAGAAAATTTTAGACCTATGGGGTAGTCCGTGAGGCTGTATTGTGTGAACCAGTTGCCTTGAAACCGATCTGGATGTTGGATCATCTGGGCCATGGTGTCATCGGAGTCCTTTCAGGGGTTCTTGGCTGGTGAAACCTGATGTATCTTAATCTGGAACAAGTCCATAGCCTCTGGCTTTCTGTGGAAACAAAAGCAGAACCTCTTTTCCAAAGTAACATATCCTTATATCCAAATTTTGAAGTCAAGGTACCTTTAAAATATACATTTTGGCATAACTCAACAGCTTTTGTAATCAAATGTTTTTCTTTAGTTATGAATATCAAAGAGAACATAATCCAGATTTTCTGTGTGGTAGCCATCTTTATGTGGCTTATGTTTTATATTACCTTGAGCCTTGAGCCTATTGCTTTAAACTGCACCATTGTAAGCCTGAAACGGTGCTGTGGCTGCTGGCTCCGCCCACTTCAGCTTCCAACATGGCAGTGGTACGTTTTCTGCCAGCTCTGGGAGTCATCAAGTCTCAGAAATAGTGGGTCTAAGCTTTTATCAAAGCAGCGTGTAGCCCAGAAACCTCTTTTTTTTTTTTTTTTTTTTTTTTTTTTTTTAAATAATAGTAAAGACTAAATCTACCACGTAGCTTAATTTGCCGCTGGCAGATGCCTCATTTCCGCCATACTGCCGGTCAAACGCACCCGCCAGGAACCCGCCAGTGTCCAAACTTGCGTTTTGCCGCATCTAGCTGCCCGTATGAGACAAGAAGCAGGAACCTGGTTTTGGCTCTGTTTAGAATTGGTTATTAAATATTCTCAGGTTTAAGGTGGAAACTCGAGCCGTTGGGCGCCATTTGTTGCTGGAGGGCTTCTCTCCAGGTTCCCCAAGCCCCTCAGTCCCACAATCCACTTATAAAATAATCACTCAGACGCTTATATCACTTATAAACTGTATGGCCGTGGCAGGCTTCTTGCTAACTGTTCTTTTATCTTAAATTAACCCATTTTTATAAATCTATAGCTTGCCACGTGGCTGGTGGCTTACCGGCGTCTCTACATGCTCTTCTCCTGGCGGTGGCTGCAGTCTCTCTCCCTCAGCCTTCCGCTTCCCAGAATTCTCCTCTCTCCTTGTCCCACCTACCTCCTGCCTGGTCATTGGCCTTCAGTGTTTTATTTACATAGAGTGATATCCACAGCAGAGCTGCAATTCCAGGTGAGAGTTCTATTATTATCCTCTTCCTTATCTTAGTAGGTAATATCAGAAACTCCATTCCTATAACCATAGTCCTAGATATTTCTGTAAGATTCTGCTGACTTACTCAGTTTCCAGACAACCAGATCAAAGTAATCTGTACTCTAAAATGGAACTCATGTTATGCCCAGAGGAAAAAGCCATGTTACAAATTATAAATTACAGTTTACATAATAACTATATTATCAGTTGATAATATAAAATAAATATTATGTTTTTAAAATAGCCATATGTATTAAATATAAGAAAAGCAATATTATCGCAAAAATACAATAAAATCCAAGGAATTCTAGAATGAACATTTACAACACAAGAAAATGTTTGAGTAAATAAAGAAACCAAGAGAAGAAAAGCAAAACAATCCAGGTAACCACCCCAAAATGAATAATTTGTTAAAAGATAAGGAGAAATATCATTTTATGGCTGAGGGTAGGTATCTGAATGCTTAAGTCATATACAACTATATTAAAAAGGACTACAGTTTTTCTAATACATACAACACTAGCTCAAGATAAATATAAGTATGCATGTATGGGCAAAGAAACAAATCTTTGTAAAACAAAACCCAAGATATTATCTTCATTATCACAAGTTAGAAAACATTTATTTGATAACAATAGAGACTATAAAAACACATTGACACATTGTACTTTATTAATATTTCCATTCAACAAAACTTAACATAAAGTAGTAAAAGTAAATCCCAGGATTTAATATCTATGGTGAAATTCTAAATAATACAAGAAAAGTACATTAAAATTTTCCACATTGTTTCATAAAAGAAGATATTTAAATAGCCTTATCTATTCAGATATGTATCTAGCATTACTGTTAAAGGATAATAAAATCCACAGTGAATCTACTTTATACCTTTATATATAATAAATGTATATTACACATACGTGTATATTTTTCATGAACAGACCAGATAGGATTTCCGAGTTGATAAAATCATAAATAAGTTTAAGAGAGTTGTGCTATGTACCTACTTCCTGCATACTATGTGTGTCACAAGTATTTGCATTTGTAACACATAAAACTGTGACAAAGATACTTGGCACTGAAAGATATGTGTGTTCGGTAAAATTTTACATTTCTTCCGGTTTCTATCACCATGCTGGTTTCATAAAAATGTCCAAAGCCAAGAGCTTCAAAATGATGACTTGATCTGCTGTGTTATCAATTGTTATGTAAAGTTGCTAAGAACATTCCGCTAGTCTGAACACTAATAACAGAATAAAATTTCAGCAAACCTGCTTATTCTGTTTGTTTACTGTTCACAGGATCAAGAAGGAGAATTGCTATGCAAAACTTTGCTAAGTACTAATAATACAAACTTTGCAAAAAAAAAAAAAAAGAAGAAGAAGTAAAAGCCCTAAGAAGAAAATGTTAATGCAAGTGAGCCAAGATTTATTCCAAGTCTTTGGCAATTAAAATAGTTTGCATCTGAAAGCCTTTGGAATATTTGCTGTCATTATTGTGTGCCTCAAATGCATCAGTGTTCATTTTCTAAACTGAAGAAAGGAAACAAACAAATGAAAGAACTTCAATGTTTGCTACAGATGTTCAGAGATGCTTAGATGATATGTTCTATTTTCCCAAGCCAGCTGCTTAGGGATAAGCTATGCCTGGATGGATTAGTTCATATCAAGATGTTTCAAAGGAAGTTTGGATTTCCTTAGACTGAGCCATGAAGTAATAGGGTGTTATGTGTTGATGTACAAAAACATATAGCCAAGAAAGATAAATGTAAGAAAAAATAAGAACACATATTAGAGCAACATACACATAACAACATAAACAATAAAGTTTTATTAGATAAACAACAACAGAATGAAAGAAGTAGTCTTCAAACCAGTAGTATTCACCATTAACTACATTTCTGTGTTTATTTCTTGAACCAAGTCACGAAATTTTCTTTTTTATTTATTTTCTCTCAACTTTGGGTCCTACATACTGCAATGTACACTCTCACTACAAAATGAGCCCTCTGGCACAGATGTGGTAAAACTGTCCATAGTGGTAACCATCTACCTTCAGGTTTGGATTTGGGGCCTTCTCTTTAGAAGGACATTCATGTCTGTTAGTAAAATATAGTAAAAATTCATAGTTTGAGAAGACATAAGCCCTAGGAGAGAACTTATTGATGTTGTTTTGCTAAGAGTTCAATTTGTTAAATTGTCTTTGAAACAGTTATGTGTGATGTTTTCAGTTGTCAGGGAAGTGTCTTTTTGAAGTGGGTAGTGGTTAATACACATTCTCATAATTGGTCAAAATCCTGAGAAAAAAGTTACTTAGTGCTCAAATACAATTGGGAAATTCATGCCTCTACTCCCTCTGTAGAGGCTTAGGCCACACTGGAGAAGATGGGCAGGAGTAATATAAGAACTCAATAATAAGGAGAAGGCTGTGAATGCCACACTCTGGACATAATATGGCCATTGCCTATATGGATTGATAGCAGCTATGTGGTTGCTAAATAAGACTTGCATATTATAAAGCCAGCTAAAGTTCTACTATGGTGAAAATCTTTGTCAGCTACACATCTGATAGAGGAGTAATATAGGAAATACATAAAAAAAATCAAAAAACAAAAAGTGAAAAAAAATACTTGAACAACAAATTTTAAAAAATGGCCCTGGTCCTTTCTCTAAAGAGGAAAAGAACAGCTAGAAATATCACAAAAAGCTTCATCCTTCCTAGCAATTAGGCTTTGGGATTTCATTTTATCATAGTCAAAATGGCAGAGACAAAAAAAAAAATCACCTAACAGTATTGTGGTGGTATTATGTTCGCCAAAATATTATGCACCCTAATAAACTTATCTGGGGTCAAAGAACGGAACAGCCACTAGATACAGAGGCCAGAAAATGGTGGCACACACCTTTAATCCTAGCACTCCAGAGGACACAGCCAAGCATGGTGACTCATGCCCTTAATCCCAGAAAGAGAGCCTTTAATCCCAGGGAGTGATGGCAAAAAGCAGAAAGGTATATAAAGTGTGAAGACCAGAAAATAGAAGCTATTAAATGGTTAAGCTTTTAGGCTTTTGAGTAGCAGTTCAGCTGAGATTCATTCTGGATGAGGAATCAGAGGCTTCCAGGATCAGCTGAGGAACTGGTGAGGTGAGGTGGCTGTGGCTTGTTCTGCTTCTCTGATCTTCTAGCATTCACCCCAATAACTGGCCTCAGGTTTGATTTTATTAATAAGAACTTTTTAAGATTCCTGCTACATGCTATAAGCATGGAAAAAGAATCCTCAGTTCCTGTTTGTGGGACTACACTCTAGAAATCAGCAAATCTATTGTATCACACAAATATACCACTCCTAGACATAAACTCAAAGAATGGACATACTACTCCACAGATACTTGCTCATCTATGTTATTGTTGCTCTATTCACAATAGCTAAGAACTGGGGGGAAACAACTAAGTGTCCTTCAACTCATAAATGCATGATGAAAAAATGTGGATCATACATATTATAAAACACTATTAATCTGTAAAGAATAGTGAAATCATGTATATTTCAGGCAAATTAGTGGGACTAGAAAAAGTCGAATTTAGTGAGGTAATCCAAACCCAGAAAGACATTTATCAAGTACTCTCTCATCTAAGGCTCCTAGCTCCAAATATTCAGAGTACATGTCCTAAATTAACTGTGAAAACAAGAAGAATATAAATGGATCACAGTGGGTTTGGGAGTTCAGGATAATTAAAATACAATGATCTAATGGGGAAAATGGGAAAGGGTATTCAAATTTTTAGGGAGAGAAAAAAACTCAAAAAAAAGGTGAGAGGAGGGACGATTACAGTAAAGATGTCTGAAATACCAACAAAGAATTATACTATTAGCCATTTACTAATAAATATATTATATTTACCTATAAATATGCACACACACACATATATATATACATATATATATATATATATATATATATATACATATATATATATATATATATATATGGAATTTTCTATCTGTGCTGATAATGTTAACTTCAACAGCCAAAGACAATCTTACAAAACTCCAACACCATGCACAAAAGCCCTCTTTAGAGTTGTTGGAAGTTGTCCAAGTGATTCCTAAAACAACATAGGCTATTTCTCTTGATTGCCTCCCAGAAGTGGAAGATAAATCCATATTGCTGAAGGTACCATGCTCTTAAGACACAAAGACTCAGGGCCTCTGAAATGGAACTGACCTGACAGCATCCTTCTTGGTGATGAACTTTCAAGGCACCAGAATGCACATGTAATCTTCCAAAGAAGGGAAGCAACCAGCCAGGACACATAAAAACTACTACAATGAGCAGAATAACACAATAACATTATTATGAAGTTGTAGCAGGAATCTTAAATGGTCTTATTAATAAAATCAAACCTGGAGCCAGGTATTGGGGTGAATGCTGGAAGATTAGAGAAACAGAACAAGCCACAGCTACCTCACCTTGTCAATTCCTCAGCTGATCCTGATTCCTCAGACTGGAAGCTTCTGTGTCCTCATCCAAATGGATCTCAGCTGAACTGCTGCTCAAAGGCCTGAATGCTTAACCAGCCAAAAGCTTCTAGTTTCTGGTCCTCATGCTTTACATACCTTTCTGCTTTCTGCCATAATTCCCTGGGATTAAAGGCTCACTTCTTGGGATTAAAGGCGTGTGTTACCATGCTTGGTTGTGTCCTTGAACTTACAGAGATCTGTAGATCTCTACCTCCGGGATGCGAGGATTAAAGGTGTGTGCTACCACTGCCTATCTTGTATGTTTAATATTGTGGCTGTTCTGTTCTGTGACCCCAATAAGTTTATTAGCATGCACAATATTTCAGGGAACACAATACCACCACATAAAGTAGTGGCATTCATTTTCCAGCTGTAACAAAGTTTTCTAATCAGACTTAAGACCTACTCAACAAGAAGGAACTCTAACCAACTACCCAGGTATAGTGAAGTCATGGATATTGAATGGAAACATGCAACTACAACTTTTCTCAACTAGCACAATCCCTAACTATATTCTAAATATCTGTCTTTACCCATCCACAAATAAGTGAAGTCTTCATCCTTCATGAAGAAAACTTCTTGTCAAAAGATAGAGAAAATTATTGAAAACTACAACCAATCAAAATATAGATTTGTGGGACCCCGCACCCTGGGATAAATCTACAGGAGAACTCACACAGCTAAAATATTGCTACAACTCACAGGGTTCATGGTTGGGTGAGACTGATGATGACTTTTGTCTTTTGGTAGCATTTGTCACATTTTCTAGCAATATGGAAACTATCAAGTAGAGGTAAATCTACCAGCCTAATACCACCTAGATTTTTTTCCACATTCTGTAGCATTATTATATGGTCTTTATACCATTAATTGTTACAGTAAAGCTGTGGAGGGCAATAAATATCACTGGCTATAGCATGTAGTATTGGGGGTGGGATCTATGAGTGCCATTTTGCCAACAATTATATATATATATGCTATTTCTGGTACTGATGTTCTGTTTGGTAGCATATAATGTCTAGTTTTGATATTTCCTCTCCCATTATATGATGATTTGATTTAAGTTACGCTTATATTTTTGAACATTCTAGAGTAGTGGGTTTTCATTTTCACTTTCAAAGTCCTTTAGTGTTAGTTATCCCTCCCCATATGCCCTTTTATATATCTCGCCCTTCCATCCATTACCCTTCTTTAATATTTCTGTTTAGCTTCCCATTTATCCCTTCATAGCACTATATTCTATATCTCTCTCCTAAATCATCATATGGTTCCAATGATTATATCAGTTTTGTTGTCTACCATCTACACCCCCCAACTACATTATTTTTGAAACACATCTCAGAATATCATCATTCATTTATAATTTTTCAGTGTCTCTGTCTGGAAAAATAACTGATCAGCAATGTCATGTTAGTCATTACAATGAGCTAACTTAGCACCCAGATATTAATAAATTCTAAACAGCATGACTGAAAGGAATAAGAACACCTTAAGAGAAGAATTTATTTTCCATAAACTATTACAAAATAAGGAAGAAGGAAAAAAAAACAAAATAATAAATACCAAAAGGAACATTCCACAGGAACACAACAGGACCTCTGCTACTCAAATTTAAAATACTTTAATAATTAAAGCAATAGCTTATACATAATTAAATAAGAACTTATTAGTTAACATTCATATCAATAAAATCTTTCCTTAAAATAGATTATTCAATCACTACTATAAAATGAATGATTACAATAAGAAATGATTATCTGTGTGTAATCAAATCATAACCAATTCAGGAAAGAATCATCAGTGGATAATAGATCACGAAGAGGATATTTAGATGTATTAAGAGATTCTTAATGAAAATGAAAGACATTAAAAAAATAACAAAAGATAACCTTGGAACCATGACACCTGTAAAATGTGTTCTTTTTTTTTTTTTTTTTTTTTTTGGTTTTCCGAGTCAGGGTTTCTCTGTGTAGCTTTGCACCTTTCCTGGAACTCACTCTGTAGCCCAGGCTGGCCTTGAACTCACAGAGATCCACCTGCCTCTGCCTCCCGAGTGCTGGGATTAAAGGCGTGCGCCACCACCGCCCGGTTGTAAAATGTGTTCTTAATCGCATAACCATCATAACATCACCAATGTGTACTTCTGTACATTGTGTGTCATAGTATGCTACCTTGAAAATGGTACAATGTTACTTTCATGGCATGTTAACCAGAAAGACATAACCTGAATCATAAGAAAATACTGAAGTAGATAGAGAGGATACAAAACAGAGAAACAATAATATTCTAAGCATCAGTATGCTGATGCTATTAATTTGCCCTGGCATTCTATCATTGATTTAGCTGATAGTAAAATGAATCTAAATGAATTTAGATACTCTAACATTCATGAGAATAGAAAAGAATATTGGTGCCAGTTTCCTATGCCCCCACTATCAGGGTTTTGGTGTGGTGATATTTTGTGTGTGATCTAACAAATAAAGCTTGCCTGAAGATCAGAGTGTGGAGCTAAGCCACCAGTTAGCCATAGAGGCCAGGCAGTTGTAGCACACACCTTTAATCCCAGCACTCAGAAGACAGAGGCAGACAGATCTCTCTGTGATCAAGGCCTCCCTGGGCTACACAAGATTGATCTAGTCTAAAAGAAACAGAGCCAGGCAGTTGTGGCACACACCTTTGATCCTGGCACTTGGAATCCCATGCCTTTAGTCCCAGCACTAGGGAGGTGGAGACAGGAAGTGATATGGTTGGGCAGAGAGAGGAATATAATGTAGGAGGAGACAGGAACTTACTCTCTTTCAGGTTGAGGATTCCTAGAGGTAAGAAGTCTTTCTAAGGGCTGGCTGCTCTGCTTCTCTGATCTTTCAGCTTTTACCATGATATCTGACTCCGACTCCAGGTTTTTACTAAAACCAGTTAGAATTGTGCTATAGTTGCATTAGAGGGGTTTTGCAAAGACACAGGGACTATTTATAATGAATGAATATAGAAATTGAGATACTTTGATATTACAACTAGTTTCTAGATCATCATTCTATGTGGAGGGAGAATGAGAGCTTGCAAACATCATCAGATATTACAGGGAAGCTGAGAGATGTTTATACTTTTCATATCATGGGTTATATGTATAAAAATATTGTCATGATCCACACTACAGAAAAGTAATAAATTTCCTTCAGTGTCCATTTTCCAAAGATGTCTTCTCACATATATGTTCCTGAGAAGATAGTTTGTGAACAAGTGCATTATTAATATACCAAGGCATAGAAGCCCTCAGATTTATTGTTTTCTAACAATAACTTACATCTACTATAAAAGTACAGGTATTTATTTCATATAGACAATAAAAAAAAACAGGACAAAAAAGAATTCCCAGGCAGAAAACCATAAACTATAACATCAAGCAAAAGGAGGAGGAGAGGGAGGGAGAGAGAAGGACAGGAGAAGGAGAAGGAGAAAAGGAGAGGGAGAAGAAGAAGATGATGATGATGATGATGATGATGATGATGATGATGATGGAGGAGGAGGAGGAGGAGGAGGTGGAGACGGATAAAAGTTTGAAGATTTTCGGTTATTCTTAGTTCCTGCCCTGGCCGAACAGTTTATCATAGTTTGTAAGTGCTCTGGATCCTCTCCAAAGTATGCTTCACTGAAAGATACAGCAATATCTAACAACAAAATGAAACAAACAAAGTGTCACATGCAAAAAACTGCATGATCAAGAATAGGAACTATACCACTATGTAACCTTATTGTAACCTTATAGAAGAAGTTAACTGGCTCATTTATTGAAAGCTTTGAATCATCAGTGAATGGAATTTTGAGAGTATTCATGTTAATTCTTCAGTTGTCACATAAGATTATAGTATTTCCAGTTTCAAAAAGAAAATATGAGGCATTCATAGCAACCATGAATTATGGCTCATACACAAGACAAAAGCTGACAGACAGAAGCTCCCTGTGGAAGGATATAGATGATTGAACTATTGAGACAGACACTTTAAATCGCCAATAATAAATTTATTCAAGGAAATAATAGATACAGTGTCTGCAGAATAATGAGTAGTAGACTTTTCTTCACCAAATAGAGCAGGGCATATAAAGACATAGGAATCACTAAAAATATCCAAATGGAAATTCTATCATAGAAGCATACAGTCACTAAACGTCATTTGTTAGTGGGCTCAACAAAATTGTTCTAATAGAAGAAAGAGTGAACAAATCTAAAGGCTGATTAATTCAAACGAACAAGTTTGTGGAAAAGAAAAGAAAAGATAGCGAGAAAGTGAAAACAAAGTACTTACTCATGAAATAAAATACCAGAGACACTTTCAGGCGGAATGCCTACAGTGATGCAGATATGGAATCTTTTGTCTCTCTATGCATAGAATCCCCTTCTCCTAGTGCTGTGATGTCTTTACTGGAGTATAGCATAATCTCTGCAAAAATCTTTTATGGAGATGCATTTTCTTTAGCATTTTGAGAAGTAACGTATATTCTGTCTATGAAAAAGTGAGATATTTAGATATATTTTCATTGTCCTAACATACATACCCCATTTTTTTGTTCTTAATCTGCATGATTATCCTGGAAAGCATAAAAACAAAATATGTCACTAGAAAGCAATTAAAAGATTCAAGAAGTTTTCAAAATATAAAAATAGACTCCTTTATATACTTCAAAATGTCTATCTCTTAAAATAACTTTAGAAATGCAATTTAAAATAATCACAACATGACAGCTTTCTTAAGCAGTTGTCAAAGGTAAGAAATAGAATGAGATTTTCAACAGGACCACTGTGAAAATATATTTTCCTGGTGGCGCACGCCTTTAATCCCAGCACTCGGGAGGCAGAGCCAGGCGGATCTCTGTGAGTTCGAGGCCAGCCTGGGCTACCAAGTGAGTCCCAGGAAAGGCGCAAAGCTACACAGAGAAACCCTGTCTCGAAAAATTAAAAAAAAAAAAAAAAAAAAAAAGAAAATTGTAATTTGTACATTAATATAAAATATATCTATATTAATTGGCCCAATTTCATACTCATTAAGATTGAAGCATAATATAATAATAATACAACACAAATGATCTATTCAAGGAGAATATTTAATTGCACAGCAATAGTATCATACACCTCTTAAGATAGTAAAATATTAGTGACTTGTAATATTTTTAGTAAAAGAAATTGTGAATGTGCATTTTTTCCCACATGGTAGAGGTTACAATTTTAATGCTTTTTAATTGTGATGCTAATGGTTCCATAATTTCCCAAATTCAGACTCACTACAATTTCATGCACACATATATATGGATGCAAACATAATACTTTAATGTAGGTATAAATTCTCAGAAGTGTTTCCATATTTTCTACTGGATTCTTATACAAATGAAATCCAGGCTAAACTTTGAATGATTTTTAGAATGCTGCTTCTACAGCATTTAGATTTTGCTGTGTAATCTCTTAAACATCATCACCTGTGAATGTGTTTGACAACAATGCATTTTAATGTGGTAAATGTATTAGATACATAAAAAAGACTTTAATAAAAACTTAGAAGCTTAGCACACAGTTCATTATTGATAACATATGCCATTTCTCATTGGAACACCTGACTTCAAAGGAAAATGTAATGATTCTACATTCATTACCTTTCAGATATTTACATTATATATGCTAACTAGATTACAAAGATTATACTTCATCATTAACTTACTTGAAACAAACATGGAATCTTTTAAATTGATTTATATTCACTGAGGAGGATTACTTTTCAAATACTGTTGAGATAATGTCTACAAATGTGGACTGGTGATACACTACATATTTGAATGAGTTACTCAAATTAAATGATATCATTTTATAAAGTTAATTTATTTCCATTGCATTGATTACCTTGGAGATTCGTGGAATAATTATCCTATAGTGATCATAATCTTACGATTCATGTTCTTACTTGTTTTGTAAGGGGAGACAATTTTTGGCTCTTCAGAAATTATGTCTTTGACCAAATTTGAAACAAGAATGTATTCACTTGGAAATAAATTATAGTTAAATAAAAACAACAATCTTGGAAGGGACAATTGTTACCCTGGGACTCAGAATTAGTCCTTAAGCCTTACCCATTTATTGAATTTGCCTGTATGTTCATTCACAAAGTTCAGCCCAGATGCCTGGTCTGTAGTATTAATTTCCACTGAGTATGTTTGGACCAAAGGTTTATGACCTCTATTTATTATGGCAGACAATGCTACTTGAAAATACCCACTTTCAAAATCTTATTACTGTCAAATTCTTTATCTAGCCCAGTCACTTGACATGAATGAACATTAGAGCTTTGGCCTCTTTGACCTCATGATCCTGAAGCATAAATCATTTATACCAGACTTAATTCTTAATGTCTTTTCTGTGTTATTGGAATCTTATCTTTCATTCTAGTCTGTTGTCTGCAATTTAGTATATTCCATGATTGCTTTCTTTTCTCCTGTGTCCTTCCTCCCTCCCCTCTGTCTCTCTGTCTCTGCCTCTGTCTCTCTTTCTCTCTCCTAATATAATTTGCAAATGTATATTTATGGAAGAATTAATTTGTAAAACTTTCTACACTGAAATATATATTTTTGAGTTTTAAAAGAAAGTGCATTTATCAAATCAGGATTCATGTTTCATTTCACAGCATTTAGGAAATATTAATCAAAATCTTTATTTTATTTGTGGTGCTGTAAAAATTCTCCAAATTTAAGAAAGTAATAATTCCTGGAATTAAGAACATGACAGAGATGACCTGGAGTATTGTATAAACTGAGTGGCTAAATCTTAAGTGGAACATTTGACATACTAAGTTCCCCTTCACCTAAATGTGAAATGCCAAAGAAAATGACTATATTTAGGTGACTTAATAATAATCATTAGAAAACGTGTATATTAAGACTATATATTATGACTTTTAAATATAAAATGTATTGAAATGTAGATTAAGGAAGAAAATATAACTATAGACACTATTAAACATTATAATCACATATTATTTTGCTTTTACTTTATGAGCTATTGAGCACTATACTTCCTTCAATAATGTTTTGCTGAATAAAATACTCAGATATTCTCTACTCTCTCCCCACTCAATGCCATTTCTTTCTCTTTCTCTTTAGAAAACAAACAAAAAATTGAATATATAAACAGAGAAAACACAAGAAACACACATAGTTTAAATAACAAAATTAGAAATAAAACAAAATTAGAAATCAAAATATGAACAGTAAGCAATATGGACAAGCAAATGAACAGTAAGATTAAAACTCATCTTCTTATAGGAGGCATTGGAGGTGGGTTGGGAGGGGAAGGCTGGGGAGTGGGAGGAGGGAAGAGGGGGATCTTTGGTATGTAAATGAATAAATTTTTTTCTTAATAAAAAAAGAAATATTAAAAAAGATTTGACCCAGTTTCTGTTTATATGAATACTTCCTGTGACAGCTTTATTACATGACTTCAGAAACATCTTATAAAAATCTTTAAGTGAGTTTTAAACAAAATGTCCAAATGAAGCAGTATGAGACAAAAATTCTGCATAAACAGCATTGATTTGTTTTATGCTGGTCCTTTACTGCTGGGTATCGGGTGTACCCTTAAGTGTGAATAGTATACCCACTGAGACTCCATTAGAGAAAGAAAATTCTACTTCTGCTCCTCAGCGTTGGAAGCCCATCTGGGTTGAACCTGTGCATTTCTTTGCATGCTGCTATAGTCTCTATGTGCATCAGTACTTTTGTGTCTGGAAGACAATGATTCTTGGTGTCATGAATTCCTTCTAGATCTTAGAATCTTTCAGTCTCCTCTTCTGCATAGCTCTTTGTAGCCTGAGGGGAGGGTTTTATGAAGATATCCCTTCTAAGACTGAATTTTCCAAAATCCCAGTCTGCACATTTTCCAGATGTGGGTCTCTGTGTTAGTCCCTCCTGTTGCAAGAGTGTTGGCAGATGTTTCTTTACTGCCAACCATTCCCAAGTAACTACACTGAGGCTTTTATTTATTATAAATTCTCAGCCAATAGATCAGGCTTGTTACTAGGTAACTCATATTTAAATTAACCCATATTTTTTATCTATGCTTTGCCACATGTCTTGGTAACTTGTCTCAGTACAGCATGCCAATCTTGCTTCTCTCTGAGTCTGCTGGTACCCCCAGACTCTGTCCTTCTTCCTCCCAGCATTCTTAGTTTGGCTTTCCTGCCTAACCTTATCCTGTTCAGCTATTGATAAGTCAGCTCCTTTATTAAACCAATCACAGTGACATATACTCACATGTGTAAAGGGATATTCCCTGATAATGTGCAAACAAAGACTGATCTATAGGTATAACAGAATGTCATTAGAAGTCATTTTTTTTTTGCTATGTCCCTTTAGCTGAACAATAGTATTTGGTGTTCCCCTGGGTCCATGGCCTATCCAGTTTAAGCCTCATGGCCACATGAGCTTAAACATAGGCTCCATCTTGTGGAGTGGGCCTTAGATCCAATCAGAGAATGTTAGGTTTTCATTCACTGTGTATGGCACTATTGTACCAGCATGTAGTGCCTTCAGGACACCATATAGCAGGGTTTGTAACTTATTGGTGTCTATCTTTCTACTCTGGTAGCATCCATAGTATCATGAACCTGCTAGTATCATGAATAGTAGTAAGTATAGATAAAGGCTTTGGATAGGCACCTCCTCAACTTCTCTGTGATTACTAAGATATGCAAGTGTTGTCTTCAGAAATAGGGTCTTACCATTAGTTTGTGAGGATCAAAAATTAATCTCAGCTGTAACTAGCCTTTTTTTTGAGATGCTGAATAAAACAAAAAAAAACCAAAACCATCCTGACTAAACCAATGATGGTTCTATACTAATATTCAGATTTTTGGAGTCTCAAGCAATCTACACAACAGAAAATCTGCCAGATTGGTGCCTGTAGTAAAATTTGAGGAGACAGTTTCTACTTATAATTGAAACCAAGGAAACAGTTTTTTCTGGACACAGCAGGGCAGCTGGACAGAAGAGCACACAGCAGATTTGACAGCATGCACAGAACTGGGTAAGCCAAGCCAGACCAAATCCCAAAATAGAGAAAGGAGGTGGAGGAGATATTCCACATCCAGCTGAGAAAATATTGGCATTGATGGCTGCTGGGAGAAAGAGCGTCAATATTCTTTAAGAGAATAACCCTTGGTAAATAGACCATACTCCAGTAGAAGGTCACATATCAATGAATATATAAGCAGCACTTATTGGACTTCATGGGTTTTAAAAAGATAAGAGAAAGATAAGAGAAGGGTGGATCTTGGAGGAATTGAGGGAACAGATGGATATTATGAAAACACAATGGATAGATTCTCAAATGAAATGAATGTGTGGGTTTATATGCATATATGTGTTATATGCATACAGACATGAATCTTCCTTGAATAACACTTGTTTGATTCATTTTTTAATTAGTTTCTGTGACATTTTTGTTTCTGTTATTAATATTACAAGTTGTATATTCTGTCTCTCTGACTAATTTCTTTCTGTTAATTAGTTGTATATCCTGTCTCTGTCTCATTTCGTTTCTGTTAATATTATTTGTTGTATATTCTATCTGTCTAATTTTGTTTCTGTTAATAATATTAGTTGTATATTCTGTCTCTCTATCTAATTTCGTTTCTGTTGTTAATATTAGTTGTATATTCTGTCTCTCTGTCTAATTTCATTTCTGTTAATATCTTTAGTAGTATATTCTATCTAATTTTGTTTCTGTTAATAATATTAGTTGTATATTCTATCTCATTGTCTAATTTCGTTTCTGTTGTTAATATTATTAGTAGTATATTCTTTCTCTCTAATTTTCTTTCCTTTAATATTATTAGTTGTTCATTCTATCTCTCTGTCAAATTTTGTTTCTGTTAATACTATTAGTTGTACATTCTGTCTCTCTGTCTAATTTTGTTTCTGTTAATATTATTAGTTGTACATTCTGTCTCTCTGTCTAATTTTCTTTCTGTTAATATTATTAGTTGTACATTCTTTCTTTGTGTCTAATTTTGCTTCTGTTAATAATAATAGTTGTATAGTCTGTCTTTCTGTCTAATTTCCACTCTCAGCCTTTGCTTTCACTCTATCTCTTTATTGTTTTTAGTTTTAGTTCGTTGATGCTTTTATTCTAAAAGCATGCAGGTTATTTTTAATATGAAGTTTCTATATAATTGAAGGCCAAAATTTTACTGTATTTCTAACTTATCCAAAGATTATTTCAGGATTATTAGTTTTATTCTATTTTCCAGTGGTTTATTGATCTTAAAATTTATGTGGTTGTCATTAAGTATGTCCTATTCTCCTAGCTGGAGGAGGCAACTCATTAGGAGCAAAGGGGTCTTATAAGTAGGTAAAAGAGTCAGTGACCTTCTTTATCAAAAATCAGGGTTCCATAGGTGTGTGGGTTTATGTCTGAGTCTTCAATTCAATTCTGTTGATCAACAAATCTGTTTTTATGCCAATACTATGCAGATGCAGTTTTCATTATTGTAGCTCTACAGTACAGCTTGCAATCAGGGATGGTCATACCTCCAGGAGTTCTTTTATTATATACAATTGTTTGAACTTTCCTATTTTTTCTCTCATATGTAATTCAGATCTTATTCCTTCAAGGAATATAAAGAATTTTGTTGGAATTTTGATCGGGATTGCATTGAATTTGTAGATTGTTTTTGGTAGGGTGCCCATTTTTACTATGTTAATCCTACTGATCCATGGACATTGGAGATCTTATCATTTTATGGTATCTTCTTCCATTTCCTTCTTCAAAAACTTGAAGTTTTTGTAATATTGTTCCTTAGGCTACTTTGTTAGAGTTATCCTAAATTATTTTACATTTGTGGAGATTGTGAAAGTTGTTGTTTCTGTGATTTCTTTCTCAAACAATTTGTCATTTGTAGATAGGAGGGCTACTGAGGTTTTTAGTTAATCTTGTTTCTATCTACTTCACTGAAAGTGTTTATCAGCTATAGGAGTTCCCTGCTATAATTTCTGTGGTCTCTTATGTATACTATCATATCATCTTCAAATAGTGTTACTTTGAATTCTTCCTTTCCAATTTGTATCCTCTTGATCTCCTTTTGTTGCCTTATTGCTCAAGATAGAACTTCAAGTACTATATTGAATAAATATGGAGAGAGTGGACAGCCTTGTCTTTAGTGGAATCACTTTGAGTTTCTCTCTATTTAATATAATGTTGGTGACATGCTTGCTGTAAATTGCCTTTATTATTTTTAAGTATATCCCTTGTATCCCTGATCTCTCCAAGACTTTTATCATGAAGGGGTATTGGATTTTGTCAAAGGTTTTTCAGCATCTAATGAGAGGATTATGTGTTTTATTTTGTTTTGTTTCTTTCAGTTTTTTTAGTGAATTACATTGACAGATTTTCATATGTTGAACTTTGCCTGCAGCTCTGAGATGAAGCCTACTTGATGATGATGGGTGATCTTTTTGATGTGTTCTTAAATTCAGTTTGTGAGTATTTTTTGAGTATTTTTCATCAAGTACATGAGCAAAATTGGTCCCTAATTTTCTTTCTTTGTTGAATCTTTTTGTGGTTTGGGTATCAGTGTAGCTGTTGTTTCCTAAAATGAACTAAGCAATGTTCCTTCTGTTTCTAACTTCTTGGTTAATTTGAGGAGTATTAGTGTTAGGTCTTCTTTGAATGTCTGGTAGAATTTTATATGAAAACTATCTGAGTATAAAGTTTCGAGAAGTAGAATAATACATATTCCAGAATTGCAGAAGAATCTCCCTGAATCTCAATGAATATGGTATACATACACACACACACACACACACACACACACACACACACACACACACACAGAGTCACAAATAATCACATACACACATACATACCCACATACTTGTTTATTATGCAGATACTCCTACTGTACTTATTTCTTTTAGACTTGAGTTGAAGGTAATGCAGGAGACCTTTTCTTTCACATCAGCATGTGTAGGGCTGGCTCGGCCTTCTGGAAGCTTCAGTCTTTGTAATTGTGAAGTTGTATCACAAATTAATCTTTTAAATCAACTTTTGTGACATTAGTTATAGTTGGATACAAAAAATGAATACTTTGCTTATTTTATAAACACAAATAGAAATATACTTAAAGATTTTAATTTTATAAATTATCCAATTATCCTTCATCAAGCACTAGAATAGTTTAATGAGGTGATTTCCAAGTCTGTCTATCTATCTATCTATCTATCTATCTATCTATCTATCTATCTATCTATCTATCTATCTACCTATCATCTATCTATCTATGAATATTTTACCTCCTTTATGTTTTTTTTATATTTTCTTTATTACCTATATATCTCTATCTATCTTTAGTTATTATTATTATCTATCTATCACCTTTACAAATGATAGATAGATAGATAGATAGATAGATGACAGATAGATGGATAGACAGATATATAGATAGATAGATATGTGTGCTAGGGTTTTATGTATCCCACAATTAATCTTGAACTTACTGTGTATTAATAGGACTCTGACCCACCTCGTCATACTGCCTCCTCCAATCCCCTGAACTATTTTTGCATTTTGAAACTTGAGGGTTTGTTTTCCCAGCAGCTAAGATAAAATAGGCATCCTTTAATATTTCTGTTTATTTATTTCCTTATTCTGAGTTTAA
The DNA here is from genome assembly GCF_004664715.2 of Peromyscus leucopus. NCBI lineage: Eukaryota > Metazoa > Chordata > Mammalia > Rodentia > Cricetidae > Peromyscus > Peromyscus leucopus. The sequence goes on from NC_051074.1 coordinate 59,511,877, forward strand.
TAAAGTAATAGAGAATTCTCGTTATAAGGTCATATATAATAAATTTTCAATTTAAAAATAATTGTTGACTATAAAAGAGTACATAAAGAAAGAATGAGGGAAAACATAGAAGCATTAGGTGTTAGGTAAAATAATTTCAGAAACTATTACAAGTAGTAGATCTATGATTATATTAGATATTAACAGAACATATTCTCTTTTGAAATGAATATTGTTAGAATATATTAGAACTTGTCAGAGAATAAGTGTAAAAGATATGCAAAAATAGTTCAGAATAATTGCAGGAAGTGTAATAATTATTGAAGATGAAATGGTTCTTAAAACAAAATAAAATCAGATACAAACCTTTTTTTTCACAACTGGGATTGTTTATCAGGTAGATGTGACAACTACAAACATGTTTTCTCCTAATGGAACGTTAGAAAACAAGGGACAACGTGACACCGTCTAAAAGTAAGTTATAAACTGACAGTGATACTTTATGATGGAAAATTTTCCTCCTGACCATTGACCCATTTTAACAAATTTGATTAAATGATATGCTTATACAATATTATCCACTTACACAAATCACTGTACCTCTTCTATGTAGCTATTCAACAACTGCATGGTATAAGTTCTTCATAATAAGATATTCTACCTACAATAATGAGAAAGAAATTTCAAGACTGTGTATTGTTTTCAACAGTATACTATATATTCTTGCTCTTTTAATATGGCATGGGAAAAGGAACTAAGTTATATAAATTTTTAAACCCCCCCAAATCAAACCTTTAATTCTATATAACATTACTGGACATGTAGTCAATTGAGTAAAAGCAACAAGAAACTACAGATTTACTAAAAGGAATGTCTCAAAATTGTATTATGCAAAATTAGTGTTAAAAAGTCAATTCTATTTCTTACATTAGCAATGTGAAATTATAAACTAGGTTAGATCAGTTTGAATTTCACCAAAATTATACAAGCAATACATTATCCTGGATCATCAGTGGATATGAATTTGCGCATTTGTTGATGAACCAATGTTCTCCTTTGATGTTGTCTTGCATTTATAATTAACTGCGGTCACATGATTCATCAGGTAGGAGCAGATATAATGATGGGATATTTTTAGTTTTATAGTTGTTTCCTTGTAGATAAATGAGAAACATAGATTGGCATGAGACTAGAATTAGATGCCATGGGTTCAGCTCTAAATTAAAATACATCTGATGGAAAATAGTCTTCAAATACTTTAGGAAGTATAAGTTATGGGAAATTTTTGCATAAGCAGCTGGGTGTCTGTACAGAAAAAAGTATATGAAATCTCAAAACATAATAATTTAATATAAAAATCACAAGAAATCAATAAAATCAATAAAATATTAACTTCTTTTTTTTTTTTTTTTTTTTTTTTTTTTTTGATTTTTCGAGACAGGGTTTCTCTGCGTAGCTTTGCGCCTTTCCTGGAGCTCACTTGGTAGCCCAGGCTGGCCTCGAACTCACAGAGATCCGCCTGGCTCTGCCTCCCGAGTGCTGGGATTAAAGGCGTGCGCCACCACCGCCCGGCGAATCAATAAAATATTAAAGGAATATTTTTGTGATATATTATGCGGTGTCTTTAAACAGGACACAAGCACAAATTATGAAAGATAAAATGATAAAATGGACTTCACCAGATTAAAATCTTTCTTTTTTGAGTGACAAACTTCTGGAATAGAATAGAAAAATCAGTTCACTTTAAAAATTAGTGAAATTCCTAGAGTAGTGACAGATATGAGTTTTAGAGAGGTAGACACACGTGCTGTGCCGGTGAGGAAAACGAAGCATGCACAGACACTCTCACAGAGACTCTCGATGAACTTTTTGCTTCCCTTCAGCGTCCCACCAGACACCAAAGTGTGTTTAGAAAAAGCAAGTGTGAGGTTCCATTTCTAACTACAAGACACTAGTTTATTTTGTCTATGAAGAGGGTAGAGGTAGTAATATCCCTAAGAGCAGTTATAACCAACTAGTGAGCAATTGTTTCATTGTTTCTCTGTGTCTCTCTGTCTCTGTCTTTCTGTCTCTCTCTGTTTCTCTCTCTGTCTCTCTGTCTCTGTCTCTGTCTCTCTCTCTCTCTCTTGTGTTTTCTTGGGATAAGTAAATACTGTGAGATATTTTCTTTACTTGCACTTGGTATGATTCAGGTTTACTTACTTGATTGGATTAATGTTAACCCTTTAAAATGTATTTTTGAGAATTTTATACATGTATAAAATATGATCATATCTACCCACCTTCCCATTTAACTGTCCTATATTCTCCAACATGCCCCTTTCCAAATTCATGTCTAATAAAATTATGTTATTAAACCTTTAGTAATTTCATCCAATGTATTTTTATCTTTTCTCAGCTCTTCCTAGAGCCCCCCCACTAGTACCCATGCAAATCCATTTCATTCCTCTCCTCCTCCTCCTGCTCCTGCTCCTCCTCCTCCTCCTGCTCCTCCTCCTCCTCCTGCTCCTCCTCCTCCTGCTCCTGCTCCTCCTCCTCCTGCTCCTCCTCCCCCTCCTCCTCCTCTCCCTCCTCCTCCTCTTCTTCTTCTTCTTCTCATCCTCTTTGTCCTCCTCCTCTTCTTCTTTAGCCAATCAAGTGCAACTTCTGCTACTCAATACTCTTGAGTGTGGGGCTATCACTCAGAATATGGTTGACTTATCAAGGGATCACAATCTTAAAGAACTGACTTTCCCTCCCAGACCATATTGGTTCCCAAAGTGACTCAGCTGGCGATAGGACTTAGTCTTGACTTCCCTGCTTTGTGATGGGTCTTACCCATTCTGTCACCACCACTGTGAGTTCAGATGTGCAAGAGTTCTGTTATGCGTTGTTTCTAGAAAATACTATTTCATTGTATTTGCCCACCATATTTAATATCATAAAAATAAAAAGTCATATGTAATTATATGATGTAATTATATTATAGCTTCAAAAACATTAATAGAACTATATAAAAAGGATTTAACACATATATACTTCCCCATTCCTTTTCCTAAATACAAAATTAACTTAACAAAAATCAGTAGCCTCTTACATACAAAGGACAAACACATTAATAAAGAAGTCTAGTAAAAACACATCTCTCACAATAGCCTTATAAAATATATTTTTGGGTTCATTGTAACCATGCAAGTGAAAGACATATATGATAAAAACTTTATGGCACTGGAGAAAAAACTTGCAGAAGATATCAGAATATGTAAAGATCTCCCATGCTCCTGGATCAGTAGAATTGGTATAATAAAAATGGTCATTCTATCCACAGAAATCTTCAGATTCAATGAAATCTCTATCAAAAGTCCAACATAATTCTTCACAGATTTTGAAAGGACAATTTTAGCTGCACATGGAAAAACAAAACAAAAAAAAATCCAGGATTGCTAAAACAATACTAAAAAAAGTAAAAGAACTGCTGGAGATATCAGCAAGTTTTATTACAGAGCTATCGTAGCAGAAACAGTGTTTTTTTGCACATACCCATGCAAAATAAATAAATAAATAAATAAATAAATAAATAAATAAATAAAAAGATACATTGATAAATGGAGTTGAGTTGAACACCAAGACATAAATCCACACACCTTTGTACACCTAATTTTGATAAAGAGCCTAGAAACACACTGCAAAAATTACAGCATCTTCAACAAATTGTGCTGCTCAAAAGAGACACCTGAATGTAGAAGAATCCAAATAGATCCATACTTATCTTTCACCTTGCAAAAAATGTGACTCCAAATTGATCAAATACTTCAGCATAAAACAATACACTAACTGATAGAAGATAAAGTGGGGAATAGGCTTCCTTGATCTCACTGGCACAGGAAAGGTTTTGGAGAGAAGACCATTAGCACAGAAACTAAGATGAACAATTACAAAGTGGGACCTTCTAGCAGTGGTGGAGAGGGTGCCTGAACTGACTTTCTCCTGGAGTCAGATTGGTGACTACCCTAATTGTCATCATAGAACCCACATCCAGTGACTGATGGAAGCAGATGCAGAAACCCACAGTCAAGCACTTGGCCAATCCCGGGGAGTCCAGTTGAAGAAAGGTAGGAGAGAATATAGGATTAAGAGGGGTTAAGATCATTATGGGGAAAACCACAGAGACAGCTGACCCTAGCTAGTGAGAGCCAAGAGACTCCAGACTGACAGTTGGGGAGCCTGTATGGGACGAAACGAGGCCCTCTGAGTGTGTGTGGGTGACAGTTGTGTGGCTTGATGTGTTTGTGGATCCCCTGGCAATGGGACCAGGACTTACCCCGGGTACATGAACTGGCGTTTTAGACCCCATTCCCTATGGTGTGATGCCTTACTAAGCCTTAATGCAGGGGGAGGGGCTTAGTCCTGCCCTAACTTGGTATGCTAGCCTATGGTGACTACCCAAGGGAGGACTTACCCCTGGGAGGAGTGGATGGAGGCGGGAGGAGGTAGAGGAAACAGGAGAAGGGGAGGGAGGGGGGACAGTGGTTAGAATGCAAAATGAAAAAAAAATTCTTATAAAAAAATTTTTAAAAAATGAAAGTGGGACCTCATAAAACTGAAATTCTTTTCAGAACCTAGGACACTGTCATTTGTATAAAGCAACAGCCTACAGAATGTGAAAATATTTTTACCAACTACACATCAGATAGAGGACAAATATATATACTCAAAAAACTACAGATCAAGAAACATATTAAAAGTGGAGTGCAGATCAAGACATAATTCACAAAAGGTTAAACTCAAATGCTTAGGGAACACTTAAAGAAATGGTCAATGTCCTTAGTCATCAGGGGTATGAAAATCAAAACTACTTTGAAATTTTATTTTACAACAGTCACAATGGCAAAGATCAATAAAACAAGTGATAACTCATGAATTTGAGGATGTGGAGTAATGGGAATACTCCTCCTTTGCTGGTGGGAGTTCAAAGTTGTACATTCACTATGGAAATCAGTGTTGTGGCTTTACAGGATGAGAATTAATGTATCTCAAGATCCAGCTCTACCAGTCTTGGGCATAGGATGCCTCGTCCTATCAGAGAGTCACTTGCTCAAGAGTTTAAGGCTTCTCTGTCCATAATAGTCAGAAGTTGGAAACAACCTAAATGTCCCTCAACAGACAAATTGATGGAGAAAATGTGGTACCTTTATACATTGGAGTATTACTTAGCAGTTAAAACAAAATGACGTTTACAGGTAAATGAATGTAACTTGAAAAAAATATCCTGAGTATGGTATCCTAGACTCAGAAAGACAAATACAGTGTGTATTTGCTTATATGTGGATATTAACAGTTAAACAATGATAATAAAGCTGCAAGTCATAGAACCATGGGAGTTAGGTATAGAGTAAGGGACTAGGTAGAGCAGATAGCTCTCCCTTGGAAAGGGAAATATAATAGGTAGTTATGGATGGATAGGGGCAGTGCTGGAACAGTAGGATCAAATAAAAAAGAGAGAGCACAAGGTGGATATATGGGGAGATACAGCTAAAATTAAAGTCCATTTGAGGTGTAACATGGAAATCTAATATAGAATCCTTTAAAAACATAGATATATGAAGATGATCTAGATGGAGTTTCCAAATAATGGGGCTTATAGAGCCACAAATAAACTTCTCTTGTGACCAAATGAAGCTGCCAGTACTGGGGCTTGGCTAGATATAATTAAATTATGGCCAATGGGCTTCCATGGAAATCACAAACAACCCCGTCTGTTGTTAAAATTTGAGGTTGTTCTCCACACACTGATGACAAGACACCATGGCTGAAGACAGCGACTCACTGAAGATGGAGAAGTTGAGCTGGTGTGTACATAGAGCCTTTATATCTGGTTTTAGTGTCTTTGGTACCGGAAGACACTCTTCATGCATCCAAAGGAGAAATGTAAACAAAACCAAGCCCCAAACCCTTTGATCTAAAATTGTTATCTGCCTGCAAGTTATGGTAGTACAATGATGTCACAAAGCTTGTGAGAGTAACTGAAATATCTGATTTGATTTAGGCACTACTTCCTGAGATGGAACCCATACCTGTTGACTAAGAACCTGATACCAGATAGCCCATCTATGCAGGAAAAAAAAAAACAATACTATTGTTCTTTAAAAAAAAAAAAAAAAAAAAAAAAGAGGTTTCAACAGGTTTTGTGTCTATGTGGCTTCCAAGTTAATGTTTTTGCCTCTTATGCCCTCTTGGGCTCATTTCCTTTGGTATATTTGTGTTGAATTCCAATATTCTAATTTTTGTTTTAGTCTTATTATATTTTATTATCCCTTAGAAGCATGTTTATTTTCTGATGGGACATGGAAAGGAAGTAGATAGAGATGGGAGGGGAGCTGGGCAGGAACTGGGAGGATTGGAGGGAAGGGAAACTTTAATCAGGTTATATATGTGAGAAAAAAATCTATTTTCAATAAAAGGAGAAAACATAGTGGAAATCAATGTATCCTTCATGAGTAGTAATTGTTCCAACAAGGCACCAGTTATTAAATAAAATAATGAAATTGTAGTACAAGGCATGGGATATTCACTTATGTGGTATGGTTCAAGGAGCCCCCAAAGAGTTCTCAAATGATATAGGATATGGCTTTTCCCTTGATTACCCACCACAACCACATGGTTTTATCTCTGAATGGTAGAATTTTTCCTGGCTGAACCTTTGCCAAGTAATAATTTGTATTCTCCCAGATCGGCATTTAAATCCTTCTTTTGCTTCTGGGAGAGCTCAAACCAAAACACATCACTTTCCAATTTCACAGCAATAAGAATAGAGATTAATTCATAGATATTTGCAGAGAAAGTAAAAATACAACATAACTTTAAACTTAAAGATATAACAACCAAAAGGCTTTTGTTCAAGCATCAGGAACTAGAACCTTACACATCTTATGTTTTTTGGAAGTCTAGAAAATAATTTTTCCTTCTTCTCAAAGCTCTTAGGGGAAGTTCTAACTTGTACTTTGACACTTAAACAATGTGTTATATAGTAGAGCAAGTCAAATGCTTACTAATTTATAACATTTAAATATTATATTGAGATATCATTTTTAGGGAGCCACTCAATTATATGAAGTCATTGGATTTTTAAAAATATCTAAAATAAGAGATAGGTAGTTTTATCAGGGGGATTTAAAGTAGTGGTAAATTTGTTCAAATTTGAGTTATGTTTTTCAACAGTGCACAACAAATAAAGCAAAGAAAAACAAGGAAAAAATTATTGTAATCAATGAGAAAGTGATCTGTATTGGTCACATGTCTTCAGTAAGTGATAATTTATTATTCTATCAATAAAATAGAACAAAAAGTTGGGTATGTGCACAATGAGAAGGCAAGAATGTAGATAAACTGGAGGTATAATTACATCTGTATAACATTTTTCATGTTAGCATGTCAATAAAGAGTTGAGAGATTTTAAAAAATTAGGAAATGAATATATTATTTCACCACAGAAATGAGTATTTAAATTACTGGTAGTGTTTAAGGCATAAAACATGAGAAAAGTGGTTGAATTTTCCAAAAAGCCATTGCTATGGCTTCCTATGAATTACTGAATTTTTTTAAGTTTTTTTAATATGCTCATATAACAGATAACTGATTGTATAATCTTTACCTTCCTTTCCATAATATAGATAACATTTTTCTCTAGACTCTATAAATTAATTATGAATAATATGAAAAAACACTTTTGCAACTGAAGTTGATACTTTATTTGAGAAATATTTAAGTATAAATTAATTTCAAATTTTAAATATTCTGTTTTAGTATTCCTTAGAATCTAAGTTGAAGTAATTTTTAATGAACATCTTCATTTCACATTCCAGAACTTAGTTAGAACCACTGATATACATAAAATATATTTTATATACTTATAACATGTATACTAGAAAATATTATATAAGTGATATTATTGTATAAAATTGTAAATGATATATTAATATTATATAGAATATGTATCATAATACAATAGGAACAATGAATAGTGCTTCTATATACATAATAGTTTGGTATGTCCTTTTTACTACTAATAAGACAAATTGTGCCCTTTGAGTAGATCACTTGGATATTTTATTTTATTTACTTGCCTGATTTTAGCTTAAATACATGTTTTGAACTACAGAGATTATGAGTATTTATATATATTTTATTTTGTATTTATTGTTAAAATAAACTGTTACTAGTATGCTCAAAAAATTTGTACAAGATCTCATATTTATGTTTTTCTAATGAAAACATTTGTTTTTATTTTTTAGATTATAATTTAATTACAACATTTCTTCCTTCCCCTTTTTCCCTCCAAACCTTCCCATATTCCCCTTCCCACTCTTCTTCAAACTCATGGCCTCTGTTTAAACTAATTACTATTGTATGTTTTGTTCCCCATGGAAAGCCACCTCTCCCATTCCGAGCATTCCTCAGTTTGCTATAGTTCTTTGTGTAAGGTTGAGGCCTCTTAGGACTTTCCCTGTCTGCTTTGCCGTGTCCGTTGGTGTCCTTCTTGTTCAGCTCACATGGGGAGTCATGTTACTGAGACTATGAGTATAGTGTTTGATGTTACCAGGAGTCACAGTCTCATAGCAAACTCCTTGATCCTTGTGTGTTTTCCCCATCCACTTTGACATGTTGATCAGTGTGATCCTTGTTCATCTCACATTCAGACAATATAGATATTGGTGAGACGTTTTGAATATAGCCTTTGACACAGCAAATCCATGACACTTAGTCCCTTACAATCTTTCCACCACCTACTCCACAGTGTTTTCTGAGTCTTAGGTGCAGGGACAGATGAATCCATGAGGACTGGGCTCCACAACTCTGCATGTTTTGATTGGTTGTCACTTTTTGTAGTGGTCTCCATCTGTTTTGGGACTGTCTCTTAACGGCAAGATGATGCTATGCTATTCTGCCTGGGCTGAATCCAATATTCGCTGAGTGATTCTATAGAAAATTTCCAAGGATTTGTGACAGAAATTTATGCAAAAAGGCAACACCTCATCTTAAATCCAAGAACTTAATGAGAAACTGCCTGGATCAGTGTAATTGTAAAATTAAGGAAATATTTAACAGCCTGGAAAGTAAATAAAAAGATGTTAAAATATGTTCATTGAAACAAGATATACAAAATGAATCCACAATTTATTCTATGCAAATAGTCACATAAAAATCCCAAATGTGTGGACACTGAATATTTTATATAAACTTAATGTAAAATATTATAAAGACAGTATATATGAATTCAGCCACTATGTAAAGTTATAGACATCCATTTTAATAATCTAGGCTCATAAGTAGAAGAACATTCTGTATTTTATTTTTGTTTATTTTGGGGAGGTTTCCAAAAAATAATTGTGTAATTAGTAAATGAACCAAACCAAACCAATGTTCATCTCTTCAAGATAGCATGGTCTTGAAGATCAACATACAAAACCATTTATCTCATTTCAGTCTGAAAATCCATTCTTAATTATAAATAACTAAGCCCCTTGCCACCCCTTGAAAAGTTTCAGTAAGATACACCAGATTTCGATATATAGTAATGTGCAAATATTCACACTTTTTTAAACAGTTATAATTTATGGTTCAAAAATTTAGTGAAATTTTCCTTGGACAGGTAATAAAACATAATACATACAAGTTACAAGAAAGAAGAACAGAAGTTATCCAATTAGAGCGGGCACCTCAGCATCCTTCTGGAAAAGGATTGTATGAAAGAAAATGAGAAAAAAAATTTCACATGTGATGGGACACTAGGAAGAGCTCTGCCATGAAAAAAAATATATGTATACATATACATATACATATACATATACATATACATATACATATACATATACATATACATACATATACACATACTCATACACATACACATACACATATACATATACATATACATACACACACACACACACACACACACACACACACACACACACACACACATATATATAGCTAGCCAAGGCCACACTGTAAATGGAGTCTGATATTATCACATCAAAATTAAGAAAAATGCATGGGAAACTTTTTGGCTTATAAGAATTATGAATATTTGTGAAAGCAAATATACCAGCAAGGCATTAAAATATCTACAAAGAATAAAAAATACGGAGAGTAATTTGAAATTGACAGGAGCATACTGCTACAATGGCAATTGATATAATAGAATAATGAAGGCTAAAATGGTAGTGTGAAGAATTATAGCTTAAAATATCATGACAGAATATACATCTCCAACATTGTTTTTGTCAGATACTCTGAGAAATGATGTTTGAATGGTGGCTGAAGATATTCAGGAGCACTCAGATACCTTCAGGGTTCTAAACATTATCGTCACGAGAATGCAACCCTGTGACAGGGACGGTGATTTGAATTAGTCGATTCACATGATATCATTCTTTTGAAATGCCTGTTTGGGGCCATAGGCAGAGTGCACACGTGAGGTTCCAGACTTAATAAGACTTCTTTGACTGAAGTGTGAATAGAGACATTGTTCACAGTAAAAGACAGTACAAATGTTGAATATTTATAAAAGCAGAAGTCTGACATGTAGTACTGACAAAATTCATTTAATATCTCTGTAAAAGAAAATATTCTCTAGAAAAAGAAAACCATTACACATGGTTTCCTGTGAGTCTCAATGTAATGATGAACATAAGAAAGTTTGAATAGACATAAGACCACCGAGTCTTCAAATGTGTGGCAAGGCTTTTTCTTGTGACCTTCCTGTTTATTTTAGGTTGTTTTTACATTAAAAATAATGTAGAGTTAAGCCCTTCACTATCTAAGTATAATTGAATGTTTCCTCAACTCTGCCAAAGCTTTCAACTTGTTCACTATAAAATTTGTTGTAGTACTTACAGCATCCAATCATGTAGTTTAGTTCCTTAATAAATCAAACATGCAAACACAATGAATAAATAAGCAGTCAGCTGGTAGATTCATGGCGATGAATGGGGTGTAAAACATTTGTTCAGCTTGACAGGTACAAACATTTCTCTACTGATGATTTATATAAATGTCTAAGGTGTATTCATTTCACGGAGAGAAAAAATACCTGCAAAAACCATAAAGTGCAAGGGAAAGTGTGTTATTGGAAAGTCTGATATCATATAAGTTATAACATGAATATTTCAGAGTGACTTTGATAGTCCTACAACTGTAGTTTCTCAAAATGAGAATGGAGAGTAGTCTCTGTATTTATTTAAATACAAGTCTAACCCAAGGTTGCAGTACATTACTTTTATCATTTTCTGATGTAAGTTTAGGTTGAAAAAATTTCTAAGACCACAATATAAAGCCTACAATATCTGTGATAACAGAGGAAAACAGTGAGACAACCAGATATCTTTTAGCAGACTCTGGGAAGAACAAACATATTTTCAATGCAAATACCTGAGAGAAAGTATCCTAAAAACTTCAGTAAAATTAGTTAAGAGTAATTAAAGCTATGAGAAAAAAAATCCCATGTCAAACATTTATGTTATATTATGACTGCAGTATTTGATTTCTGAAAAGGTAGAATTAAAATGGCTTTTAATGAATGATATGCGATTTTTTTTCTGCAGTAACTTGTGTGTTCTTCAAAACGCAGTCTCAGTCAGAGGCATGGGATGATAATAACAGGACACAAGGTTGAGGAAAAGATGTGAATTTGACAATGAAGAGAGGATAATACAAGAGGCTAGCACTAGGTTGAATGCTTTGAGGGTAAAGGGTATAGATTCCTTCAGGGCAAGAAAAAAGAGAACGTAGCCCATCTCAGAATTTTTAACTCTAGGCAGAAAAAGATGAAGAAATTTATTGGCTTTAGTTGTCAAAGACTTTCTAAGGGTCCTAAATCTTAACTCCCCAATACATTTGAGTTGCGCATATCTCATCTTTTTATGGGGTTTAAGTTTTATATCCTCTCCATGGTTTGATTTGATGAAAATTATGACATTTTCTTTACCATTTCATCTGTCTAGTTATTATTTCCTTCCATTCCCTTTCCTCCTTTCTTTTCTTCCTTCTTTCATTTCTTCCATATTTTTTCTTCTCACTTTTCATTTTAAAGACCAGATTTTTAAAGACAGCCCTCACCTAGAATTTACTATGTGCTGTAGATTGATACTAACTCATGACAATCCCCCTGTGTCATCTATCTTTATATTGGTATTGTAGCCATGAGCTTCTTTCTTAACCATTTCTAAACATGGTACAAAGGAAGATGAATTTCAAAAGATAGTTCTGCTCATTTAATTGAGCAAGGGTATAATCTTCTTGACTACAATCAATGACTGTGGACTAGATTGGCAGAAAGTGGCTGTCTAAATATATACTTAAGTCATTCTCTTTATTGTGTTTGCTATACTGTTCCATGACCTCTCACCCATTAGCATGCACACAGAAGCTTGTACAGCTGTGCATACCCCAATTCTTCAAGTTAGCATGATCAAATCCCTGATTTCACCTTCTCTCAAGTCAGTTCTTACATTTTAAGACTCACTATTTGTGTTGCCTATGGAATGTGAAAACTGCTAGTGTACACATTGTCATTTATTTTTCATTCTCTGTAAGATTTTTTAATTGATCTTTTCCCAAGAATCAACAGCGTTAGTAAAACAGTTATTGCATTTTGCTACAGAGACCAGTCTCATGAAGAACTGACCTGAAAGCTACTTTTTCTTCCTCTAAGAAATAATACTTGTTTGTCAGTGTACTTGTAATCCAGTGTTAAATAAAAGTATCATTTGCCGGGCGATGGTGGCGCACGCCTTTAATCCCAGCACTCGGGAGGCAGAACCAGGTGGATCTCTGTGAGTTCGAGGCCAGCCTGGACTACCAAGTGAGTCCCAGGAAAGGCGCAAAGCTACACAGAGAAACCCTGTCTCGAAAAACCAAAAAAAAAAAAAAAAAGTATCATTGCACAGGTGACATCAAAATGCAGTGTCCATTTAGCAGCATTAGGATGTAAAGGTTTAGCATATCATCCAACTTTGGTCAACTCAGAAGAGTCATCCAAGCAACAGTCTTCATTATAATTCACTGCAACAGAACATGACTCTTGCTCCTCTTGGTTCCATGTACCCTCTTCTACACATTGTCCACAAGCACTCCCCAGTCATCCACCTCCTTTTTTTCAGAAATGAGGTTAATGGCAAGGGCTATCTATTCACAAGAAGAGGGAATGTCCTTCCCAAGAAAATTCCCATAAACTCAAAAGAGAAAGCCTTTTCTGGGGCAGGGGATAGTTCAACTAGCCTGACTTATTAGGAACTTTACTGAGTTGAGAATATTGTCTTTCTCAAGCATCTGTCTGAGCTTTGTGAAGAGCTTGTCTGCATTGACATTCAGTTTGGGGCTTGTCACAATCATGGGCCAGTGAGGAAACTGTTCTCTACAACTAGGTACATTGAATTTAATATTTTTAAATTATAATATCATAATTTATTAAACCCTTTGTGATTCAGAGGACATCAGTTCTTTGATGCAAACTTATCACTCAGTTTCAGAACAGGAAAATATGTACTTACATTAAGAGACTACAAAGCTGACCTAGAAGACACTACTCTATGTTATGATTGATATATATGTATATATATGCATATATATTATATAAATGTGATTTACTTTTAATAAAGTGTTGTATGATAGTCATATCTTTTCGCAGCTTAGTTAAAAGTGTCTTAACTATCTTTAAGCTTAAAAACTAGTCTCATATTTTTTGCAGTGAGCAAACAAAAATCCATAATTCTTAAGAGGCTTTTCAGATTTTCAATATAATGTATTACTGTTCCTTTGCTTGTATGTTTAATATTACACAGCTCTGTCTTCATTTGCCCTTCAGTTACTGAGGTGAATAGTCTGACCTAGAGCATACTAATTACTTGGCTTATTAGCTTCACATTATATCAGTAATGGGGTGAGAGCCAGCGTAATTACTATGTCTTGAAAAATTATGCTGTTTTATTATCATGAACTCAGAGATGTTCCCAATACTTTACAACTCATCTAAGGTTGTTAAGCAGAATGATTATGATTTTAACTTTTAGGAAAAAACCTTAAGGGCATTTTTGAAAATGCCCTCTTAAATATTACAATTATAGCCTATGAATATCAATACAAGGAATACATCTTGTCTGTAGCATTTTTCATATATTTCCTTCTCAAAAGATTGTAAGTTAAGATTCTCTTTAATAAAATATAGTATGAAGTGACTGGTAAAATTGTGTTAAAGTCAATGTATTTTGAATAAAATTTCAAGTGGACAGCTTTTAATACCAAATTTAATGTGATGTTTAAGGGAAAAACCTGCAACATACAATTGATTGATGTCAAGACCGATACATCAAGTAGCCATGTTTATAGCTATCAACAAACTACACATTTGCTTGCTTGAAGAGGATACAGGGTACAAGTAACCATTCTTGTCTTTCTAAAACACCAATATTTCTTTCATTTTGGATATTATGAAATCATAACTACATGAGAACTTATGACAAACAAATAATCCACTATGCGCACAGTATCAGATTGTCAGCTGTGAGTCTGCTGTTGTCAATACATAGCAAAGTAGATTGCTTGCCCTTTATAGCCAGCAGGTGAATGGATCATAGACTTACATATGGATTCTGAAGATAGCGCTGACCACAGAGACCCACATGGTCTCAGGCGTAAGAATGTATCATGGACATCATCATGGTCTCTAGTGGCTGTACAGACCATGGACACAATCCTCTGCTAATGCACGGGCCACAGACACCATCATAGGCCTCAGTGGCAGCACCGGCCATAAACAACAACATGACCTCAGATAGCAACACAGGTCACACACATCACCAAGACCCTCTGCAGAAATATAGACCATGGGCATCAACATGGCTTCAGGTTGCAGCACATGTCATGGACATCCCCATGGCCCTTGTTGGTAGCACAGAAAATGGACATCGACACAGACCCTGGCTGCAGTAGTACCAAAGACACTGCCATTGCCCTTGTTGGAAGTGTGGATCTGGATATCACCATAACCTCAGAAAGCAGTGCAGGCCACTCAAATTGTGTGTTTATTAAAGAAAATAGAAAAGGAGGATCCTAAATCCCCCATTTGTAGAAATAATATAAGTGCTAAGAGGTAATTATTGGTTAAACACTCACTAAATGTCCATTCTATGTTTTGTAGGATTTTGAGACAGAGCAGGAATAATTAAAATAAATAAATAACCTCTAGTATTTGCAATATCCATTCTATTTTGGGGTGGAAATAAACTATAAACATAAGACTAATATATAAACATTGATAAAGGAGTACACACAAACTTGGGAAGAAAGTATGGAAAATGTTGGGAAGAATGGTTGTTTTATTAAAATAAGGAAATACTGGAACATTTTAGTAGGAAGCAATTATGACTTAACAAACTACCTTGAATTATAGTGGCCTAAAGCAAACCAATTAATTATTCTTTATACAACTTTGAGATAGTTGAATAGATCTGCACGTTTGGGAGACATTAAGTAGCTCTAAGCTATACTCACACATCTGTATAGGAATACTGGATTGTCCTGACTGAATGGATGCTCTAAGAAGACTGATAACTCCCACACAGCTGGCTCTTTTTGTAATATAGCTATATGGATATTGATATCTGTATCTAAAACATATATATTAGCATTATTATATTATATACAATTGGATATTACATAAAATATATAATATTAGCATGTATTTAGCAATATATCATAGTATATATTGAATATTTGTATACACACATATTCATACATATGTATGTATGTATGCTATATACGTCATAGGATTTCTATTGCTGTGAAGAGACACAGTGACCATGGCAGCTCATACCAAGGGAAACATTTAATTGGGGCTGGCTTGGAGTTTCAGAAGTTTGGTCCATTATCTTTTGCAGCATGCAGGCAGACATGGTGAAGGAGAAGGAGCTGAGCAGTCTGCAACTTGATCAGCAGGGAGCAGAAGCAACTGTGTCCCTCAGTGGCTGTCGCTTGAGCATAGGAGACCTCAAAGCCCACCCGCACAGTGACACACTCCCCCAATAAGCCCCCACCACCTAATAGTGTCACTCCCTTCAAACATGTGAGCCTGTCAGGGCCCACTCCTATTCAAACCACCACATTCCGTCCCCTTGCTCCAGTATGCTTGTAGCCATAACACAACACAAAATGCACTTAGTCCAACTTCGAAAGTCCCCATCGTCTATAACGGTTTCAACCCTGTTTAAAATCCAAAGTTGGAAGTGTCTTCTGATAGTCATGCAATCTCTTTACAGTAATCCCCTATGAAATGAAAATGAAAAAGCAGATCACATGCTTCCAACATATAATGGCGCAGGGTGTACATTACTGTTACAAAAGGTAGGGAAGGAAGCATAGTGAGGAAATACTGGACCAAAGAAATAATGAAGACCACCTGACAAAACTCCAAACCCTGCATCTCCATGTCTGATGTCAAAATCCTCTTCAGATCTCCAACTTCATTCATTTTTGTTGAATGCAACACACTTGTTTGTCTTGGGCTGGTTCACCTCTCTGCAGCTTTCTTCAGCAGATATTCCATGGCTCAGGCACCTCCAACGTTTTGGGGCCTCCAAGGCAATCCAGGCTTTACTTTCACAGCTTCACACTATGGTGTCTCTATGGCCTCTGAAAAGGGACATCCCTGACCCATGCCTGGCCTCAGCAGCTTTCCTTAGTCCCTGAGGAAGAATCGATAACACCTTTCTTCTATCCTTGATTCTGAAGCCAGAACAACATGGCCAAAGCTGCCCAGTTCTGCTCCTTACTGAGGATGGAACATGGCCTCCTCATTCAGTTACATGTTCACCAACTTTTTGTTTTCAATGGCTTCTTTAACTATCTAAATTTGACTGTCCTGGAAGTTGCCATGTAGATCAGGCTGGCCTCCATTTTAGAGATCTGCATGCCTCTGTCTCCTGAGTGCTGGGAATAAAGGCATGTACCCATTATGCCTAGACCTAAGCTGTTCTTTAATTTCTTTTTAAAAAAATGGACTCTAAGCTCTGTGGGGTCTTGGCCTGAAGTCACCACTCTCTTTATTACATTTAACATCAGTCTTCCTTTAATTTGCCTATCTTCTTGAACACAGCTCTTAGCTTTATTCCACTTCCTGGTGCCTCTTTTCTCCATGAACTGTACATTTTATATTTTTCCTTGCTCATTTTGCTCCTTTTCATTATATATTTTCATAAGATTGAACAATAATAGCCACACAACAGAGAATACTAGCTGTTTTAATATTTCTTCTGCCAAGAAATTAATCTAAAACTCTTCACTTTAGCCTCAAGCAGACTTTCTGGACAAGGATAAAAAGCAGCCACATTATTCACCAAAATATCAAAAGACTAGTCTCTATGCCACATACTAAAATTCTTCTCCTCTGAATCTTCTTGAGCTAGGCTCAAAACAGTTCAAATAACTCTGACTACTACTGTCTTCCATGTTGCAATTGGATGGTCCATTAAGCCCCACTTAAAGTGTTTGCTGCTTTTCTTTCTTTTTTTTTTTCATTTTTAAAATTTATTTATTAAATTTAATTTTACATATCAGCCACGGATTTCCTTGTTCTCCCCCCTCCCACCCACCCCCATTCCCCTGCCTTCCCCCCAGGCCACCCCCCACTCCCATGTCCTCCAGTGCAAAGACTCTCCGAGGATTGAGTTCTACCTGGTAGATTCAGTCCAGGCAGGTCCAGTCCCTTCCTCCCAGGCTGAGCCAAGTGTCGCTGGTTCCCAACTGCCAGTCCATGCACTGAGGACAGGACCTGGTCCCACTGTCTGGATGCCTCCCAAGCCGATCAAACTAATCAACTGTCCTATTTATCTGGAGGGCCTGATCCAGTTGGGGGCTACTCGGCTATTGGTTCATAGTTCATGTGTTTCCTTTCATTTGTATATTTGTCCCTGTGCTTTTTCTAACCTTGGTCTCAACAATTCTCGCTCATACAAACCCTCCTCTTTCTCACCAATTAGACTCCTGGAGCTCCACCTGGGGCCTGACCATGGATCTCTGCATCCAGTTCTCTCAGTCATTGGATGGGGTTTCTAGCATGACAATTAGGATGTTTGGCCAGGTGGCCTTTGCTTCCTAAATATAACACCAGTAGCACAGACACTGAGAGAAACAATCAATCAATGAGACCTCTTGAAACTGAGAAGCTTTTGTAGAGCAAAGGATATGGTCAACAAGGCAAAGTGACAGCCTACAGAATGGGAAAAGTCTTCACCAACCCCACATCTGACAGAGGACTGATATCCAGAATATATAAGGAACTCAAGAAATTAGATATCAAAACAACCAACAGTCCAATTAAGAAATGGGCTATAGAACTAAACAGAGAAGTCTCAACAGAGGAAACTCAAATGGCTGAAAGACATTTAAGGAATTGCTCAACATCCCTAATCATCAGGGAAATGCAAATTAAAACAACTCTGAGATACCACCTTACGACTGTCAGAATGGCTAAGATCAAAAACACTGAAGACACTTTATGCTGGAGAGGATGTGGAACTAGGGGAACTCTCCTCCACTGTTGGTGGGAATGCATGCTTGTACAACCAGTTTGCTACTTTTCTAATCCACAGTCCCAAAGTTGACATTCCTTCAAACAAAAACATAGTCAGATCTATCACAAAAATAACTCAGTCCCTGTCACTAGTACCAACTTCTGTCTTAGTGTCTTAGTTTGGGTTCTATTGCTATAAAGAGACATCATGACCATGGCAACTCCTACAATGAAAAACATTTCACTGGGGATGGCTTTACAGTTTAGAGGTTTAGTCATATATATATATATATATATATATATATATATATATATATATATATGTGTGTGTGTGTGTGTTGCATATGAGTATGTGTGTATATATATATATACATACAAAAATAAAGAGATCAGATAGATAGATAAATAGATAGATAGATAGATAGATAGATAGATAGATAGATAGGTAGGTAGGTAGGTAGATAGATAGATAGATAGATAGATGGAACAACATTTGAAAAGATATGTCAAGATACCGGTTGGTAGTATCAGAATTTCAAAAATATGAGCAAGTATAAATGAGTGTCCCTAATACATAGGCTTAGAAATTGGGTAGGTGGAGCTTGTCTGAAATTCTAGAGAAGTAGGAAGGAAAATCTCAAATTTAAGACCAGCATGTGCTATGTGGAAAGTTGTTTAGACAAATGGACATACATCCACATACACTCATTACCTCCACATATGAATATACATACACACATATAGAAACATATAAAGATACAGATCATTTAGATAGATAGATAGATAGATAGATAGATAGATAGATAGATAGACAGACAGTCAGATAGATAGAGGTTCACAACTGACCCATCATTTCTCCCAAATCCTATTGCTCTAGATTGTTACTAGGTTAGTTTCTATTTAGGGGAAAGAAGACTAGATTCTTCTCAATAGAGACCTGAAAAACACTATTGCTGAGAGACACAAAATATAGTCAAGGAATAACACATGACTGCCTTTGTAAACTACTACCATTTTGTTAAAACAAAATTTGAAGGACTGGGAACAGCCTCATGATTTCTGGTCACTAAACTAAAAGAGGTAAACTAAATGTGTTAATGTTTCTCTTGGAAGTCCAATATACTTTCTAACCATTTCCATGAGATCTATGCCCTGGGAAAGAATGACATACAAACTTATTAATTTCAAAATAAAATGAAATATAACTCTCTATATTCATCAATTCATTCATAATTATTAAGTAGATCCTGACATCAGTTCAAGAATTTTGCTATGTGACAGGTTATAGAGATGAGCAGAAAGACAGGCATGGTGACACATGTCTTTAATCCCAGCAGATTAAAGGGAGGCAGAAGCAGGTAGATAGATCATCATGAATTCAAACCCAGCCTAGTCCACAATGTGAGTTTCAGGACAGCCAGGGCTGTTTTACAGATGTACCCTGTTTAAAGAGTGGGGACGTGTTTTCATTTAGGAGAGAGTTTTGTTTGCCTAGTTTTGATCATATGCTGCTTTTGATGGTCACACAAAACCCCTGGTTTCCTTTGCAAACTCTGGTGGGATTTTACGTTGCTTGATCGCTCTTTTCTTTCTGAGACGAGACCTCACATACAACCAAGCACAGCTAAGCTTGACACAGGCAGGACTTGAA
The DNA here is from genome assembly GCF_004664715.2 of Peromyscus leucopus. NCBI lineage: Eukaryota > Metazoa > Chordata > Mammalia > Rodentia > Cricetidae > Peromyscus > Peromyscus leucopus. Next base: position 59,532,051 of record NC_051074.1, read on the forward strand.
CTCACAATCATTGCATTTCTTCAGCATCTTAAGGACTGGAATTAAAGGAGTGCAACACATGTCCAACTTTATTACTTGAATATCAGGAGAGAAAATGTGCTTATCTTTTGTAATTCCATGAGTATACCAATTATATGGAGCTAATTTTGGGAGGAGAGTTAAAGGAAACATCCAGATGTCAGAGAAAAGTTGAATTTTGAGGATGTTATAGAGACAGATGTTCCCTGCATCTTAGAAACTAAAATATGCATTACAGTAGGGGCTCTTGAAATTAGATAAGGTTGATTTTTTTTAACCTCACGTGTTGGCTGTAAACATATACCAGCATAGCAGAAACAATAGACCTTGAACTACTTCTTAAAAATCTTTGCTTTAAATGAATTTTACTTTGGCGTATCACTATATGTGAGGTCAGATTCAACAATCACTACTTAGAGAGAAAATTGTAAATGACAGGCTCTGGTTAGTGGGTAAATGGACACCGTGGAAAAGGAGGTAAAATGTGGTGGTCACAGGCTCCCACTATATGGGTTGCACTGGAAGACCTTAAACCTTAAGGTTTTTCTCAATTTTTAGATGAGAGAGAAACAGCGGAAGGAGGAGACTCTGACCCAGTGAAATCACACTGGAGTAGAAGGAGTTTCAGTGACAATATTCTCAGTTTAAACTGTGATGTTCAGTCAGCCTTGCAAGCTTAGTGTTTAACCTCCTGAAACAGCTGAGTTACACATAAGCAATGGGAAAATAAGAACTTTCAGGCATTCAAGTGTTAGTTCAGAATATAAGCAGGATGTGTTAGATTAGTAGTACAATTCCATTCTTATTAATATTTTAAGCTTCATCCAGAGGATCAGGGTAACCTTAAACCATATGGTGAAGATTTGGCTATGAATTTGTTAATTTAGGAAGCCATGACTTCATTTTATATTAGAGATTCATCCACAGAGGGGTAATTAATTAAAAAAAGAAATAAATGTCTATCTTACTAAAAGTAAAACAATGCGATGTGAATCCCTGCATCACTGAAAATCCAAAGTCAAAGGACATTAAGATTCTGTTTGCTGCCAATCCTCTGTCTTTGAAGATTACACTGACTCAGAAAAATCAAAGAGGAACTAAAGCTTCTTGGGGAAATATTGCTTGAGGATTAAATATCAGAACTCATTAGTTAGAGAAAGTGAGACTTTTCCTTCTCAGTTTATGTCTTAAAAGAAAAAGCAGAGAACTGGGAAGGAGAAAATGGGATCTGGAGGGCACAGCGGAAGCCTGCGCTGAGGAAATGGATATGCACCCAGGGGTGCGCTGTTAGACGTTCATCAGAAGAGGTGGGATGTTTGATTGTTGCTAGATCAGTAGAGCTGTCTGGACCCAACATATTAAAGGAAATAAAATATCACAGAGCAGATTGCAGAGTCTGCACTAAGTCAAATTCTAAGATGCACCCAAGTAAAGTTGGAGAAAGGATTCTTTTAAAAAGATCAATTTGGCAATGGTCCCTAGTTGTATAATAGATTAGAGAGAGTTCCTAACCAGCATAGAAGTAGTTAATAATTATTGCTCACTGGCAGATGGCAACTCGGGCAAGAAAACAGGTATTATTGTTCAAAGGAGGAGTTCCAGAGTGTGAGGGTCCTGTGCTCAGAGTAGTTCTGAAATATTACTGTGAAAAGGATAAATATAAATGACTCAGACTTAATGGCTTTGATATTTCCAACAGTCTACTGAGAGGATACTGTTACTATGCCTATATTATAAAACAAAATGGTTAGTTTCTAAATCTCACAAGGCATGTTAATATCAGAAATGGAAGTCAATTTCAGTTCATCTGAAAATAGAGGGCATATTCCTGTTCTGTATTCTAGAAATGACTGGCTTCAGAAATCTGAGAGAAAAAAGAAAACACCTAGCATCTAAGAATTGGAAGGAGAAGGATGTAGTGAGTTATATGTACTGACATCATAGCACTCTAATCTACAAAAGCAGAGAACATGTCTTAGGTACTTAAATGACACCATCTTCTGATAATGTAAGTCCACAATGGAGGTCAAGTTTAAACAGTATTGATTCCATGCTGTGTTCTCTAGAATTTTTTTTTTTTTAGCTTTTCATGAGAATTGAGGTTAAAGAAATAAGATTGCATGCAAAAGTAATGCAAGGCTGCTAATTTAGGTAATTATGAATTTTAGAATCCAAATACAAAGTGACAATGTTGAAAATTCATAGAGAAAGAAGGAAGTGTTGAATTTTATATTTGTCTTTTGTTCTGAGTCTTTATCTCACCTCTACACATAGGTGACATAACACAATAGACCAAGATTTAGCTGGGCATAGGTGGCATATGCCTGTAATCCCAGCACTTGGGAGGCAGGGGTAGGCGGATCTTTGTGAGTTCAAGACCAGCCTGGTCTACAGAGTGAGATCCAGAACAGGCACCAAAAGTACACAGAGAAACCCTGTCTCAAGAAACCCCCCCCCAAAAAAAAAATAGACCAAAATTTTCCTCAGGGAAGTAATTAATTTTTCACTAAAATGAGATGCCACAATTTCAACATACAGAAATTATTTCAGGCTCATATGTATAAAGGTAAGTGTTATACCTACCAAATACACCATGAGTGATTCGTTTCTAACTAATATTTTCTGTTGCCATGTCCACTGTATAAAATAGTGCTGCTGTAGTTATAGAAAGGACCTGAATGCCAAATAAACATCCGCAATCTTATAAAATTCATCCCAAGCTAGTATGCCTGTCAAAGTAGTTGGCAGGTGCTATATAAATATTCAAATACATAGAATCTATGAATATTTATGTTGTAAAGTTGCATTTATTTTTATATACCTTATAAATAAGTAGGCAAAGACCTGAAAAAGCAAACAATTTAGTAGTGTCAGGTGACTATAAATAAATTCATCTATGTGTGTGTCATGAATTCCAAATTAACTTAAAACAGAATGATAATTCTTTTGGTTATTTTTACAATTCATTAAATTTTATTTTGAAACATTTCATGATTAAATTATATTTAGAAAATATGAGTCTAGCATCTAACCTGGTAAACTGATCACAGATGAATGTTTTGAAACTGATTAATTCATGAGATTACCATTTACAACTTCATAAAGAATTAGAAAATCAAATGCTTTAGGGTTTGTTCCCTCATATATATGAGAGCAAACCAGGTTTAGCATATTATCTATCCAACTGAAGTTTTCAAGCAAAAGGTTCAGCCAGCATAGCCTCCATGTATACCCGCAACAACAAAATCTGTGGACCATACACTTAGGTCAAGATTAATGATGCTCACTGTTCTAATAGATTTCAGTGTACAATAATGAATATTGTTCAAAGACTACAGTATTTGAGGGGGGGGCTGGGTTGGGAGCAAGGGTTTGTTTGGATTACAACTCCAGGTTATAGTCCATCGCTGTGGTTAAGTAAGGTAACAACTTGCCACATTGGAACTGTAGAGCAGGGCACAGAGAGGATATTGCATGCACATGTGCCTACTCACATTCAGTCCCTTCTCCACGCTTACATAGCTCCTGCCTAGGGAATGATTCTACCCACAGCCTTAATCTGCGTCTTCCAATATAAATAAACATCACCAAGACAACCTTCTCCTGCCACAAACATGAAACAGAGTAATTTTAACAAGAAAGTTTATATTCACTTTCATCTGTGTCTTGACACACATGTTTAATGTGCAATTTGAGATATTTGAGCTCCTAATTTAAAAGAAGACAAAAATCAGTGGCTGGAGATCATTTGCCTTCCTAAGTAGGTATAAGAGTCAAACAGGAAATTGATTTTATATCTAAATTATGAATCAAAGTTTTAATTTCCAGTGAAGACTCTTATAGGTCATAAGAAAGTTTTGTTCTCCAGAATCCATAGTTTTATCTTAATGTTTTCAGAATATAAAGAAATCCAACCATTAATGTTCTATGAACAGACTTTAAGAGGGATACATACTAGAAACAGAATGAATTTGCTACTTATTATAATACATCTATGATTCCTAAAGATCCTTACATGATACTTATGTGTAATGGCACATAATCAGAAAATTCAACCAGATTTCTTAAGTATTTACAAAAATATTTTGTGCTAATAGGCTTTGACATGGTTTTATAGATAGGATCCTACAATATGAACTGCTGTGGATATTACTCTATATAAATAAAACACTGATGGCCAGTGACCAGGCAGGAAGTAGGTGGAACAAGGAGAGAGGAGAATTCTGGGAAGCGGAAGGCTGAGGAGGGAGACACTACAGCCACCGCCAGGACAAGCAGCATGTAAAGACTCTGGTAAGCCACCAGCCACGGGGCAAGGTATAGATTTATAAAAATGGGTTAATTTAAGATAAAAGAACAGTTAGCAAGAAGCCTGCCACGGCCATACAGTTTATAAGTGATATAAGCGTCTGAGTGATTATTTTATAAATGGATTGTGGGACAAATGTTTTTATGTATATAGAGTAATATCCACAGCAGTTCACATTGTAGGATCCTATCTATAAAACCATGTCAAAGCCTATTAGCACAATCTCTCCATTCACACCTCCATGTCTTTTCATTTCCTACACATAGTTGCAAACTGATCTCACAGCAGTTCATTTCAGATTAAGTAAAGAAGTACAAGTCTGCATTGTAATGAGTAGACTAAGCCCTTCAAACTTTAGGTTTGACTTGATTGTTACATAATTATCGCTCAGAGGAAGCGAAGCAGCTGCCTTTGCATTATGGTTGCTTAACTCTTACCATAGGAAGCCATTTTATAGCAAGGAAGAAGTTTCTGGTTAACTACTTTATGTATTGTATAACCCAGATAGTTCCAAGGTGGCTTTTAAAGGAAACCACATTTCTGAGTCTGAAATACCAAAGTTAAATTGAACTTTCTAAAGAGTCAGACTGTTCACTGGAAACTGTTTATTTCCCATGACTTAAATGGTGTTCTTACGGACAATAAACCACAGAATGTGAATAGCCTTTCTGAAATGTTTGAGAGGGTCACGAAAATTGTACCAGAGATAAATGCATTAACTTAAGAAAATGCTCGGTTTGGTCCTTGAAAAATCTACAGCTTTGGAAATGTGCATTTCACTCTTAAGAGTTTAGAGGAATAGGCACTATCCTTTGGTAGGGTCTAGCTGAAAGCTTTATTGTGTGCACTATTTACTTATGTTTTTACCAGTAGCAAACCTGGATAAGCTTTCAAGAATGCCTGTGTCACAGCATCAGTTCCATTCAGTCTGCTGGATAAGAACACAAAAAGTATTTTCTCTTTACCAAACAGTTGTGCATTTATTATAAAATCCTACGAAATGCATTTTATGTAGTACTTATATATTATGCTCCAAAATACATTTGACTATCGAAAAATAAATTTTCATGTATAGAATTGAAACTGACCTTAAATTTGTGATTCTCTTGCCTTAGCCTCCCAGTGCTAGGATCACAGGACTGCATTCCAAAACCTAAACCATTCTGGAAATGTTTGCAGTACATGAAAGGCTAAAATCTCTTATTATATAAGTATGTTTCCAGGTAAGCAGTTTTTAGATAAATTACTTTTACAACCATGTGTTACTTAATGATGGATATGTGTTCTGAGAACTACATCCTTAGTTTACTTCCTCACTAGACAAGCATTACAGAGCGCTCACATGGGAGCTTAGACAGTGAATTTCAATCATTTAGCAGGGCTTCTTGATGTAATCAAGAGACACTGTGAACCTAACATGAGTGTGCTTCTGTCGTTACACAGAATATTGAGTATAGTAAACTTTTTCATAAGTAGACATTCACTCCAAAACACTGGTAAAAAGAATATGAATTGTACTATTCTTATATTACTATTATAGTGCTCTTATCATGCATCACATATTAAAAATAGTGTATATGCCATGCGTTTGTTTATAGGACTTTCAGCATTACAGATTTATACCAGCATCACCACAAACATGTTAACAATGCTTGCTCTATAGCACTGTAGTTATGACATCATAAGATAATAGGAAAGTTTTGGATCTATTGTAATCTTATGATATTGTTATTGTGCATCTACAATGACAAATAATGAACTACTTTGATGTGGTACATATTACTTATGTATTACTATATACTATATATGTTTTATACTAATCTCATAGAATAATTCCTACTAATATTTTATGTATGTAGATCTGGGTAGATACATCTAATTTGAAGTAAAGTATGATTTTGTAAAACACTGACAAGTGTTTATTAAAACTAAATGACCTTCGGACCCTATTTGAGAAATCTAATTTACATGCATATTTTATTATAACAAAAATGATCTTCATTGAAAAAAATGAAGGTAGTTACAACTCCTTTCTTCTGATATTGGATACAGTAAACACACATTTATAAGCATGATTATATAATCACCTGTGTTGAAGTAGATTTTCTTTTTTTTTTTTCTTTTATTCTCTTTTTTTTAAGCTCCCCCTCCCCCGGAGCTGAGGACTGAACCCAGGGCCCTGTGCTTGCTAGGTAAGCGCTTTACCACTGAGCTAAATCCCCAGCCGAAGTAGATTTTCTTTATCAGGCACTGTTCAGAAAAACTAGAAAACTGACCTTCATTTAAGTTAAAAAAGTTTCTTTAAAGGAATTTTGTAATTTGCATAGTTTCCTGAGATAATTATTGAAATTAAATATTTAAGCTGGATGGTGGTGTTGCACACCCTGTAATCCTAGCATTCGGGAGGCAGAGGCATGTGGATCTCTATGAGTTTGAGGCCAGCCTACTCTACAAAGCAAGTTCCAGGACAGCCAGGACTGTTAAACAGATAAACCCTGTCTTTGAAAAATAAAGAAAATAAAAATTAATGAAAATAAAAGTATATTTTGTAATATCAATGATGAATATTTTGAACTGTATGTGACTAACCCAAACAAAATAGGAAAGGAAAGCAAATAGAGACGTTTTGACTTGGAAATAAATTTCAAGAAACAGAAATTTTTTTGTATTTCTTTAAAGAAATCATTTTGCTGAAATGATCTGTGAGAGAAAGTCTCTCTTCTGGTGTTTACCTTTGTGGTCTGACTCCATTCTACACACTAGTGAGTAGTTCCTATCTTTTCTGTGTATATTGTCACATATACTGGGCTGATAGGTTTAATTTTAGTTTTTGCATGTTAGTATTAGGAGGCCATTATTCAATTATATATCCAATATTCTTCAAGAAATTAACATATCATTTTGAATAATGCACACAGTGGTAATAGCTCTAGCTATTGCTTAGGGTCAGGTGCCCACTGTGGGTCTAAATGGTAGAGACCAATTGTTGGGTCAATAATTTGGTAAGGTGCCAGGTTGCAGTGGCGCTTGCCTTTAATACCAGCACTTGGGAGGCAAAGCCAGGAGGATCTCTGTGAGTTCAAGGCCAGCCTGGTCTACAGAACGAGATCCAGTACAGGCACCAAAAACTACACAGAGAAACCCTGTCTCGAACCCCCCCCCAAATAAATAATAATAATAATAATAATAATAATAAGAAGAAGAAGAAGAAGAAGAAGAAGAAGAAGAAGAAGAAGAAGAAGAAAAAGAATTTGGTAAGGGGACATAACAGTTGTTTTTCTTTTTTTTTTTTTTTTTTTTTCTTTTTAACTGATAAAGGTGTGGCAAAGATCAATATTTCCAATTTAGTTTCTGTCCAGTGGACAAAGGGCCACGGTTAAGGTTAAGACAATCTGTGAGAATTAAAAGTCTGGTTCTTCATCATCCATAATCATATGACACCAGGCTTATGCCTTAAACTGAATCTTCCCATTCAAGTTTTTCCTATACATTCTTGACTGTTTGTTCCTATATACTTTATGTCCTGGAGAAATGCACACTGAAGCGCGAGCATGCTGGCCTTATGCACCAGGCAGTTTTACCATTTCACAGGTAGACAGATTCCTCATGAGACTATGTTTTATAATGGTTGTTGTTTCAAATTAATTTTCCCAGAGCCTGCCAACTTTGAGAAACTGATAAATTTCGGCCTCTGAGCTTGCAAAATTGAGTGTCAGATTCTGCAACGAGACAAACTCATAAAGATAAATGACAGGTAAGGAGCCTGTCAGCCGGTTAACAAGCTGACCTCCATCAGCTGAGGGACTTCCTTTCACAGACCAGTGGATCATTTTCTCCTATCCTATTAATATGGTCATAAAGAATACGTGTATACTTCTCTGAACACATACACACAACCAAAAGAGTAAATAAAAATAAACTACGAAAAGTTATTCTTTAATTGTGGACATTCAGTTTCATAAATGTGTTTTATGTAATTTTGATCAAATTGATTTATTTTATAATGATGAAAGAATGAATTGACCTTTTTATTCATCACTTACTAACTTTTATGAGGAACAAGAGCCAACTTGCCTCACATCTCTGTGTTTTTGCCACTTAAGTGACCCTTCTGAATATTACTCTAATTATTTCTGACAAAGTAATGTTCATTAAAATACTGCTGACAACTTCTGACCAAAAATTGATTAATTTTCATCTTTTGTGCAGTGGCATTAGGAGGAAGGCCATTGTCACTGTTACAATTAGATTAAATCATATGTAATAAATGGTATTTAAAGATCATGCTTTGAAGGTGTTTATTTCCTAATACCCAACTTGATTCTAAATTTCAGAGTGTTTGCAGGGATGGTGGAATCTGACACTCCTGCCAGAGTGCACTGTGCCTCTTCCTGCACAAAGGAGCTGTGGGTTCATTGCTTTTTACTGTTTCCTTTGATGACTGCTTAACACGGTCAACATAGCATGGTGATTAGGGAGATTAAACTCAGAGCCAGACCCAACAAGTCCTGACTTTACAATTTCACAAGTCTGTATGACCTAAACATTCTTCCAAGCCTGTTTTCTTCCCACAAAACCAGAAGAGTCACAAGATGAGCTTTGTAAGGTTACTATAGGCCCATATACTATCAGCCACGAATTGAGGACATACTCAGAGAGCCACACTTCTTTCAGCCACACTGGAAAAGTAAGTGCTACTAATATGTTCCGGGATCAGGAAAACAGTTGCCTTCTGTTGTGGTCATAACAATAGATGATCCCACCAGACTCCAATGAATACAGATGGCCTTGGTTGAAGTAAATAGGTCACAAAATCAAGGATGACGTGGACCCAGGAAGGAGAGTGGCAGAGGTAGTGGTGGTGTTTTGATGGAGACCAGGAGACTAGAGAGAGGGAGGAGAGACTACTCAGATTGTATCAGATACATGTACAGCACTGTCGAACAAAATTAATCAATAGAAAACAAAAAACAGGACAAATATAGACAATAAACATGTTTTTTATGATGTTAACTTGAACAAAAGTTAACTACTATGAGTGACTAATTCTAGTAAGCAGTAAGCAGATGTCATCATTTCTGTGGCTATGTCCTTACCATTTCAAATACCTTTTCCTACAGAATAAGAAGAATGAATCCCTCCAGGTGGAAGCTCCACACACATGCTTCCCCTTGCTCTTCTCAATTGTCTGAGTTCATCTGCCTCATATCCTCTGCAAGTACTTCACTGGAAAGTGATAATCAGATGCATGGTATGTTCACAACTTACGCGGCCAGCTCAACCCAATGTAATACATGGCTATTGGAACCTGCTCTGTGTAAATTACTACTCTGAGGGGATAAAGCATGAAGATGTTGTAGGAAATGTGGTAAAAATAACAATAAAGCATGGCTTCCTAGTGAGAGAAACTTTGTTTAAAGGGTATTGAGTAGTCTAATTTTTACTAGCATTACTAATCGGTACACATGTCTAACAGAAGAAGAAAATTTGCAGACTATTCCCAAGAACCAGCCCAGTCCAGACTTCAGGGAAGTGATGCCTCAGTCAACACCTCCCTGCTCAACTGGTATAAAACAAGAATTATTGTGCTGTACCTATTTACCCTATCTAAGCATTAAAAATTCCATAACAGTTTTCTAAGCTACTGACTTCTTTAGATATATTTTTAGTATAACAAAACAAAAATTAGCTAGAATAACAATTATCATTTGGTTGACAATAGAATATAATCATAAGTTAGTAATCAGTAGCATCAATAAAGATAGTTATACTTTGATGTGGCTCAGACAGGTCAAGGACACTCATGGGGCAGCCTGGGTCATCATGATCTGTGTATGTCAGAGACCAGGCCAACCTTGAGGGGAGGAGTGAAGATTAAGAAATAATAGATATGAAAAATATAGACATAGATGAAGAAAAAAACAGAGACACAGGATAGCTTCAGCAGGGCTCTGTGTCAATACCACAGTCGCTTTGAATTTATTCCTAATGGGTTTTTTAAACACCAGCAAGAGGAGAGGCAAAAGACCTCACCCTTTCAAGGTCAAGGTACAAAGTACAAACAAAAGTAGACCCCTCCTTAATTTTCAAAACACTTGGTAACAACACCTTGTGGCAAAGCATCTTGTAATTAGGCCTTGAAGTATAAGACACCTGGTAACCACGCCTTTGGCCAAAACATCCTATTATGCAGCTCTATGTGGCAAAGCAAACTTGGACTCTTGGACCCTGAGTCAAGATGGAATAAGACCTTACAATGGAGTCTCTGTGGGCCTCCACAATGGTCCAGGCTAGCTGAAGACATCCATAGGCCTTCCCTGGTGCCTTGTGCTGCTGGTTGTCAGTGCCATTATGATGAGCAAGTATATGGGGAAGACACTGGAAATGAAAACAGGCTGAATGGTTCCTGTGCTGTGTAAGAGGCAGATCTGAAAAGGCAAGGGAGGTGAGGAATGGGCTAATGTTGATGGCCTACTTGTCTGGAACCAGGATGTCATGCAGGCCAGGGCTGCAGCCTAGGGCCATGTCTGGGCTCATGGTCCTACTGCAACTGAGGTCTGTATTGACATCCATGATCCATGTTTCTACCCAGATCACAGAGACGCCTGGCCCCAGGGTCTGGGATCACATACCTGTAGTCATTTTGATGTCAGACTGTCGTGTTGCTGACCAGACCAAGTTATCTGAGTAGCCTGTGCTGCCACCAGGGAACAAAGTGAAATCCAGACTGAGGTGCTGCCAGGGGCCATGTCTGGGTCTGTGACCCTGTAGCAGCCAGACTCTGTTGATGTCCATGGCCTCAGCAACCAATGAAGTTCATCTTGGGACCTGGGGACAGGTCAGACACCCACCCAAGTCCATGTTGGTGTCTGAGGGCCATGCTACCTCAGGGCCGTGTTAATCTGCATGGTCTGTGGTGCCATCCACGGTCATGGTGGTATTTGAGCCCAGACTCTAGAGTAGGGCCATGTCTGGGTCCATGGCTGTACCTCAGCCACTGTCTTTGGTTGATATACATGGCTCCTGATACCACCAAAGGTCATGCAAATACTCAGGGTCTGGGACATCACCAGGTGGGGATATGAGGGTCATGCTGCCACTGGGGTCACAACAACCTGAGTGGCATATGCTGCCACTTAAGGCCATGATGACATCTGAGCCCAGATTGCTGCTGAGATTCATGTCTAGGTCTGTGATCCTACCACAACTGGGTCTGTGTTGATGTCCATGGCCCACAGTGCCACCAAAGGCCACAGGGATGCCCAGGGTCTAGGCTGCAATCTGTGGCTATGTTAGTGTCCAATTGATTCCATGCTGATCTGAGTGGCCTGTGCTGTCACCTGGGGCCAAGGTGTTGTAGGTACCACGGCTACTCCTGAGGGCCATGTCTGACTCTGTGACCCAACCACAGCAAAGGTCTGTGTTGATGTCCATGGCTCCTGATACCATTGCAGGCCATGCTGATGCCAGGGGTTTGAGCTATCACCTGGTACCATGTTGGTGTCTGAGGGCCACATTGCTATAGGGGTCATGCTGATCTGAGTGGGCTGTGCTGCCAAATGGGGTTATAGTGTTCTCTGGGCCCAGACTACTATCTAGGGCTCTGTCTGGGTCCATGGCCCAGCAGCAGCCAAGGTCTCAGTTGATATGCGTGACTCCTGTTACCATAGAGAGCTATGCAGATGCCCAGGGTCTGGACCTTAGACCATGTTGGTGTCAGAAGGGCATGCTGCCATCAGGGCCGTACTGATCTGGGTGACCTGTGCTACTACTGGGGCCATGGTGACATCTGTCTGAGGTGCTGTGAAGGGCCATGTCTGGGTCCATGTTCCTGCTGCAGGTGGGGTCTGTGATGATGTTCATAGCCCGTGTTGCCACAAGGGGTCATAGAAACCATGCGTGTTGAAATCCAAGGGCCATGATGAACCACCCTGCCCGTCACTGGCCCTGGCAAAGCTGGCCCCACCCCCATGGGAGAGTTAGTCCCCACATTCAGGAGAAATGGTTCCACCCCTATGGGAGAGTTTAGTCCCCACATTCAAGAGAGATGGTCGCACCCCACACCTTGGGGTACCTGATGACATGGGCAGAGAAGAGCTGTCTCTGTCCCTCACCTGGGGGACAGTCCCAGTGGCCCAGACCTACAAGTTCAGGTACCACACAGATCCATATCCTGGGCCTTGGGTTGACCCACCCGAATATCTACTCTATCTGTGTCCTGATGGAGTTTGTAAAGGGACAGTACCTAGGGAAAGATAACCACAGGATCCCATTACTAGGGCAACAGCGGGATATCTGAGAGGCGTTCAGTAAGGTTCCTGCGATGATGGTGTGCCAGAGGCCTTGAACCAGACCAATGACTCATTGCAATGACCATTTTGTGTGTGTATGTGTGTGGGGGGGTGCTGATTGTACAAAAGAGTGTACTGCCTGACACACTGCAGCATACAGCGCCACTAGGATGACTGAAGAGGTTTTTGAAAGATGGTGGAACAAGGTGATTTTTGTTTGTTTATTTATTTTTTGTTTTTAATTGATTTGGGGGGATTTCTTTCCAAGGATGCTGAAGGAATGGGGGGAGGGTTATGGAGGGACTGGGAGGTGAGCAGAATTGGGGTGCATGATATGAAATTCCCAAAGAAACAATGAAGAATTATGTTATAAAAATTCTATATTTTATTGACCCTAAAAATACTTCCAGAATATTTTGCTGAAATATGGACAGGAATTCCACGAGTAAAGAAATTTTGTTAAAATATTTGCTCTATCAGATGAATTGAGCTTTCTAAGAATTTCTCTTTCTAGTCCCTCCTTACTTGAAGTCCTTTGGCAGGCAGAGAGGCTCTTCCCTGCTTTGTGATGACTTGTCATCATTGGGTTACTTCTGTGAATTGCGACTCCTGTGCTGAGCAGTTATGTGGTCCCACACCATGTGTATGGGGCAGTGCATGCAGTGTCCCTCTGTCTGTGCCTTCCCCTGACACTGCCAGACAACGCAGCCAGGGAATGTCTCTGGCAAACTGATCATTTCCCAAAAATAGGTCATGGATATCACAGGATGATAGTGGCCTATAAATAAGAAGAAAGTTATTTGTATTAAATGAAGCTTTAAGTATTTAAAAAGTATAATCTCAATCAATGGAATGCCTGTAGGAATTTTCTAATAACAAGAAAACTTTTTAACCTGATAAAGTTATGTGTGTCTTTAAGGTGTCAATGATCCACGCCCCTGCAACTCTGTTCACTATATGTGCTGTGGGCAGAGACACACTCAGATCTATATACTAAACACTGAGATTTGTGTACTACAAATCTCACTCACATGATGACAAGTCTAGTCTTTGTTCTTTTTATAAAAATAAGAGTCAATGGTATCACAATCAGGTTCCACAGTAAATTAAGCAATATGTATTTTTTATTATTATTAAGGGTGCCAGGCATTTGTGGCAGGAGGGTTTCCTTTAGCATGTGTCCGTGGCTCCCATGCTACACTGAGGGAATCAACCATGAGAACTGGTTTCTCATAAAAGACTGCTTTTCAGAAGTTTGACCCTTTTCTCCTCTTAGCATTTGGAAATAATTAGAAGAATTATTAGGCCATGAGACAAATGATGAAGATAGTTGGGTGTGTGTATGGGTAGATGGGGAATTGGTTCTAATTTAGAATACTCAGGATTAAATAATATAGTTCAATTATACTTTTTATTGTCATATTGCACACTGGAATGACTTAAATACTTCTACCAGTGATGCCACAACATGAAAATTGGTGTTCATACAGATACTATGCAATAATATAAAAATAAACGAAAAGAAAAAAATCTTGCTCTCAAAAACTATATTTCCAGTGAGTTTTCCATTCAGCTCCATAATCTTTTAAAACATGAAATATGTTTGGGACAAATCAATTGGGACCAAAAAAAATCTTTTTTAATTGAGTATTGTAACTGAGGACCTTCAGTTCAATTTAAGCTCCATGGGCTTTACCCTCTTGTCAGGAGTAGTGAAAAGTGTTGACTGTTTGATGTGGTGTGATCTATGTGCCTCTGCCTGGGGTGTGGAAAAGGACCCAATTTGCTGACCCACTACCAAGGTCTCACCTTGGCAAATTGCCCTTCACATGCATACCACCGAGTGAGTGCATAAACACTGAATAATCCTAGAGCTTGCTTATATAAATCAAATCTCATGGGTGGCCCACTTTTGCTTCTTCCTGTAAAGATTTGGTTTATATAGGCAAGTTCTACTATTCAAAATTTTCTTTCCTCAACCACTGATGCACAGATTTATTCTGCAGACTTGGCAGGTGTTAAACTTCAGCTGGTGAATCAAGACAAGACTTGTCCCTATTCAAATGTATGCCCAATTTCTTGGGAGTCTTCTCTATTCCTGAACCCTAGAGAAACTGGCAAAGAAGCATGCTGTCTTCAGTCTTCCTTGATTTAATTCTTTATTCTCAAAGTTCTTATCTGCCTTGGTTATCAGTCTCTTAGTAGGGATTTAAGGGTAGTGGGAAAGGAATTTAAAACTAACTTTGGTTTTCATTTACAGAATTCTCAAAATTTGTTGTTTTCTACCTTGTTAAATCTTTAAAAACTCTTATATTTTTACCACATGAATTACCCTCACCTGTTTATATGCTGTGCATATGTGTGTAAGTTGAAGGAGGGTGGACCTTGGGGGAATGTGAAGAGGAAGCTGTTGTCCTACTTCAACACCTGGAGTTGCCGCTGCAAGAAAACATTTTGTTTCTCACTTCTTTGCAGAAATATTCCACTGTGTCAATAAATATGCTTTGGTGGCACACCTGAAAGCAAAATATGTCATAGATATTTCGATTCTAGTCTGCTCATAATTACTACAGCAAGGTGAACTGGATTCTATATTTTTTAGATGAATATTTGTTGCACTAGTCTAAAAAAAAGGGTTTCCATAGCAACTGTGCCTGCAGATAGTTTCAGAATAGCCTTTTACAGCTTGAGAATCATGAATATATTTTATCCACTCAGGAATAAGGAAGCAAAACAGATTTCACAATTAGTTCGGTATTAAGAAGGAATGATTCTATGAAATCTACCTTTCTCATTAAAAATACTTTTGATTTCTAAGACACCCCACCCCCACATACACATGAGAGAGAGAGAGAGAGAGAGAGAGAGAGAGAGAGAGAGAGAGAGAGAGAGAAAGAGAGAGAGAGATTCTTCTCTCAAATGATGATAATGGCTCTCTGATAAGAAAGAAAACTTTTGTATCTCTTTAAAAATTGCATTACAGCTTTAAGAATATTCCCTAATATTTGTGATGCCTAGAATTACCAATTACTCCTAGAATTTTATGTCATATTTGGTATGCATAGGTTGCTTAACTGAAATTATTTTGCCTTTATTTAATGAGCACTTATGGAGCATCCTATAATACAATGTACTATGTGGAAGATGGAAGTAAAAAAAAAATGCATGTGACACTGTAACTGCTTGAAAATAGCAAACCTCTGGGAGGGTAACAGCTAGTTAATGAAAGCAGCATGATTGCTGGCACATTAGAAGCAGTGGAGGAAGAACTGGGACGTGATACCAGCACAGGAGTGGCCTAGGGAAAGGGACAAGACTCAGGCTCACTGTTTAAGACAAAGAAGTACTTCATAGATTGGAAACTGACTAAGGAAAATTAAAGCTGAAAAAAAAAAGAAAGAGTTATAGATACTATAAACAACAGATAAAGCATATACAAAAATTAAGAGCGAGGCTCCCATTGTCCTTTCTGTGCATTAATTAGCAAAGGCCAGGTACTGTCAGCAAATGAGATGAGGAGGAGGCGT
This sequence comes from Peromyscus leucopus, assembly GCF_004664715.2. Classification (NCBI taxonomy): domain Eukaryota; kingdom Metazoa; phylum Chordata; class Mammalia; order Rodentia; family Cricetidae; genus Peromyscus; species Peromyscus leucopus. The sequence goes on from NC_051074.1 coordinate 59,548,196, forward strand.
CCCTCCCTGAGAAAAGCCTCTGCCACTCAGAAGGGATGAGAAGGGGCAACCAAAACAGCAGCAAACCTGGTGTTTCTTCCAAAAGATAATGAGTTTTATTGGATGGGGATAAAAACTTAAACTTAAAAGCAAATCAAAAAGTAAGTGACAATTTACTATGAATTGTTGATGAGGCTGTGATCAGAACTTTGACCTGGAAGCTGAATACCATGACTGCCGAGTCACCACAAAAAGTGTATGGGTCTGTAGTGGCTCCAGCTGCCCTGGGTTTCTCCGCTGGAGCTGCAGCTACAGTGGAACTCGGCTGTCATTTACGTGTTGGGTTTGGTTTAAGTCTTTGTACTGGAAGTGAACGCAGGGCGCCTTGCCTGCCATGCAGCTGCTCTATCGATAGATATGCTTGGCATTTACTGGATGGAGCTAGGAGTGTAGGTCGCTACTTTTAACATATGTTCTTTTTATTTGTGGAAAGAAGGAATTGAAATTGAAAGTACCAAAGATCTTAAATTTTTCAGCAATTCAAACATCCTTAAAATGTGTTCTGTTTCTTGAAGCAGTTCCCATTGTATGCTCTATGTTATTTCTTTAAAAAACCCATTCTGGTTTTTCAGCCATTTTTATAACATTTCTGGTTTTTTTTTTCTGCTTTATTTAAGATATCAAGACTCATTGTGGCTTCTCTTTTCCTTAGCTTTTTTTAATTGGTTTATCAAATCTTTGTACTATTTCCCTAGATATCAGAAATTTCTGCTTCTCTAATTTAACCTTTCCCTGTCATTGCTCTTATTAGATTGTTGTCTACTGGGAGTCCTGGGAAGACTACAAATAATCATTGTCAGAAACAATGAATGCTTTACCAAATTACTTTCATAGTAACTACATTCATAACATCATTTGAGTTTGGAAATATGAAGAAAAGTATAAAAAAGCATTCAGTATTATTAATTCTGAGTTCTGTCTTAAAAACATCTCTCCGTGAGATGATACACTGGGCTATAATAATAGTTGCTATACTTCTGATGGCAAGGACCAGTGCTTAATAACAGCACTTGTAGCACACTTATGTATCTTGTTAAACATGAATAAGACAATATGGAGCATAACTAGAGCCTTCACTCCTACTGATTGGTGTTCATAGTTCTAGAAGGTATTCTACACACTGCAAGAGAAGAAAAGTGATTGCCAACCCAGTTACAAAACCTATGATTGACAATGGTGACCAGCATATATACTGGTCCAATACTGTTATAGACATTGTGGAGATAACCAAGCAGTCTCTGTATTTAAAGCACATTCTATGAGAAAGAACCCATGACTGACATGACTCAGGTGACCAGGAACCTGAGCCGGGAAAGGACATGGGCCCAAAAGAAGGCCAAATACTATTGTTCTGACAAAGGAACATAGCAATAAAGTGACTCCTAATGACTGCTGTACCACACATCAGTGGTTTACCTAATCTCTATCAAGAAAAGATTTCTATTGCAGCAGATGGGAACAGACACAGAGATGCATAACTGGACAATGTACAGAAAGTACGTGAGAGACTTTGGAACAATTAATCCTAAATGGGATGTCTTCATCAAACTCTCCCCTGGGGAGGGGGGGTCAGGAAGCTACATTGTAGAGATGACAGAAAAATTATAACAGTAAGAGGGCATGGATGACTCCAAGGAAATAGTGTCTTCTAGAGACAGAAGGACTGATCCACAAATGAACTCAGAGAAATTGTACCATCATGCACAGGGCTTGCCCAGGTTCAAGCTAGACAGGGTCCCAGAACTTACAGGGGAAAATCAACATGGTCTCCACCCCTAAACAAGAAGCTATCTCCAATTCACACCTGTTTGTAAAGGGATAGTTAGTTCTCAACAGTGGACTCTCAATGGATATATTAACCACACTTAAGGTTAGACCCCTTGCCCAGAAGTAGCTGAACAACACAAAATGATTCAATGACTTTTTTTTTTTTTTTGGTTTCATATTGCTTTGTTTGGGCATTTTGTTTTTTTTGTCTTGCTAGTCTTTGGCTTGTGAATTATGGCTTCCAATTTTGTGATTTTTTTTTGTGTGTTTTGTTATTGTTGTTTCTGAGTGTAGGTGTTAATTGTTCTGGGTTTTTCTTGTTGATTAGCCTGATTTTCTAAAGAGAGAGAGAATGATGGGGTATGAAGTTGGTGGGTGGAGAGGATCTGGGAGGAGTTGGGAGAGGGAAGCTATGATCAAAATACATTACATGTTAAATTTTTTCCATTAAAATAGGGAAAAAAATTGTTAATGCACATCTAAGAGGTTAATGCATGCGTAAGCAATTTTACATGTTGCTTGTAAACAAACCAAAATGTTATACTGGTGTAGTGCTAAATTCATACACTTTTTATTAAAATATGATTAAACAGTAATTGGAGACACTGAATAATTAATTTACTCAACTGTGTATATCAAACACAAGCAAGATTTTTGAAATGTCTAGAGCTTCAATTCATGCTTTTTCTCAGGATTGCATTACCACAGTGAGGAAATTTTCACAAAATTTTGGTAGGTATTTCTCTATCCCTTGAGATTTTTGCTTTAGTGGTGCCAATATTTTCACTCTAAGAATTCAGACAAACAGCATTTTTCATGGAAGATTCATGCCTTAGGCTCTGAAATGATCTGAGACTATATTATTCTCCTTCAGGCTTTGGTTCAAGAACTATTCCCATGATGACGTCTTTGATGTACATTAAATTTATTCTGTTTTTATGTGATTTTCTCATTTCTTTTAACATTGCCACTAGTTCTATTTTAATTAGTTGTTTGGGAATGTTTTGGGGAACTTTTTAGAAAAATTGTGTTTCCTTAGAAGTAAGCCACATTATTTTATTTAAATTTTTTTGGTCAAATTGCATTAGGGATCAGAATATGCACATTCTTTGGTGTTAACTGTCACTAATTAGCTATGTGAGTCTAGTCTTCTTAAGACATAAGAATTTAAGAGCACTTAAATTCTTTGGACACATAGAACTGTGACTGGACATAATATATGTTTATGAATAACTCTAACAACATGTAATAGATAAGATACTAAGAAAATAAGATTTGTACAATATATTTTGAGCACATTCACCACAGGCCTAAATTTTTTTAGATCCCTTTTATTCCCTATCCATGCAACTTCATGTCCTTTAAAATAATTGAACCCATCAACATCTATTTGTGCTACCCAAATATTCTTGGATGGCCATATCCTTCCTCTACCGCGTGATTGGCTTACCAGGGACAACACACTTAAAAGCTGACAGCTGCAAACAGCTCAACAGTATAGTGTTGTTGTTGTTGTTGTTTTTTTTGTTTGTTTGTTTTAAGACCACTTTATACAGTGTCAAAAATCAATCTAGGCCTATGTTCAGTGTTCTTTTTGACAGTCCCCCAGACAGATTAGTTCTTGTCCATTCACAAAAACAATCTTGGTGTGCCTTCTCTAGCTATCAAGCCACACTCAAGTTTTGTTTTTCCTCAAAAATTTTCTTCACCTAATTTATCTTTGGCAGCAACAATGCTAGCTTCCCATAATGTCATGCAGTGGGTTGTTTTACACGAGTTCAAATAACTAAGAATTAAGTTCAGACGTTATTGAACAAGAGAATTTGGAGTTAGAATTCAGTATAGGTGGTTTAAATACTTAGGAGCTTAAGGTACTTCTATGTCACTCCCTTATTCATTAACTCTGTCCCAAACACACTCGTCTCCTTCCATTGAATAGCCACGTTGAGCATACTACTATCTCAGAGTCCACCTCTGCGGGTACCCCTGTTGGTAAGAGAATTTGCTGAAATCGATACTATACCTCTCTTTCCACTTCTCCCACATTCCGTTTTTTCACTTCTTCTGAAAGCCCTCATAAATGTGATTTTTCTGTATAGAGCTAATACATATATTTTATAGTATCCATCTTACATCTCCATAAGTTAAGCTTCACGACAAAGTATAGAAATACTCCTTGGCTTTCCTACATTCAGTCCCATCTTAGCATATAACCATATTAAGACCTCTTTAATATCCACCAGACCTCTCCCTGAATCCAGCCTGGTGCATGAGAAGACTTCTAGTCAGCTGATGAAGAAATGTGACATTCCTAATCTCTGAATCAAAGTTAGGCCTCCTTCCTGTCTATCCATGTATCTAACTAGGCAGTTATTTATTTTATTTTTTTTACGTGCACATGTATGTGTGAGGTTGAAAGCAAAAGAAGCTTAGAGGAAGAAAGAAGGCAGTTGGAGAGGACAAAAATTACAGCAAGAATGACATGCATGTATGGAAATGCTACAATGAACCCATTATGTTGTCTGTTGGTGAGTTACCTCTGTCTGCAAAAAAATACCTGACAGAACAACCACAAGAGCTGTAGACATGGTCAGTAGGTAGAAGTACTTTCTACACAAGCGTTGAGACTTAAGTTTGAATACCCCAAACTCAAGTAAAATTCAGACGTAGACCCGAAGACTCTACTATCAATGTTCTGATGCAGAGATGAAGAGGGAGATGGGAAATTGAGGCATGAAATTCCATGGAACCTCAGATACTAAATAATCCATCACATACAGGGATGAAAGACAAAAGAAAAACTGTCTTAGCTGTCTCGAACATGGTGAATGGTAAGGACAGACATCAGGGTTGTCCTGTAAGTTCTACACACTTGCTGAAGCTCACATATGCCCTCAGGTCCTCATATAAACTCATTCAAACATATAGACTCACATGAATGCAGAGGCAAGGGGATTGAAAGAAGTTTTCATTTTGGTTTACTGTACCAGGTCATATAGTCCATCACTGTGGTGGATATATGCATGCAGGAGCTGGAGGTAGCCAGAAATATTGTGGCTACAGTGAAGAAGCAGACAGAAATGACTGCTTATTCCCAATTAGCTTTCTCTTATTATCAAATGCAAATGTAATGCCCATCTTCAGGGTGGGTCTTAATATTTTAATTGCACCTAGAATAAGCCTCACAGACATGTCCAGGGATTTGTTTCCATGGTTTTATATATATACATACATACATCAAACTGCTAATCGAGATTAACCATTATAGTATACATATTTAATAAATTATTTTTAAAGGCAAAAATTATGTTTCAGTATGGACAAACAAGAAAATCTGGAAACTATTCTCTTCTATATTGAATAACTTCAGAACTGATTATTACATATATTACTCTGATTCGTCTTAATCAAATTATCACTTTAAATTCATCTTAGTGTATAAGACTTTGGCATCAATCTTGGAAGTAGTTCCTTGCCTCGGTAACTGATCTGTTTCATAACTATGGTTTTCACAATAAATCACAATGATTTCAGTCAGAGAGCAAAACATCCAAGTCATCTAGCCAGAGAAATGTACACATTTATTAAATTTGACATTGGATACAACAGCTGAACCATTAATTCTTGGACTGTCTGCAGTTCTAAGTAATGAAAGATATTTTACTTTTTTCTCTTAGGGACAACTTCTGAAGAACGGGTCATGTGAAGATTTTTATTCCAAAGGTTTCATAACAAGGCAAATTTTGACAGACTTCCTAAAAGTTCAGTAGGATGAAGTAATTTTTTATCTGCCTCTCTCTCCCTTCTCTTTTCATTAGAGAAATGAAATTAAGATACCAACCATTCTGTTAATGGCATTAATATTATATATGACACATTAGTTATGCATTTATCTCAAAAGGATATTTACAGTCTTAAATATTGAAAGTGAATGACAGAGTTTAAATAGGTGACCAATGGTAATCAGCACAATTTAAATCAATTTGTATTCAGCTTTACATACAATAAGCAGTTGCCTTTAGAGTTTTGGAGAAATAATGTGTTTATGGGACTGGAGAGATGGTTCAGTGGTTAGGAGCACTTGCTGATTTTCCAGAGGACCCTGATTTGTGTGTCAGTACCATAAGGTAACACATAAATATCCATAAATTGAAATCCAGGAGGTCTGATGCTCTCTTCTGACCTCTACAGGCACCAGACATGCACATGTTACACATACTTACATGCAGATAAAGTGTTCAGACCCTAATAATAAAAATAAATAATAAAAGTAAAAAGTGTTCAGCTACTAATAATAAATTACTTAAAAGTGTAGATGTAACCAACCGTCTTATTAAATAAGAAACACAGAACCAATGTAAAAGAGAAAGCCAAGAGGTCAGAGCTCAGAGCTAAAATCTTACCCTTCCTCCTGCATGCTCCTAGCTTCCTGAAAGAGAGCTACTTCCTGTGTGTATGTCTTTTCATAGTCTTTTTGTTCTGCCTTCTTATTGGTTGTAAACCCAAACATGTGACTGCCTCGTCATTGCCTGTATGTACAGCCCTCTAGGTCTTAAAGACGTATGTCTCCAATGCTGGCTGTATCCCTGAACACACAGAGATCTACCTAGCTCTTCTACCAAGCACTGGGATTAAAGGCGGGCGCCACCACCGCCATGCTTTTGCTATGTCTCTAATAGCTCTGACCCCCAGGCAACTTTATTTATTAACATACAATTAAAATCACATTTCAGTACAATTAGAATACCACCACATAAAAGTAGTTTATATTTGCTTTGCTATCTGTATAAAGTGTAGGTGATATTGGAAATTAAATATAAATCATCAAAATTATCATAGAAATTATTCTGCTATATGTATTATAAATATAAATATCTGCTGTATATTGAATGTTGTCCTATGGAAATTATTCTTTCATTTAGCACTCCCTCAGACTTTCAGTGGATCACAAATAAACAATAAGGAAAAAAAATTAAAAAAAAAACTAATAGTGACTTTAATAGTTATCTGGCTAAGAAACATTCTATCACCGATAAATTACCTGATATGTAGATAAAATCTCCACAGTCCTCTCAAAGGCCTTTCCAGATACTTGATATTTAAAACAGTGTGAAAGTGTTGTGAGAACCATGAGCCATTGCTGCTCATGAAGCTGAAGTGTGAGTCTCAGCCTTGACACTGATGTATTCTGTAGCCTGGACAGGTCACCGGAACTCATTAATGCAAAGCTCTACCAGCTTATTTCTGCTGGTTCACAGTAATGCCTCAATTACAGAGTTGCTATGAAGATCACAGGTGAACTAATACAGAAACATTTACCATTCAATCTAAGGATGGTGGTCATGGCTGTTTCTATTTCAATTTTCTTGTCATTAATATTGTTTTCTAGCATATAAGCCCCTGGAGATTATATATATACATATACATATATATACATACATATACACATGTATATATATTTGAAGAAATCACTATTTTACTGTCAGTTGTTATTATTTCTTTTGAGACAATAACGGGAGTTTTAACCATAACTAGCAGTCAGTTCTGTCCCACCAGCCCACTCCCAAATAACCACACAGAGATTTATTATTAATTATAAATTCTCATTTGATAGCTTAGACATGTTGCTAACTAGCTCTTACATTTTATTTATTTTTTTTTATTTTTTATTAAGAAAAAAAATTTATTCATTTTTATACCAAAGATCCCCACTTCCCCCCTTCCAGCCTCCCCTTCCCAACCCACTCCCCATTCCCTCCTATAAGAAGGTAAGGCCTCCCATGGGGAGGTGCATTTAGTAGAGGCAGGTCCAAGACCCTCTCTCTGGCCCAAGGCTGTGTGAGTTGTCCCATCATAGAAGTGGGCTCCAAAAGGCCTGTTCATGCACCAAGGATGGACTCTGATCCTACTGCCAGGGGCCCCCCAAGCAGATCATGATACACAACTGTCTTGCTATGCAGAAGGTCTAGTCAAGTCCAATGTAGGCTCAACAGCCATTGATCTAAATTTCATGAGTTCCCACTAATTTGGTTTGATTGTCTCTGTAGGTTTCCCATCATGACCTTGATGCCCCTTGCTCACAGAATTCTTCTTCGCTCTCCTCGACTGGATTCTTAGAGTTCATCCTGGTGCCTGGCTGTGGATCTCTGCATCTGTTTCTATCAATCACTGGAGAAAGGCTCTTTGATTACAGTTAGGGTACCCACTGATGTGAGTGCTGGGGTAATCCAGTTTAGGCACCCTCTCCACTATCGCTAGTAGTCTAAGATGGGGTCATCCTTGTGGATTCCTGGGAACTTCCTTAGCACCCAGTTTCTCCCTATCCCCAAGATGTCTTCCTCTATCATGGTATCCCTTTCATAGCTCTCCCACTCTAACACTGTTCCTGCCCGAACATTGCATTTCTTATATTCTCATCCTCCTTCCCCTACCCTCTATTGCCTACCTTTCATCACCAGTTTACTCATGGAGATTTCATCTATTTCTTCTTCCCAGGGCAATCTAATCATCTGTCTTTGGGTTCTCCTTGTTAGATAGTTTCTCTGGAGCTGTAAGTTATAGACTGGCTATCCTTTTCTTTACATCTAGTATGCACTTATGAGTGAGTACATACCAAGTTTGTCCTTCTGAGTCTGGGTTACCTCACTCAGGATGATATTTTTTAGTTCCATCCATTTGCCTGCAAATTTCATAATGTCATTGTTTTTTTTTAACTGATGAGTATACTTATCCATTGTGAATATGTACCACATTTTCTTTATCCATTCTTTGGTTGAGGGGCATCTGGATTGTTTCCAGATTCAGACTATGACAAATAATGCTGCAGAGGTCTCCTAAATACATAAAGAATTCAAGAAACTAGACTTCAAAATACTGAACAATCCAATTAAAAAATGGGCTACAGAGCTAAACAGAGAATTCTCAACAGAAGAAGCTCAAATGGCTGAAAGACATTTAAGGAATTGTTCAACATCCTTAGTCATCGGGGAAATCCAAATCAAAATGAGATACCTTCTTATACCTGTCAGAATGGCTAAGATCAAAAACACTGAAGACAGCTTATGTTGGAGAGGATTTGGAACAAGGGGAATACTCCTCCAATGTTGGTGGGAATGCAAACTGGTACAGCGACTTTGGAAATCAATATGGTGGTTTCTCAGAAACTTATGAATCAATCTTTCTTAAGCTCCAGCTATACCACTCCTATGCATATACCCAAGGAATGCTCAATCATACCACACGACACATGCCCTTACAGTTTAAATTAACCCATTTCTATTCTTTGACATGATACCATGTGGCTCAAGGCCTGTTACCTAATTCTGCACATGTCCTGCTTCCTCTGCTTCTGGCTGGCTACTCCTGAGACTCCCCTCTTCTTCTTGCCACCATCCTCCTAGTCTAGCTCTCCCAGTGAACCTCTTTCTGCCCAGCTGTAGGCCAGTTGGCTCTCTATTAACCAATGAGAGTAATACATATTTACAGTGTACAAAGATTATTCCACAGTTTTCCCTCTTTTTGTCTGATTAAAAGGAAAGTTTTAACTTTAACATAGTAAAGTTATATGCAGCCAAAAACAGTTATCAAATAAGAATTACATTTACAATATCTGGTTGATTTGTATTTGGAAAATTTAGAGAAAATATTTTATTATGTATCTTATCATTGTACATCTAAAGTTTTATATCCAATTTATATTTTATCAAAACTAAGGAAAACTTGAGGTCTAATTATTTAGTCTTTAATTCCATTAAAGATCCCATAATGGTGTAATATTACTTAGTGACAGGAAGCTCTGGCTGTCTGAAGAGTTACACAAAGTTCTGTAATATTGGCGCATCCAACTTAGGTATAAAGGCATAGAATATCTGACAGACTTTTCTGTGAAACAGGAATTTTGAAGGACTGTCCAACTATGTCTTAGCAAAGTTTGGCAGTCAGTTTTTATGCATTCTGCTGGTCCAGTTTGGACAGTGTACTGTCAGCAACTGAGGCAAGGGCAGTTTCTTTGCTGAAATGGCTAGCTTTTGCCATAAAGAAAGAAAACTCCATATGGAGGTTCTTCTGTGCCCATCATCTTCTGAAACAAATTAGTGATGAAAGGAGCTTATGTGTCTCACTGTCATGAAAAATCTTAGGTTATTAAACATACTAAATATCATATTCTGTAGGTCTTTGAAATGTTTCAAGACCATCTATCTATTTCAATATATCTGTTTGATCTTGAAAACATACATAATATGACTAAGTTTGATTATTAATATGACTAACTACTAACCTGTATTTTTAAATTATATATTATGTTTTTAAATGAGCTGCACAAACACAATATCCTAAACAAGAGTATAAATATACATACAGTATAACAAAATTAACTTTAAATTTGTATCAATAAACCAAAATCCATAACAACATAAATATTTTGAGATTAATAGTTATTGTTTTTTGTTTTAAAGTAAATTCAATAATGTACCATTTCATCTCTTCATTTCTGGGGCATATCAGCTGCCTTTTTTTTTTTTTTTAGAAACAGATCTTTGAATTTAATTCTTTTGACTAGCTTTTTTCCTGACTATGAGCAATAACAACTTGCAAACAACGTCCCTTAAATGAGAGCATACATCTATAACCCATCTTTTGGGAATATGGGAGTTGTTTTTTTTTTTTTTTTCTAGACTGCTTCATGTTGTTTGAGGTCACTGGCATCTTTGGGGGAACCTTGAGAAAATCAGGTTAATTTTTAATTCTGGCTGAAGTAGTCTGTGAGGCTGATCCATCTCAGCCAGGAGCCTTAAAGCTGTTCTGGATGCAGAACTATGGAGAAACTACAACAGAGGTATTCTAAAATATTAGATCATTTGTGCCATCAGTTTTTATTGGTTTCCGGTCTCCTTGTATTAAAAATACATAAACAGTTAAAAGTTAAATGCATATCTGTATTGACGTAAGTGTAGACTGTGTGTTTTTTAGCCAAAGATGATTTTTTGGTTTATGTTTGAACATACAAAATATACATTATGTGTTCTGTAGTTTTTCCTAGGTTTATTTCCTTATGTTTGTTGCCAGGATATTCAGGTTGTCTTTCCTGATCAAACCTGATCCATATCAACCTGGAATGAATCCATAGTCCCTCATTTTTGTGGAAATAAAAGTAGAACCTCTCCCCCAAAGCAACATAACTTTTGACTTCCATTGTGAAGTCAAGATATTTTAGAAATATATAGATTGTTTTAATCTAGTACCTTTCATAATCCAATATATCAGTATTATGAAATAAGCAGGTGTCATTCCTTCATCAGCAGTAAAAAAAATTCACAGACAGCAGAATGACATATAGGATCCAGACTGTGTATTTCCTATCTTTACATGACTTATTGTAGCTAGAGTTTTCCTGCCTTGCCCACAGTCAGGACAAATCTTTGTCACCCGCCAGTCCCACAGCCGCTCAGACCCACACAAGTAAACACAGAGACTTATATTGCTTACAAACTGTATGGCCGTGGCAGGCTTCTTGCTAACTGTTCTTATTGCTTAAATTAATCCATTTCTATAAATCTATACCTTGCCATGTGGCTGGTGGCTTACTGGCGTCTTCACATGCTGCTGGTCATGGTGGCGGCTGCAGTGTCTCTGCCTCAGCCTTCTGCTTCCCAGAATTCTCCTCTCTCCTTGTCCCACCTACTTCCTGCCTGGCCACTGGCCAATCAGTGTTTTATTTATTGACCAATCAGAGCAACAGATTTGACATACAGACCATCCCACAGCAACTTATTATCTGTTTTATTAATTTAATTCCTTTTTAAGGATTTCATTATTTTTAAACTATTTTTAATCTATGACTATATACCCTCCTTTTTCTTTTCTCTCCCAAGCCTATGTATATTTTTAAACATACCATAACTCATTTAGAGTTTTTTTTCTATCTGGGTCTGTCTTTACTGAGCATCTGTATTGTTTTTTTGATCACTTGAAATGAGTCTTAAATTGTGATGTCAGCTGCCAGCACTGCTCAGCTTAGTGAATGGTGCTAGCACATGGCAGTTGGTGGCTGACTCCATCCAGCAGGCAGCTGCTGAGAGAGAGAACTCTGTACTGCAGCCATCATGACAGACACAACACTGGGAAGCTGCATTTGGCTCTGTTTTTTGTGTGCTTAGAACCTCCTTTAAGCTTTCTCAGATTTTATGTGGATGTAGGTGTCCCACGTTGGAATTCTATTTGTAGGCAAGGTTTTGAATCAGGACCTCCAGTCAGCTCTGCCCCACCAGCCTGCTCCCAAATAACCACACAGAGAATTATTATTAATTGCAAATTCCCATTCGATAGCTTAGGCTTTTGACTAACTAGCTCTTACATTATAAATTAACCCATTTCTATTCCTTCTTGCTGCCACATGGCTCATGGCTTGGTACCTCATTTTTTATACATCCTGCTTCCTCTGGGTCTGGCTGGTGACTCCTGAGACTCCTTCCTTCTTTCTCCCAGCATCCTCCTAGCCTGGATCTTCAACCTAATCTCTTCCTGCCCAGCTGTAGGCCAGTCAGCTCTTTATTAACCAGTGAGAGTGATACATATTTACAGTGTAAAACAATTGTTCCACAGCAAGAGACAGATGAGCTTACATGAGGGAGAATTTGGAGAGAAGGTAGAAAATCAATAAACCAATAGAATAATGGAATAACTACATTGTTCATATTGTCAAAAGCAATCTTATACAAGTGAAGTGATTAAGCTTATAAATGAGCACAAAAAGATTTGTTACTATAACAGAAAAGAGAAAATAAAAGTATGGGTGTAAATAAGTAAAATCAATGATTTTAAAAACAGAGGTTTTACAACATGAAAGGTTCATTTTTATGTCAAGCACTAGTTATGTCTGTTTTTATTGATTCCCCAAATAGCAATTACTGATCCAAAGGGAATGGCTATTTCTAAACTACTTCATACATGTCTCCTAAGTGGTTTACAGCAGAAAAGTAAAATTCACAACCTTCTGCAGTATATTGGTACACATAGGCATTTTTAGTTCCCAAAACAGGCAGCTTTAAGCTATCATCAATTAATAAAAAAAAAAGTATTATATGGTGAACACTTTAGGGACTGATGTATGATATGGATGATCTTTCTTTTCTCGTTGGTTGTTAGTACTGGTAAAAATGTGATAATTTTATATTAATTTTCAACTCAACATGTTTTAAAATGAACTAGACATTCTTCTAGGCACATCTCCGTAAGGGAATTCTCGGAATGAGTTAACTTCTAAGGAAAGACCCATCCTAAATATCAATGTATTCATTCCATTGACTGGGGTCTTGAACTGAATGAGGAGAAAGCAAGCTGAAAGTCTGCATTCATCATCATGCACTGCTGCCTGCATATGCCAATAACCAGCTGCCGACCTGACAAAACTGACTGTGCACTCAAGGTGTGGGACAAAAAACATCCCTTTCTTAAGTTATGTCTGTCAGGTATTTTATATCTATCTATCTACCTATCTATCATCTATCTATCTATCATCTATATATCTATCTTTCATCCATCATCCATCCTCAAATCTTTCTGACCTTTTATAGACACACTTTTATTTATTGATCAATCTATTTCTCTTCCTATCATATTTGTATTCTTTTTTTCTTTTCCTAAATATCTTTAGATAGATAGAGGATAAACAGATACATAAAGACATGCAGGGACAGTAAGAAAAAGACACTCAAAGAGAACAGAGAGAGAGAGAGAGAGAGAGAGAGAGAGAGAGAGAGAGAGAGATGTAAATCCATATACTATCGGTAGCATCAAATGCCATAGGATGATTGAATCTGAAGACATGCATTGTGTATTATGCATAAACATATTAGAGAATCACAATTGAGAAAAAAATGTTAAAGGGGATAGATAATATTACAAATCTAGGAACTGAAAGAAAAGATGAGTTATAGGAATATTTAGAAGGTAAAATATTTAAATAATTAATTTCTTTATAACTGTTATGCTAGAATAATGATCTGAAGCATTTTCTTAAGTACTCTATGAGTAGAGGAGAAAAATAGTTATCTCAGGGAAATTTATGTAGGACTCCAATCCTTCACCACACTCTTGTCCAAATTAAGTGCAGCCCACACAGATCAGCCCACCTAGACCAGAAGCTAGAGTTTATCTAGTTAAGCCTGTCTTTATTAAAACATATATGGACAGCTTTAAAACTTAATCATAACCCCAAAAATTTCTGAAGGAGTTCCACTTAAAAAAATCTATAGGAAGTTCTGAAATTACTCAGTTAGAATTCTGATTTGAATTGTCATCTCCAAACTGCTAAAACCTGAGCTTTCTAAAACATTTCTTATGGATTTATATGCAATATTTTAATTGGAGAAATTATTTTCATACAAAATATTTAGTTTTATGTTAGGACAGGTTTTCATTGTGCAGGTGTGGATGGGTTGGAACTTTCTATATAGACTGAGCCTGCAACTAACAGTTCTTCATCTCCTTTTGCCTCCTGATAACTGGGATTAAAAGATGAGCAACCATGCCCAGTTTAGGGATTCATGCAGAATTTCACATTTCTCTCTGACTTATACCACATTTTTGTTTCCATTGATTCTATTTTCAAGTTTAGTTTGTTTTTATAGGTACATGTTATTTGGTAAAAGCCCTTTAAATTTTAAACATATCAAAAGATTAAATAAATACTATAGTTAATTATAGAATTTGGGTCCCTGTATTATTTATAAAGTATTAAGGAGAACATAAATAGCTTCAAATAATTGATATTTACCATGTGTAAATTTATAATAAATGTACATAATTTAAGGCCCCTTATTATTGGGAATGGAGAAGAATTTCTCAATGATACTTTACCATTTTTTTCATATAAAATCTAGAATACATAAAAATGACTAAAAAGCTATGTATGGAACTATATGTTACTTTGGTCTCCCATACTTTCTTCCTAAGAGAAGAATTGCTATATAATATGTCAGTATAAATGAGTGTAGCTATTAATCAGATCAGATGTGAAATAAAGGAGAGCAAAGTGGAAGAGAAGAAACAACCTAGGAGCTCTGAGAGCAGAGTTTGTGCAGACATGCATCTAATGACCTCTAAACATTGGAAAGATCACTGGGCACAGGATTCCCACAGATCTATATGAGCAAAGTTAACTTCCAAAAGGCCTTTTTATGCTTTGGATACAGTTTATTAAAACCCAAGACTTCAGTTGTGAACAATAAATGATCTTTTCTAAATCTCAAAGGAACATTTTAATTCTATATTATATTATTATATTATATCATATCATATCATATCATATCATATTATATTATATTATATTATATTATATTATATTATATTAAAAACAAAGCAGCCTTGACGCAGGGAGAGGGGCTTAGTGCTGCTGTAACCTGGCATGCCAGACTTCATTGACACCACAGGGGATGCCTCATCCCCTCCGTGGAGTGGATGCGGGATGGGGGGGGGCTGAAGGAGGGGAGGGAGGGGGAACTGTGGTTGGAATGTAAAATGAATAAAATTAAACAACAACACCACACACACACACACACACACACACACACACACACACACACACACACAGAAAACAAGGCACTGAAATCACTGAACACAAGGCAGATTTTAATGTGGTAAGAACTGATTCTTCCAGAATCTAACTGTTCCTTTCTGCCAACTCCCAGATTCCTTTAAGTTAAATAATGATTATAAGAGCAATGAAGCTATAGTATTTAAATCTATATCTGTCTTAATATTAAACTTCAATTTATTTTATCAAAGAAATATGTATGACATTTTTCATAATCCATTTCCCAAAAGTTAAATTACTTTTCACTCCATTATTTCTTTTTGTTTTACAACATATATAATAAAAATTAATACCTAATTTTTAGTAAATATACTATATGAATTCATATCCTATTGGACCTCTTCCTGCTCAATTGTATTTTGTAGTTTCAAATTTTCTTTCTACTGGACAGACAAGTGTTGCTTGCCCTGCAATTCCGGCACTGGGGGAGCTGAATCAAGAGGAACTCCAGCTCTAAGACCGCCTGTGCACACAGAAAAGTCTGCACCAAGGAGGAACAACATTCTATTTCTGATAATACAATGTGTAACTGCTTGACCACAGACTGGCTAGTTTTTTTTTTTTTTTTTTTACTCTTCTTTAAATGTTATTTTTTTCATTTGAATAATTGAAACTACTATTTAGTGCAGAATGACTATACAAATATCAGGACTGGAGGCAGCATTCTGTCTGCCCAACTTATCCCAGGAATCCTTCTTCAGTATTTTATATGCTGGTAAATACATAATAAGCTAACAAAATATTTGGTGAGGAACAGAAAATAGAAGCAATATCATATTTATTCAGTAAAGCGATGTTACATAATCTGATTTATATATGAAAGAGGTAAACAAAGATTTCTTTATATAGTATAACTTGTCTTTGACATCCCTTCAGTTCTAAAAGCATTATTAAGGAGAGGAAATCTTCAAAGTCCTTCAGATTGCTCTTTTGTTTTTATTCACAGATTGCTGAAGACGTTTAGTATCCCGAGTGAAAAATAAAGATGGAAACAGTCTTTCCCCCTTTAATAGGCAGGTACTGTGATTTGTCTTCTAAATAGTTTCACATATTCAAACAGAAGAATGGGGCCTGAGGCAAACTGTCATTATTGGGAAACTTGTTTATGATGAAAATGTGTGGCAATAATGTGAAGCTATTTTAGGTCCATTTGTCAGAAAGGAAGTAACTAAAAGATAAACAATGAAGAAGGAGCTGACAAGAACAATCAGGTGATGCTTGTGCTGTAATTCATCACTTAGATCTATGTTTTTAATAAAGTTGTTATTTTGTGCTATTTTTTCCTCATTTTATTTTCATATGATTTACAAATATTGATTTCCACCTGCAGCCATTAACCAATATCTTACTTATATAAAAGGTGATGGTAATTTTCATGATTGGGGTTTAGAAGGATTGAATGTAGTTTGAAAAAAAAATACTTCAAAGCAAATAATCTTTATCAGAGTTTTAGGTTTTATTGTACATAAATGCTTCCATCCTTGCATTTCATCTGCTTCCTTTTTGGCAACAAATTAAATCTGAAATACATCATGTTGCTCAGTTCATAAACTCTTCTGCATAATCTCCCCCAAAATAATGTTTTCATGAAAAAAATAGAATTTGATAGATTCTGACTATAAAAGTTCATATTCAATAAAACGACTCCTAATGACTTCCAGGTATACCCATGGATCAATGTAGTGCTCAACCCCAAGCAAAGAAGCTCCTTCCTGGAGAAGACTGCAATTAATAACTGGTAAAATGCAGCAACTGGGAGATGTGATTAAGATGTTCCATCATAAATGAGATGTCTACATCATACCCCATTCCTCAAGGCTCAAGCATCTACATAGAAAAGAAGAGAAAGATTGTCAGAGCCAGGGCTGGTAGATGACTGGAAAGGAAGGGTTTTCTCCAGGTGCGCATATGAATTCACATAGATTGTGACAGCATGAACAATTCCTGCACATAACCAAGACAGAAAATCCCCACATGCAGGAGGTCATGAAGTCCTTCCCCTAACGAGGAACTATTGGCATGTGATTACTTCTGGGAGAGGGAAAGTAAATTCTTTTCAATATTGTGACATCTGGTATATCCTCCAGGAAAGACCTGAGACTAGTCAGCCAAGGCAAATGAGACTCCACAGTCTGCAAGAGAGGGAGAGAGAGAGAGGGAGAGACAGAGAGACGTAGACACACACAGACACAGAGGCAGAGATAGAGACAGGGAGAATATATTTGACTTAGAAATATTCAAGGAACAAATAAAATAAAAACATTGCTGTTATAAAAAGAGGCCATACAACAACAGAAATTCACAATTCCAGAAATCTTTGTTGTTCAGTTGAAAGTTAAGAAGCAGTTGCTACGATCTGTAGAGAAGAAAACTCAGATATAACTATGATGGACGGATATGTTGTGGTACTGTGAAAAGTCTCTTCAAACTGAAATTTAAGTGATATGGATTCCAGAAAATAAAGAAGAAAATAAACAGATTTCCAGTATGTTAAACAACTGAAATAAATATAATTGAATGGAGAGACATGAACACTACATGGAGGAGATAATAGAGGAAAAAATTGACTTCAATTTACAAGGAGGTTTTGTTTTCTTTACATTTAAATGTAACATAAATTTCCTATAGAGTTTTCTTTATGAATATTCAAGGATTTCTTTCTTTTTCTTCAATTGGAATTGCCTTTATTGAAATTTGATTTCAAATTTAATTTCATTTTAACAGGAAATATACCCATCAATGCAAAAACGTGTCTTCCTATACCTCCCCAAATTTAAATAAAATAATATACTAGGGAAAGAGGGACAATTGTTGGTTATTTTTAATGAACAATAAGAGCAAACATTTCTCAACTGTACAGTTGGATTCATTATATAAGAATTATGTTTTATGGTGCTCAGACAAGACAGCAAACAACAAGGGAAATATTTTTGAAGTGGAATGATCAGATTCCTTTCGGTTGTTTCAGTTAACTTTGGTATTTTTTTTTTCTTTTTTTTTGTTTTTTTCGAGACAGGGTTTCTTTGTGTAGCTTTGTGCCTTTCCTGGAGCTCACTTGGTAGCCCATGCTGGCCTCGAACTCATAGAGTTCCGCCTGGCTCTGCCTCCTGAATGCTGGGATTAAAGGCATGCGCCACCAACGCCCGGCATAACTTTGGTATTTCTAACATGTAAGCCCTTTGTTTACTAAATTTTTAAAGTATAAAACAAAATAATGACATAATAGAAGTATAAAACTTCAGTTATGAAGGACAAATAATTCCTAGACATTTAATATGTAGGTGATAATTTTAGCTTTATTATTGTATTATGAACATAAAATTTGCTAATAGATAGAAATGTTCTCAACAAAATCACTAAAGTGATAGATAACTTAACTATCTTTATTATAATGATTTTCATAATTTATTCATATCCAACAACATCATATCATGTACATTTACTTTTATAATTATGTCTAAAAATTGAAAAAAAACCCGAAAAATGGAAATAAGAAAGATGACCCTACCTGAACTGGTTCCTAGAGTAGAATGAAAAACTACTACAGATATATACAAAAATAAAGCTGTATGAAATTATTATATCATAATTGAATAATTTCTGCTTGTTAACTATAATGAAAAGCATTCAAATCTTATTTTACAAAGGATAATAATAAAATGTGATTGTTGATAAGAAAATATATCACTTATAAATTCAAGTATCTTGTTTTGGGAGAAATATTTTTAAGAGATTTGAAGTTAATCTACTACTACATCCATGCAGACATACTAATTTTTCTGAAAAATATCTACAAATTTTTATAATCTGGTGATAGTTTTACATAAATTTTTAAAATAATTACTATAAAATTTATAGGCATTTACTAAAAATTGACATGTAGTTCACTGTTATACTGTAAGAGAAGTTTATGAATCTATTTTTTCTTTCAACCTTTTTCTGCTTATAGAAACCCATGCCTAGGGTTATTGTACAATATTTAATGCCCCTATAAGCTATTTCCTATGGATAATATCCAGCCAGAGATTAAGAAGGCAGCAATGGTTTAAATCTATGTTAAACAACTTAAGATAAATACAGTTATTTTAAGTGTGTATTTTGGAGAGATGTGCTGTGACCGTCACTAGAAATGCGGCACTTTCTAAACGTGCTATCAGTCCTGCTAAGCAGGAGTGTACAATGATGGGCAGACACATTGTTTCATCATCACCGAGCCAACCAGGCCACCAGGGTAGCAACGACATCCGTTCAGCTGAGAGAAGGGAAGCAGGCAGATTGTAATAGTGCATCAGTAGACTGGACTTTTCACAGCTCTGCATTTGTTATCACTCTCACTGGGGCTGGACAACTGAGAAGGCTGAAGAAAACCCACACGATGTATCTTTGGAAATAAGCATTGCTCCCAAGGGTCAGTTGTTGGAGAGGGACGATCTTTACTACACAGGAGGAAGCGACAGCTAACAGAGAATACTTCCAGGAAATGACATGGAAAACCTGCTTGATTAAAAGCAAGAAATGATGCGAGATATTAAGTGAAGGGCAGAGATATGGGTAACAGTTAAAAGGATGGGCAAGAATAAGTGAACGAGTAAAGAGATAAATACTTGACACATAAAAAGTGTAAAGAGAAATGAGAAAAGGTAGAAATTATGCAAACAGTGAACCTTTTGCAGGAGAAATAAGAGTAGAGTAAGTGACAATTATGCTTTTACTAATGAGTTCCCTTGTCAATTAGTCCCAATCCAAGTAGCTATGTATTCTAATATAATTCAACATGTCAGTAATTTCAGAAATTAAAATACTATTTACTTTTCATTTTAAGAAAGGCACTTGCTTATAACTTATAGACTAATATTTTTATACCTCATATGTAATATATCATTATAAATATGTATGTTCTTCACAACAGTTATATTATCCACATAGAGATTATAAAGCTATGGTCTTGAAAAATGAGCACGTCACTCAATATCACACAACCTTTGAGTTTCATGACCAAACTGGCTGCAATAATAATGTTATTTTTAATAATGAATTTTATTATTCCATGAGGATTTTCACATGGTACATTTTGATCATATTTATTGTCCTCATTCAACTCTTTCCAAATCCTTCCCACTTTTCTACCTACCAAAATTTATGTTCCCTGGGAAGGTAGAAGAAGGCTTGAATCTGGCAGGCTTTGGGGAAGAAATGGAGGGTAAATATGATCAAGAAAATTTACCATTCTCAGAGTCAATAAAAACATATTTTTAAATAAAAAGGAGGAAAATAAAAACCACAAACACTGGTAATACATATACCATACTAAAATTTTAGATTTCTTTTGAAAAACTGGTAGTGGTTATACACTTTTATCCTTCTCAATGTAGCATTTAAAAAAGTTAACCACTTTTCACATAGTTTAATATTACTGACTATATTATATATTTGAAGTTTCTAAGTATTGCATGACAAAAAGAGAAAAACAATGTTATGTTTTTAAGAAGCATGTGAAAAGCTTAATGTTAGACAATGTTGCATTTATTTTTATCTCATAGCATAGTGTAGAAAATAGATGACAATTGAGGAGTATATTCTCTACTTCCATTATATGAGCAGGACACAAGGAAAAGCCGTTGTTGAACCTTGCCAAGACAGGGTAAGACAGTCTTTCAAAATTCTTGCCTCTGAAAATGATCTGCCAGATAGTCTAGGCCTGTAGCCAAAAATGGATGCCCCAACGGTGCTGATAATCATTGGGTGACTGTCTAGGCTGCCAGCTTTCCCTGTCAATTCTTGCAATTTTTTGGAAGTTGCTTGCTTGAACTTCCAGTTTTCTCTGATAATATTGTTTTCCTTCTCAGGTCTTTGATGGGGTTGAAGACGAGATAGTCACAGTAATAATTTTCCCATGTCTTAGCTAAGGACACATTAGGTACTAGAGTTAGATTCTTCAGGATTAGGACAGCTATTGGAGTAATCTTGGTAATCTGCCATTTACCTATGGTCTGTACATTTCTGGACATTTAGCATGTGTTTCTTGTTTGATGTTGTTCTTGTTGGTTGTATTTTGGTAGCTGACATTTTCCTGGTCCCCCCTGTCCTGCAGTCAGGACAAATCTCTCTCACCCTATAGCCTCTCAGACCCAAGTAAACATACAGAGGCTTATACTAATTATGAAATGTATGGCCTAATGGCTCCAGCTACTCACTAGCTAGATCTTACACCTTAAATTAACTCATTTCTCTAAATCTATACTGTGCCACATGCTGTGTGGCTTACTAGTATCTTTACATCTTGCTTCTCATGGTGGCAATTGGCAGCATCTCCTGACTCAGCCTTCCTCTTCCCAGAATTCTCCTTGTCTGTTTATCCTGCCTATACTTCCTGCTTGGCTACTGGCCAATCAGCATTTTATTAAATCAGTGTACAAAAGCATTATCACACAGCATATTTCCACTTTTGTTTATGTTATCACCCTTTGTTTCTCCTGGACAATACTTGATACTCCTTCTTATGGTATATAGTTTGCATGCTTGAGAAGCTTCTTATTCAGACAAAAAGGGGCAATGTAGTTGTATTTACTCCACCCATGACTTTGGACTATAGGGCCTGAAGGAG
Organism: Peromyscus leucopus; assembly: GCF_004664715.2. Lineage (NCBI taxonomy): Eukaryota > Metazoa > Chordata > Mammalia > Rodentia > Cricetidae > Peromyscus > Peromyscus leucopus. Next base: position 59,570,200 of record NC_051074.1, read on the forward strand.
GCAGTACTTCTTGCCATTATAAGTAACCTCTTAAAAGGAAAGGGAAAGGGGTCATGTGCTTGCTTCTTCCTGCTTCCTTCTTCCTGGCATGATTGGACTCCCAGGTGCATTCGCTTGCAGACAGAACAGAAGATGTCTTCAGCTGTTTACTCAGTTCTGTATTTGTGAGTGAATTTTTATCTTAATAAATCCCTGTTACTCATCAAATAGACTCACACTGATTGATCTTAACAGTGTTGCAACATCCAAATAAATCTATTGGTGTCATAGCTCAGTGTGCAAGGTTTTAAATTGTTACATATTCTGTGATATACTTAACATTCCTTTTTCTTAATGTCTGAATAAATCCATCATATATAACATATTATTTGGTTCCTCTGTCTTTTTTACAATGGCTGATCTTAAATTTTCTATTTTTTTATTAATATGGACACTTTAATAACAGACCCATTCTTTTAACTTTCCCCTTTTTAAAATGCTTAAGTGATTCACTTTTGTTTCTATAATCCTTGTGTATGGCTGTACATTTAGGTTTTGTTCATTCCATTTAGTTTCTAAAATATTTGTTTCCATGGACACAAGGGTCCATATTGCATTGCACTGATGATTATGGTATTCATGAGTTGTTTTTAAAAGTAGATTCTTCTCTCATATAATATACCCCAACCACAGTTTCCCCTTCCTCATCTCCTCCTATTTCCATGATCCCCACACCTCCCATATCCCTCAGATTCACTCCCCATGTTTCCTCTTCTGAAAAGAGCATACCTACTAGAAAGGAGAACCAGACAGGTCAAAACAATGTACAAGAGGACAAGGTAAAAGCCCTCATATTGGTGCTGGACAAGGCAACCTAATAGGAGGAAAAGAGTCCCAAAAGCAGGGAAAATATTCAGAGATGCATCTACTTGCACCACTAGGAATCTCAAAAAAAAAAAAAATCAAGCTAATAGCCATAACATGCATACACAGGACCTGGTGCAGACCCTGCCAGGCCCCATACTTGTTCCTTCAGTCTCTGTGAGACTATGTAAGCCCTACATTGTTGATTAAGTGGGCCATGTTTTCCTAGTGTCCTCTATCCTCTCCTTCTCCAACAGTCTTTCCTCCCGCTCTTCCACAGGGTTGCCTAATCAATAACGGGAGGGACTTGTTGGAGACTTCCTATTTACATTCTCCTTTCACATATTGTCTGACTGTGGTTTCCTGCACCTGCTCCCATCTGAGGCTAGAAGAAGCTTCTCTGATGACTGGATAAGGCATTAATATAAGGATAGTAGAATATCATAATGAATTATTTTATTGATTTTTAAAGGGCTTAGAATGTAGGGGTGAGGGCTGTAATCCAGCACCAATTTGACCTGTCTACTTTCTTTTTTTTTTTTTTTTTTTGTTGTTGTTTTGTTTTTGTTTTTGGTTTTTGTGGTACAGGGTTTCTCTGCATAGTTTTGGTTCCTGTCCTGTATCTCACTCTATAGACCAGGCTGGCCTTAAACTCACAGTGATCCCTCTGACTCTACCTTCCGAGTGCTGGGATTAAGGGCATGGGCCACCTCTGCCTGGCTACCTCTCTACGTTCAATGAACTGTATGTAAGTTATTTTCAGCAATGTGGCCCTGATGTCAGTTTCCATAGATAGAACTTGCGTCCTAGCATCAGACTGGAATGTTTAGAATTTTCCATGGTACCTCCTCATCCAAGAACTCTACTGACTGTAACCCAGTCCCACAACAGGAAGACTTGCCTAGCTACAAAAGACAGCCAGTCCAGAGTCTCTATCCTCTATTACTGAGAGAACTCACTAGGATCATCCTTGTATATTTCAAGAAATTTTCACTGCACCAAGTTTCCACATCTCTCCCTAAATACCCCAGATTCCAACTATCTCTTCCTGCACTCTCTTCTTCCATCTTTCCCCACCACCCCTCTTGACCTCTCCGTTCTTGTCTCACTCTCTCTCAGTCCATCCATAGAATGCTCAAACTCTGAGATTTCTTATTGAAATACTTGGATTGTTATCTTTGGCTAGCATTTATTTTCATGGAGTAGTATCTTGCCTACTGATGTAGCGTCTATATTTCTCTGGTGGTTCATTTCATATTTGATTTTCCAAAAACTCTTTTTTAATCTAAAGAAATACACATGGACAGACAGGGACAGAGAGGAATTATTAAAAATGCTTCAGAACCAGAACCTAGCATTCAAGTACTCCTATTTTTACCACAGTTGTCACCAAGGAACCAGAAAATTCTCTTCTTTGATGTCACATGTTATGCATATTACTTAAAGAAAGGGATTTTAGGCCTTATTGCACAATTTCCAAGCATTTTTCTTAGAAATGAACAGAACCTTGTAACATGGAGAATTTATTGCTTCTTGCTCCATCAGAGTTTACCTTAGCTTCAAATCTTACAAAATCCTAGAGTTGCACCAGTTTTCTTGTGACTATTTCTCCCTCATAAAAATAAAACAGATATATGGTAAACTGTGGTAAGAAATAGTAATATTGTAGTAACTTTGATTCACTACTTTAAAAACCAGTGAGGGCTGGAGAGATGTCTCAATAGTCAGATAAAAGCTCATCCAACTCTTAGAGAGAACCTCAGTTCAGTTCACAGCATTTGTGTTAGATGGTTCATGACCTCACAACCACCTGAATATTGTATCATTCTCCAGCATTTCTATTTTGGATTGTCATAAAGTAAGCAAATCTTCTCATCTCTGCCTCTCTGCTCTGATGTCCTGTGTCACCACAGACTAAATGAGAATGAGCCAACCAACCCTGGAGTAAAAACTCTGAAAACAGAAGCCCAAACAAATATCTCTTCACTTATTTCCATCTCCATGGGCAATTTTTCAACATGGTAAAAAGGTAACTAATACAAGCCCTTCATTTATAAACAAGTAAAACATGACTTTGAACATGCTAAAATCTAAAGCATTTTTTTTCTTTACTTTACAGTCTTTCTCAACTTTTGATGGGATTCATTTTCCTATTTAATTATACAATACTTAATTATAAAATTAGTGAGTTAACGGGGGCTAGAGAGATGGCTCAGAGATTAAGAGCACTGACTGCTCTTCCAGAGGTCCTGAGTTCAATTCCCAGCACCCACATGGTGCCTCACAACCATCTGTAGTGAGATCTGGCACCCTCTTCTGTATACATAATAAATAAATAATCTTTAAATAAAATAAAATAAAATAAAATTAGTGAGTTAAAATGAGTTATAGGTATGTCAATTTTAATGTTTAATTTTACATTTTAACATACCAGTAATGAGTGCAAATGTAAGACATTCGAGAAACTCACTTGTTTAATCACAAATTATGGAATTCATGTTTTTATACTTTGTATTTGAATATGTAGGCGCCTCTACTAAGACTTAGAGAGCAGAATCGCTGGTACCTGATTTTACTTTCTCTGTTTTACTTCTAATTACGTCTGCTTTCCACCTAACTCTCCATCTTTGGAGTTTTTAGAAAAGTAGAACGCAAAAGTGTAAGAAATATTGCAATAAGAATAGTGGCACTTTTGCTGCCTGTCACCATAAATGCCAGTGAGAAGACACAAAAATTAAATTATTGCATTGTGCTTCTTTTGGAGGTTCCATGTTCTGCAAAGGCAATATGGTACTGTCCTAGGAAAACACATCTGCAGACTGCAGGTTATATGCTGAGAAAGACAAAGACAGCCAATCATGCCAGAGCACAACACTGCCACTCTGGTCCATTGCCAACCTTATTTCTGATGTTCATGCCATTAATTCCTCCTCTCTTTTCAGATCCTGTGTTTGTCCCTCATTATCATCTTTTGGATACCTTGGCTCTGGAACATTTTGGAACACCAAATCTGATTAGAGTCTGCTGAGATTAGCTATTCATCCCTCTAAGAGAAGGAGTGAATGGTAGAGTTAACACAAAACAAACCAGCCATTGACAGTCAGCTAAGCTTTTAAAAGCGTGTTGGTTGAGATTCCATTCTACAATATGGAATGCAATATCTCTGCATCCAAGGTCCAGCATTGACTTCTCTCAGAGATGGACTGTCACATGGAAGTGAAAGCCACATAAAGCCTTTCCTCCAAAGGTGTTTTGGCTAGCATTTTATAACAGCAACAGAGAAACAAACTGATAAAGGTACTCTATAACACCAAGAGGGCTCAAAAAAAAAAGATGGAAAGGGTTTTGCAATTAACTGTTTTTATAATTGTACTTTATGGTTGCATTTGAATCAAGGTTTGCTTTGAAGGGATTAGTGACAGGTTATCACTGTTTCTATTTTGTCCAGTATGTCTATGACACACTTGTTTGGATTTTCATTGAGTTCCCATACGTAAAGGGCACAAGCAATTTCTGTGATTATGGAACATTAAAATATTATGTGAAAATAATACTTGATATTCTTTCAGCATGATCAACTCAGGGGCTAAATGATATGTTTGCTAAAAGCTTTCTCCTACATGTAGGAATGATCTGGATCAAACTTTGCTTTTCATGTTTTTTTTTTTTGTTATTTTCTAATCATCCTTTCTCACAAGTTTGCCATTAATTTCCCTGTCAATTTATCAATATGTATTTTGAAACCTATTTAATATTTAGAAGGAAATTAAATATAAGTTTCATAATCCCCACTGACTCTCTTTTACTCTGAATTTCTTGGGTAATCATGGCTTATAAAGCTCTAGTCATCAATGCCTGGAAAATTAGTGGGCAACGTTAGTTGGGAAAAGCTTAATGGTAAACATACCTGGAAGTAATATGGAGGTGAAATAAAATGTCATTATTTTTCACATTTTAAAAGAGAACATTTTAATATGTCTAACTTATACCCATAAGGTCTAAAGCAGTGTTTAAATATATGATTTTAAATGGCAATTTTGTTAATAAAATAAATACATGTATGTTATTTTTATTTTTTAAATCACAATATAATTACAATGTGTATTCTTTTCCTCTCCTCCATTCAACCCTCCCCATGTGCCTCTCTTTGCTCTGTTTCAAATTAGTAGGGTAAGTTTTACTTATGGAAAACTTGATTTCAATTAAAATAACACCTGCAAGCCACACACGCACACACACACACACACACACACACACACACACACACACACACACACAAAGACCAAGGGAAACAACAAGCTATCATTCTTGGATCTTTCTGCCTACTCAAATTCCTTAAAACTGTTATTGCATATCTAAGTCCAAAATGTACTTTAACAATTAATCCACATTTTATATGGATATATATTAAAATAACCTTTGATATGTGCATTACATCATGGTATTCAGCATATTGTTCAAATTTACTTATTTTAATTATAAATTTATTTTCTTAAATTATGTTTATAAATGTTCGTTGAGTACATTCTCTGCTGCTATCTCATACATCTCAGGACATTAAAAAAATAAATATTAAGCTGGTAAAATTGAAATAAAACATGCACATACAGAGAATTGATATAAGTTCATTTGATTTAAAATTTTGTAGCAGTAGGCCAAAAGAACCTACTTTGATTGATGATGTCAAGTAGTAAATCCTGTGTCAATTTCTTTTATGTCAGACACTAGATAGAAGAAATGGGAAAAGGTACTTGTATGGCTTTCATGAGGCAATTTTTCTCTACTATGCAAATAATGCCTTATCTAAACAAAATTCATTGTTTATCAGCACTAGGACTATCATAAGTCCTTCCTAGCTCTCTATTCTCAATGCCCTCGTTTTTAGCCATTAATCATTTAATTGATATATGTAGCACATACCTTAGTAAAGAAAGCATAAGGCAGAGTTCAATGTTATCTCCATTTTATCAATGATAAATGAGAACTGGTTCTTACAACACCAAAAGAAGCTATGAAAGTTGGCCACACACACAAAAAAAATCAGTAGTTCTATCACCAACTGTGAAATGTACCAACCACATCAATGACACAGAGGACAAGATATTCTAAAAGGTGAAACAGTGCCACTTACATCATAGGTGTAGCCAACAGCTGTCTAATTAGATGTAGAACCCACTCAGTAGTATGTAAATTCATGGTGGTCCCTAGCCATCAGCCATTGACTTCCATTAAATTCCATTGAGTCTATGGAACTTAGAGGGAACCTACTACTGCCACGTCCCTAAATCTGTATACTTTTAAGTGCTTTCTAAATACACACCATTATAACCACAGATAAGTGTTGCTCTCACCCCTCCTAAAAGACGTTTCTTATTTCAGCAGAGACTATTAAAGAAAGCTACAACTGGTACCTTCTCATAGAACAACTTACTACAGGGTGCCCAGACCCAACTGATGAATCTACAACTCAGCCCCCTTACTCCTAAGGCTCTGGATGTGATGCAGAAGAGAGACAGAAAGATTAGATGAGCCAGAGATCCAGGAAGTCTTCTGTGAGAGTGTTTCTTCTAAATGTAACAGGAAATCTATCCCTATGAAATCTCAATACATAAAGATAACTGTGGTGGTAATCTAATTGTACTGAAATATTATTTTGATTGTATGTTAATAAATAAAGTTGTCTGGGGGTCAGAGCTATTAGAGCCATAGCAAGAGTGTGGCGGTGGTGGCACACGCCTTTAATCCCATAAGATCTCTGTGTGTTCAGGGTCAGAGCTATTAGAGCCATAGCAAGAGTGTGGCAGTGGTGGCACACGCCTTTAATCCCATAAGATCTCTGTGTGTTCAGGGATACAGTCAGCATTGGAGACATATACCTTTAAGACCTAGGGGGCTGTACATTCAGACAGTGATGAGGCAGTCATGTGTTTGGGTTTACAACCAATGAGAAGGCAGAACGACATACTATAAAAAAACAAACCGACAGGAAGTAGCTCTCTTTTCGCGAAGCTGGGACAGCAGAAGGAAGGGTGAGATTTAGCTCTGAGCTCTGACCTCTCGACTTTCTCTTTTACATTGTTTCTGTGTTTCTTATTTAATAAGACGGTTGGTTACATCTACATCTGGCGCCCAACGTGACAAGAATCCATTAAAAACTGCTTGGCTTGGCGGCAGGTCCGCTTTCCCGCAAGGGCGGCAGGCGGCCCGCGGCGGCGGCGGTGGCACGCGACTTCTTAGTCCGAGCCTGGGTCTAGTTCTGCTTGACCTCAGGCTGGACTATCGGTGAGCTGCTTGCTTAAATCCTGCTTGCTTAAAGCCGGTGCTACAAACAACTCAGAGTTGCCCTGCCGAACAGGGCCCTGCCTGTAAAGCCAACGCACGTGGTCGGAGCTTAAGGAAGCCAGACCCAAGCCTTGATTCGGCACAAGAGGGAACACGTGGCTGCATTTAAACTTTAGCCAGCTACGCTTTCTTGCGCTCTCTCTCTCTCTCTCTCTCTCTCTCTCTCTCTCTCTCTCTCTTTCTCTTTGGATTTACACCTGGGACACTAGGTGGCTGTTTTGAAAATCCCCTCGGATTTCTACTGTTCTACGCAGATTTGGTAAGTCATAATATATCAGATATTTTAAAGGAAACTATCTAAAAGAGAATTTTTTTCCACGTTTAAAAAAAAAAATGGGTTTTATGTGTACATTGGAAGAAAATTGGTTTTTGTTAGAAATTTTAGGCAGTCTGGCAATGGAACAACTATATAATATTAGTATTGGTGGAATTATGCACCTTATCACTATAATAATCCACATTTTAATATTTAAAAAGATAGTCAATTTAAGTGCCAGGATAACAGCTTTAGAAGAACTAGCTAAACCTGTAAAAATTCAGACAGAAGAAATTAACAGTGAAGTTGTTTCAAGTCGGGATCATAAGGTTGCAGAAAGAAAGCCTGTTTTCACACAGTCACCCTTAATTTATCCTGTAACTGTACAGCAGATGCCTGATCAAATGGCTACACAAAATAATTGGGCTCCAATTGAAATGTTGGATTTAAAAAGGTTTAAGGAGGCAATAGTATCTTATGGCATGCATTCCCCATATGTAAAGCAAATGTTAAACTCTTGGTCAACATATAATAGGATAGTACCACAGGACTGGCGGGACCTCGCACAAGGTGTTCTGGAACCCAGCCAGAGACTTCAATTTCTGACTTGGTTTAAGGAGGAGGCTAAAAACATAGAAAAACAATGGAGGGATAAAGGAATACAAGTTTGCCAGGATCAGCTTATGGGCGAAGGCCAATATGCTTCAGCACAAACACAATGTTTATATGATGTCCAAACCCTAATTTTATGTCGAACAGCAGCCTTGAATGCATGGGACAAAGTTGAGGAACCAGGAAAAAAATCTGAGTCATTTACAAAGGTGAAGCAAGGCCCAAAAGAGTCTTTTACAGATTTTTTACAAAGACTGGCTTCAGCAGTAAAGAGAATGGTCTCGGATTCAGAAGCTAGTAAGGCAATAATTGAATCTTTGGCCTTTGAGAATGCGAATGCAGCATGCAAAACAATAATCAGGCCATTAAGGGCAAGATCTGCACCTATGGAAGATTGGATTAGAGAAACAATTAATGTTGAAGCTGATGAGCATGATGATACATGGGTAGGAGAAGTAATTTCAAAAGGTTTGAGGAGTGTTAGATGTTTTGGATGTGGAAAGCAAGGACATTTGAAAAGGGACTGTAGACAGGTCATTCCCAGAAACAATGTTTCTTCAAGGAACAATGGCAACAGAAGGCCCCTTCCTTCTGGAGTATGCAGAAGGTGTGGTAAGGGAAAACACTGGACCAACGAATGTAGATCAACAAAGGACAGACAGGGTAATCCTTTGCCTCAGTCTTCGGGAAACTCCCAGAGGGGCCTCGCGCAGGCCCCCAGTGCAAATCCAGTTCAAACCTTTCCTGCAGCCATAGAGGAAATGCCTGCTCTGGAGAGCGATTAAATAACCAAATGCCTATTGGAATAAATCATGCTGGTCAGGATGATGAAACAGAGAGAATAAAAAATTCAGGAGAAAACATAAAGAAAATTTTTTGGCAAACTTCTATTAATGAACAAAGACCAAAATTAACAATAAAAATAAATGGTGTTTTGTTGTCTGGTCTGGTAGACACAGGTGCGGACGTTACCATAATTGCACCAGAATTTTGGCATCCAACTTGGCCTCTTCAGGAGGTAAACGTTCAACTGTTAGGAATTGGGACATTATCTCAGGTGAAACAGAGTGCAAGATGGCTCGAATGTATAGGTCCAGAAGGACAGAGAGGAAAATTAAAACCATATGTGGCTAACATAACTATGAACCTGTGGGGTCGAGACTTGTTGCAACAATGGAATACTCAGATTAACATCCCTCCAATCTCAGAAACAAATCATAAATTAGCACATGTTACTGAGAGAAATATTAGAAGATATTGTTCTAATGAGTGGTCACCAGCCATCCATATTATACAAGAACAGGGCACAATAACTGATGATCTTCCAAAGACACCAACAGCTCTACCTTTAAAATGGTTAACAGACAAGCCTGTATGGGTCCAGCAATGGCCTTTAACAACAGAGAAACTCCAGGCTTTAGAAGAGCTGGTAGAAGAACAGTTAAATGCTCAGCATATTGAAGAATCAACCAGCCCTTGGAATTCTCCTGTATTTGTTATTAAAAAGAAATCTGGTAAATGGAGAATGGTAACAGACCTTAGAGCAATTAACAAAGTAATTCAGCCAATGGGCTCTCTACAATCTGGGATGCCTTTGCCTACTCTGTTACCAAAAGGATGGCCTCTCATAGTTATTGATTTAAAAGACTGTTTCTTTTCAATACCCTTACAAGAAAAAGACAAAGAAAGATTTGCTTTTACAGTGCCTACTTATAATAATTCTCAACCGGTTAAAAGATTTCAATGGAGGGTCCTCCCACAGGGAATGTTGAATAGCCCAACTCTGTGCCAGTATTTTGTGCAACAGCCATTGGAAGTGATACGTAAAAAATTTTCTAAATCTATAATTTATCATTATATGGACGATATTTTACTAGCTGACTCAAATGCAGATACTTTAGAAATAATATTTGAAGAAGTAAAGAAAATATTGCCTTGCTGGGGATTACAAATTGCTCCTGAAAAGATACAAAGAGGAGATTCTATTAATTATTTAGGATATAAAATAGAGCTACAAAAAATTAGACCCCAAAAGGTGCAAATTCGGAGAGATAGACTACAGACTCTTAATGACTTTCAAAGATTATTTGGAGACATTTCTCATCTACGAACTATTGTTGGGGTAAAAAATGATGAACTGACTAATTTGTTCAGAACCTTAGAAGGTGACAAGGACTTAAATAGTCCAAGAGAATTATCACCTGAAGCTGAGAAAGAATTGGCCTTGGTAGAAAAGAAAGTGCATGAAGGACACGTGGATCGTATTGATCCAAAGCTGGATTGCATTTTGGTTATTTTACCTTCTAGGCGTTCTCCTACTGGAATATTAATGCAGAGGGAAGATATTATCTTGGAATGGATATTTTTACCAAATAAACCAAATAAAAAATTAAAAACTTATGTGGAAAAAATCTCTGACTTGATTTACAAAGGAAAACTGAGACTTCGTCAATTAGCAGGCATAGACCCAGCAGAAATTGTCGTACCATTAACTAAGGAGGACATTGAAAAATTATGGACAGAAAGTGAACCTTGGCAAAGAGCTTGCAGTAATTTTTGGGAGAAATTAACAGCAAATATCCCAAAAGCAATAGAATTGATCTTATAAAGAGAGCTGAATGGATCTTGCCTCAAATTGTACGGCAAAAACCCATATCTGGAGTTCGTACATTTTATACAGATGCCAACAAAGAAGGAAAGGCTGGTTACAAATCAGAAAATTTAAGTAAAGTGGTTCAAAGTCCGTATAATTCAGTTCAAAAATCAGAATTGTATGCTATTCTGTTGGTATTAATGGATTTTTCAGAACCTCTCAACATAGTAACTGACTCTCAGTATGCTGAAAGAGTGATGTTACATATTGAGACTGCAGAATTTATCCCTGATGCTTCAGAATTAACTTCACTATTTATTCAATTACAAGATACAATCAGGAAAAGGGATCATCCTTTATATATAACTCACATTCGATCCCATACTGGTCTGCCAGGCCCTCTAGCACAAGGCAATGATGAGATTGATAAATTATTGATAGGAAATGTGCTGGAAGCCTCAGAATTTCATAAAAAACATCACGTCAATAGTAAAGGTTTAAAAAAGGATTTTTCCATAACCTGGCAACAAGCCAAAGAAATAGTAAAGAAATGTCCTACTTGTTCCTTCTACAATCAAACGCCATTACCAGCAGGATGTAACCCAAAGGGTACTCAGAGAAATGAAATCTGGCAGATGGACGTGTTTCACTTTGCAGAATTTGGAAAACTGAAATATGTACACCACACCATTGATACTTTTTCAGGATTTCAATGGGCAACTGCTTTGAGTTCTGAAAAGGCTGATTCTGCAATCACTCATTTGCTAGAAGTTATGGCCATCATGGGTATACCTGCACAAATCAAAACTGACAATGCTCCATCATATGTCTCTGTTAAAATGAAACAGTTTTTTGCTTATTACAATATAAAGCATATTACAGGCATACCACATAATCCTACAGGTCAAGCAGTTATAGAAAGATCAAACAGAACTCTAAAGGATATGCTAAATAAACAGAAATGGGTAACAAAAACCCCCAGAAATAGACTGCATAATGCTCTTCTAACTTTGAATTTTCTGAATGCCAATGAGAAAGGAACAACAGCTGCAGAGAGACATTGGATAATAGAAAAAACTACAGAATTAAATCAGCCTATATACTTTAAGGATGTGCTGACCTCAGAATGGAAACCAGGGTATGTATTACATTGGGGACGTGGTTTTGCTTTTGTTTCTACAGGAGAAGATAAGCTGTGGGTACCATCAAAATTGATAAAGGTTCGATTTGAACAAGAGAGACCTCTTAATTGAGGAGGTGATAGTTCATCAACCAGCATGAACATCCAATTTAAACTAACTTGTATCAATAAAACATGCCTTTTCATTTAATCAGATAATAACTTGCCAAAAAGGAACATCCCCAAAATTAGTCTTGGGGAAAGGTTTTTGTTTTTGTCTTTTAGGAAAATGAAGGTTAAGGAATCTGAAGAACACTGGACAAATGAGACAACTGAAGAAAAGGGACAAATCATCTATCCAAGAAACAGAATGAAACGGTGTATGGGTATATATTATCTAAAAAATTTTATGTCTTCCTAAATGTTTGTTTCTGCTTTTCTCTAAAGATTTAACACTATTGGTTTTCTAATAGTCCCAGTTCAATTAAAATTTAAAGCTGACTTTGGAGTTGGAGAATGGCTCTCTCCTTCTTTAAAATCAAGCATGTTGTTAAAAGGTAAATGCAAACTCCCTGTATCATGCCAGAATAAGAGCCATCTTCTGCTATGGTACAGGATAAAAGCAAAATTAATTAAGGGACTATTCTATTACTAATCTCAACTCTTTGATTCTATTCTGATTCTTTAAACTTTTCTCAAAGTATAAATTTTATATCAAAATTTATAAGATTAATATATATATATACATTTTAAACTTTGTTAAGATATGAATGGTCACATAGAGTACTAACTAATTCTAGAAAAAAGGCTAGCTGCATATATATGTTTTTGTGTTCGAGTCTCTTATCAGTTTTCTGCAGGAAATCACGGCCAGGACTAACATCAACTGAAGTCTACAGAAAGAAGATGGGGCCCCACAACAACAACAATTCCACGTGGACAATAATAATATCATTAAGCTGACAAACATCATCCACAGATCAGCTTTGAACTACAAGGTGCTCAGAGCAAATTTGAGATGACTAGCTGAGATGATCCAGTCTCAAAGACTACTTGAATAAGGACTTGAGATAAACCCTGAACTTTGGCATTATACACAGACTGGATAATGAAGGATATAGTTACCTCTCCTAGAATTTGACAATTAACCTAAAATCTTTCTTTCAGGATAAAGAAAACTTCGCCCATACCCAGCAGGAAGCAATTTTAAGAATACGATGCCCACATTCCCAAAGAGGTGGTGTGGGGCGGGTGGTTTTTTGGTCTTTTTAATGGGTTTTGGGTCTGGGATAATTTTCAGTATTTAGGGGGGTTGGTTACAAGTTATTGTCAAGGGTTAGGAAAAAGGCTAAGCAAAGGAGATTAGATTTAAGGTTCTTGTTTTAAAAAAAAAAAAAGAAAGAAAGAAAGAAAAGAAAAAGACAATTACTAATTTTAAATACTTTACATTGGATTGGATTGTTTTATATTGTATACAAATTTGAAACTGATATTGTTAGAAAATGCTATATGTATATTTCTAATTGTATTTATTCCATCCATTTAACAATGTAATGCAAATTTCTGATCCTTGAATGTTATTATTACCAACTATTAGGATATAAAGAAATGAAAGCTAGTAGTTAGACATTATCATAGAACTTGTAGTCAGATTAGATATGTTTTAAAAAATTAAGCAGAGATGTTTTAGACAGGTCATCTTCAAACCCTTCAGAGATCTACAGAATATGGCATTTAAAATGTTTTAATAACTTAGAAAATTTTTCTTTTTTGAGACATGTCAGCTCCTGGCAGTACTAATCTACTTCAGAGAAAATATGGGCATTGAAGAAACTGCATAAGGAGTCAACTTTCCTTGTGGCAAAAGTTAGCCACTGGACAACAAAGTATCCTCGAATCAACAGGACAAAATGGACAGACAGAACACGAAACAAGGGACTACTGATTCTTGCCAAAACAAGTGTGGTTATGGCTTTATCAAAAGGCATCTTCTGAGGCCAGGACAATACGGCCCCATCCCTGAAATGGCCTTCGCATCCGGAAAAGGTACGGTGCCCTTTTCTTCAAAGCAGCTTAACAGGCAGAGGGCCAATGGATTCTGTTGTACAATGGAACAGCAGCTGAAAGCTCATGCCTCTCGAAAGTAGACTGGCATTTAATAGAGGGATGTGGAGAAGAAGGGGATGCTGAGATGAAGCCATATATACACAGCCAAGAAGAATGGACAGCTGAAATTAAAAAACTGTCAACAATTTCCAGAATTTAAAATCCTGAATCATGACAGGACACTAGTGGAATTCAGGTGTTTCTGGTACGTGGACTGCTCTCACCCAATGTGAGGTTGAACTGTTGACCTTGTGTACATCCTACTTCACAAATGAGTCTGTCAGATACACTAAGCCTATAGGCTGAAGATGATGCCCCAACACTGCGGAGAAACCTCAGGTGACTGCCCAGGCAGCTGGCTGTTTCTGTCAACTCACAAAATTTTTTGGAAGTTGCTTGCATGCACTTCCTGTTTTTATTTTTGTTAGCTAATATTATTCCCTTCTTGGGTCTCTGAGGGAGTTGAAGATTAGTTAGTTATGGTTGAAGATTAGTTAGTTATAGTTGAAAATTAATTAGGATAGAAAGTGCATTAGATACATCTTGGATTTACCAAAATAGGATAGATAATGGAATTATTTTCTCTGATTTGTCAAATACCTGTTTAGGTATTTATTACTTGTATATATTGTATATAGTTATTGTACTTTTGTGTATAGTTTTTCTTTTGTTAGTTATAACCTTTTGCTTTTTTCTTTTTATTAAAATAGAAAAGGGGAAATGTGGTGGTAATCTAATTGTACTGAAATATTATTTTGATTGTATGTTAATAAATAAAGTTGTCTGGGGGTCAGAGCTATTAGAGCCATAGCAAGAGTGTGGCGGTGGTGGCACACGCCTTTAATCCCATAAGATCTCTGTGTGTTCAGGGTCAGAGCTATTAGAGCCATAGCAAGAGTGTGGCGGTGGTAGCACACGCCTTTAATCCCATAAGATCTCTGTGTGTTCAGGGATACAGTCAGCATTGGAGACATATACCTTTAAGACCTAGGGGGCTGTACATTCAGACAGTGACGAGGCAGTCATGTGTTTGGGTTTACAACCAATGAGAAGGCAGAACGACATACTATAAAAAAACAAACCGACAGGAAGTAGCTCTCTTTTCGCGAAGCTGGGACAGCAGAAGGAAGGGTGAGATTTAGCTCTGAGCTCTGACCTCTCGACTTTCTCTTTTACATTGTTTCTGTGTTTCTTATTTAATAAGACGGTTGGTTACATCTACAGATAACAACAAGGATTGGCAAATTTAGAAGAGGAAATTCCACAAGACTACACCCTAAGATGAATTATAGCCTATTAGTGGCATCTAAGAGAGGGATAATCAGTCTTTTTCAAGGACTATCTCCTTGATAGGCTACCCAATCCCAAGTGGTCAATCCTGAGTACATATACATAAGACCGACACTAAATAAATTCAACAGGTTGCATTTATAAATTTATATATGTACATAATTTTTAGCAATATTTAATAATGAAAGTTTAAGAGCTCATGAATTTGAGGAGTGGGAGAGATATGAGAGGCATTGGAGGGAAAAGGGAATATGTAAATGATGTATGTACAATACTCAAGTATGAAGCTTTCAAAAAATAAATTAAAAATTATTTATAAGTATATTATAGTCATTTTAATATTTATGTATATTAATTATTTTAACTGTGATATGAATTTAATAAAGTTTAAGGTGAGGAATCAGGGGTGAATATAATTAAAACACATTGTATGAAATTTTCAAGGATTAATAAAAAATTTGACTAAAAATATATCATAGATTCAGAGTTTCAAACATAAGCCAAGATTTCTCATGTCCTTTGTTCAGTCAAAAATAACCCTTCTCTTCAGTATCAGATCCATGATACCAATTATTATTTTAACCCATTGTTATGATAATTTTATAAACAAAATCATGACTATAAACGACGAGAAAGAATAATCTTACATTTTTATTTAGCAGATTATAAATTTCATATAACTTCACAGTTTGGTTCTTTGATAGATTTAGAACATCTATCTCATGTTAGATGTTGCCCAACAAATACTGACAGAATGTCCATATGGCTTTTTCTAAACAGCTTTGATAGTGATTGCCAACATGGAGCTTTATTCACACGAATTGAAAGCATGTTTCATAATATACAACAATTATAATTTCTTGTATATCTTCACTTTTAGCAAAAACCAGAACCCACCTTTCTCAACTCATTATAAAAAAATAGATGGGGCATATAAAGTTCTTTGTGTTAACGTATGTCGTATAATTGGAATCAAAACAGAAATTTGATACAAGTATGTTATCTGTTAGTAGCTGATGTTATCCAAAAGCATATTATTTTAATCTTAGTGTCCTTTAGTCATAGAAAAGCCTTAAAATTTTACTCATGTCTAGTTTTCTGTAGCACTCAATTCACATAAATCTTCATAATGTGTACCATCAATGTGCTAACCTCTGCCATTCAGTAACAAAGGCTTTAAGCTTAAGTGCAAGTATTGAACACTAGCATTTCTAACCACTGACTCTCAGTTTAACATTTATGACATTCTAATTGTCTCACAGCTCCTGAGGAAGTTTGGTTACATGGATTTAGTGCAGTGTTTTTTGCTGAGGATGCAGAAGATGGTACACTTTTCATTTATATGGCCAAAGATTTATTTATTGTCTATTGCTAGTAAAGATATTATGTTTCCCTTGTTTTAGTCAGTGATAAAATTCTTTACTGAGAAAATTTCATTGAACTAAATAAATGAATAGGAAGAAAAGTTGTGGCATAATCAAGTATATATTCATAGAAAATTTATTATTAAAATTCAGATATGTATAGGAACAGATGTTTATATTTTAAAGATTCTTTGGCAAAATAATTTCTTAGCATAGATATTACTGCTCTATTTGGAAGAGTTTTATTACATAATTTACAAAATCTATCATATATTTCTATGATTCAATTACAGAGAAAGTATTTAGTAGTGAAAATTTCATGAACTGAAATGTTTAGGCATTGAGACTACCAAATTTATTCTTTTAAACATGTATATTTACCCTGCATTTCCATAATTTCTAGGAATTATGAACATTGTTTAAGATACTTCTTAGTCTTTTTTATTATTTTGAGAACTCTCTGTTAATGTATCAGGCCCACTTTTTGAATATCTCATTTGTTTTGTTAGAATATTTTAATTTTATGTATGCGTATCTTGCAAAGATCCTCTCTCAATCTGTGGGATTCCTGTTCTCCCATGTGACTGCTTCTTTAGTTGAAAAGGAACATTTTTGTTTTATGATGTCCTACTTGTTAATTATTAACCTTAAATTTGTACAAATGGAGTCCTAATCAGGAAGTCTTTCCCTACTCCTGTATCATGAAGGGTACTGCCAATATTTTCTTCTATAAGTTTGAGTGTTTCAGGTTTATTATTTAGGTCTGTTTGGAGTTAGTTTCTGTGCAAGGTGATTGATGGGAGTCTAATTTCATAGTTCTATGTGTAGACACCCAGTTTTCCCAGCACTATGTGTTGAAGGTGCCTTTTATTCTTCAGCATATGTTTCCAGCATGTTGATCAGATAGTGAATGGCTAAAGTTACAGGAATTCATGTTTAAGTCTTTTGTTCCATTAGTCTACATGCCTTTTAGTGATATTTTTATTTTGAAATTATGATATAATTACATTTCTCCTCTCTTTTTCCTTCCTTCAAACCTCTCACATGCTCTTCTTGAAATTCATGACCAATTATTTTCACTAATTCTTATTGCATCCATGATGGATATGTACATGTATATGCATAGGTATATGCATTATATGATGGATAGTACATGTATATGCATATGTATTCCTACATTTAACCTGTTCAGTACATACAATGTTACTTGTTGGACTGTTTGGCACTGGACAAGCAATTGATGGGCTCTTCCCTGGGGAAGATCACCTTTCCCTGATCCAGCTTTCCTAAGTTGTCTGTAGTTCTTTGTGTGAGGTTAGGCCTTGCCCCAACCTTTTTGGTATGTCCTTTGGCATAGTCCTTGTTCAACTTAAACTTGGGCAATCATGCTGCTGAGACTTTATGGGCATGGCTTCTAATATTACTGGGAGACACAGTCTTACAATGAACCCCATGATTCTCTGGCTCTTTCAGTCTTTTCACCTTTTCTTCAGAATTGTTCCCTGAGCTTTAGGTGAGGGATTCTTTGGTAGATCTATCAACTGCATTTTGATTGGTTTTGATTTTCTTTAGTAAACTCCATCTGTTGTAAAGAGAAGTTTCCTTGATGAGACATCCCTCATCAAGACGACACTTAAGTGTGTCAAGGGATAAATGTTTATCGATTTCTGTTAGAGGTTATGATAGATTAATGGTTAAAGATTCTTCTCCAATAACTATGATTTCACTAGCACTGAGTAGTTATCTAAGTTCTCCAAATGACAGGCCATCTGAACAAAAAATAAACATAAATATTAGAATTACATCACACATACATCAAGCAGACTTAATAAATTTCTACAGGATATTCTAACTGAATGCCAAAGAACAAACAGCAGCACAAGTAAGCTTTTATAAAACACATATCACCCTGTTTGTTTGTGCATGTGCCACATTGCTTTTAATACTATGACTCCGTAATATATACTGAGCTCCGGAACAGCAATCCATCCAGCATTTTTTCTTTTTGCTTGGACTTTTGTTGGCTATCTAGGGTTTTTTATAGATTCATATGAATTGTACAGTTTTTTTGAAAAATGCAATGGGGTTTTGATTGAGATAGCATTAAATCTGTAAATAGCTTTTGGTTAAAAAAAAGTCATTTTTAACAATATTAATTCTACCAATGAATGAGCATGGGTTGAATATGATACCCTGGAGTAATTTTAAAAGGATCCTTTTTAGTGTACCCCCAGTCAATATCATCCACGATGGTGAATGAGATGCTTACTAGACCCATGTAGAGAACATTGATGGTTCATATAAATGACATTTATAGAGCTCCTTGCCGTGTAAAGAACAATGAGCACAGATGGTTAGCTCCCTCTCTTTTTTCTATTCTGTTGAAGATCCAGCTCATAAAATGATGCTGCTCACAGCTAGGATGGATCTGCCTACCTGAGTCAAGCTAATCAAGAACATCCCTCAGAACTGTGCATCCCAACCAGGTAACTCTAGATTTCATCAAGTCAATAATATTAATAATAAGAGTTTACCCCTTGCCAACTTGAAACCCAAACATATTCCTTATAGACAAGAACATTCCACCCCTTTTCTCCAAGCACTAATAGCTATCTCACGATTCCAAACATATTCAATCTAAAATTGAAAGTCCTCATGTTTTTCAGTTTTTACACTGCTCAAAATTCTGTATTGGACCTTGGAGATGGCTCAGTGGGTAAGAACGCTTGCCTAATGATATGAGTTCAGATCTTCAGAACCCACATAAAAAAAGAAAAGCAGTAGCACAGGTGTCTGTAATCCCTCTGTGTCCTAATAGGAAGGCAGAAGACACAGATTGGAGAATCTCCAAGACCTTAAGACACAGCCTCCCTGGCTTGCATTGCAGCACAGATACCTCATATAGAAAAAAGCAGCACAGCAAAAAACAATACCTGACAGGTGTCCCTTGCTTTCTACATGTGCACTCTGACATGTGTGCTGCATGTACACACAGCTGTGAGACTCAAGGAAATTCTATTAACAAGCAAATGGAAGTTTCATCCTTCTGACGTACAATGGTGCAAAGTGAACATTGTTATATCCAAAGGAGAGAGAAGGAGCATAGCAAGGAATCAATGGACCAAAGTAAGACTGAAACCTATCATGACAAAACAAACCCTGTGACTCCAGTCCGTATCTGGGGCCTGTAAGGAAATATCCCAGCCTGTAGAAGCATCTCTCGGGCCAGCTGTACTCCATGCCTGCAGTTTTCCTCAGCAGATATCCATGGTCCTGACGTTCCAAGGTCTCCATTATCACTGATGCTTCTCATCTACACAGAATCACATATGGGATTTTTAGGCCTCATTTCTGGCTTCCGTAACCACCACACATTGCCTGGTCTCAACAAATGTATACATGACCTATGAAAAAAGTACACCATTTCTCCCTTAAGTTATCTTTGTCAGATCATTAGATCACAACAATAAGTTGAGAAACTAACACAGCCCTTAGATTGGTGGGGTCTTGCCACCACAACTTTCCATCTCAGCGAAGAGAGCGAGGGTTCTCATCTTTACTTTCCCTCCCTAAAACTTTAAACATGCCGACAGAACTTTCCTCACAAAGCTCCATGTGGATTTGGTCTCTCTTACTGCAGAATAAGAAGAGCCCTGAGGAGCGGCCTTAGTGGAATGAATGTGGTCCTCCTTGAAATTCCCTCCACCACACACATTAGTGCATTGCTTTTAAAGTTAGTAGCACTCAGGTTCTTGGACATGTGCAGAATGAAGCCAGATGCTTTCCCAGAATATCACATAAATGGCCTCTATCCCAGTTTCTGGCAGACCCGACACCCTGTGAGCCGCTCTCCACATTTCTCTCCCTATTCTTTCTCTCCAAGCTCTCTGCAAAACCTCACATTCATCTCTGCTTAACACATTCATGAATTTTTCTAATTCAGGGATTTAAAAATCTTCAGTGTTTTTCATGTAAGCTTGTTAAAAGTCCTAAATACTACAAAATCAGGTTTATCACAGCAGATCTATTTCTCGGTTCCGTTTCTCTCTATTGGTTACTCCTCTTTGCTTGAGGGAACGTTTCACAATGCTTCCGTAGTCAGAAAGAAGAGACTGATGAATGTGAACGCTGCTGCCCTGACCTTGTTCTTCTTTTCTTTTGGCCCCAGCCAATGAGATTGTGCTTCTCACATTAGGTTAGGTCCTTCTGTCTCAAATCATCAATAAGAAAATTCCCCAAGGTGTCACAGACATTCCTCTTCTAGGTGATTCTAAAGCCCATCCAGCTGACAGTATTAACTGGCATTAATATAGAAATACATACCCTGTTTTTCACTCCTCTCACTTTCTCATGCTATTTGGAAATAAGAGCATCTTAAAATATGTAAGGATGTGGTGATAAGGATTTGGGGTTCTGTGGAATCTTGCATCCTATCACAACATTACATATACCAACTCTTGCAAATACTTCAAACTTAAGTTTGTTTAGATTTCAGCTGTCTAACACACTTTGTGAAAGTATTAGCCTATGAAATCAATATCACAGATAGAAGAAATATATCCACATCCATGAGACATTTATCTTTCTATGTCTAGGCTAACTAAGTCAATAATATTAATAATATTATTAAATGTATATTTAAATAAATATATTTTTAAATCTCTAAATATGTAAATTTAGAGATTTAAAACTTTCTACTATTATTAGATTATTTGATGGGAAAATGTAGTTACACTTACGGTGGGTATGAGGATTAGATTTAGAAGGTGGTTAGTGATTACACTGGTCCAGCAAGTAATGCTCGTAGATTTTCTTTTGAGGTTCGTGACCTCATTATCCCAGAAAGATGGATAGATTTATAGTTACAGGGTTGATTTTTCCTTCTGTTGAGCATGGCCTTAAGTCCATTGAGAGAGCTCTTGGTTAGGATCAATATTTGAGTGCCATTTATTAATATATTTTTGCAATCGTTGTCATTGTTGTGGTGCATATGTGTCCTTGCTAGAAAAAAATTAATTATTTTTTCTTTTTTTGACACAGGGTTTCTCTTTGTAGCTTTGTGCCTTTCCTGGAACTCACGCTGTAGCCCAGGCTGGCCTCGAACTCACAAAGTTCCACCTGCCTCTGCCTCCCCAGTGCTGGGATTAAAGGCATGCGCCATTTTCTTTATTGATACTTGTATATCTTTCTCTGGTACCATGGAAAATAAACTTCAGGAAGAAGGCTTTCAGGTTAGATCCAGCTTGAAAAGTCTGAGTCCTGTGTCCTAAGTGTTTAGTGTATTAAAGAATAGGGGTTTGCCTTTAATCTTTGATAGGCAATCAAGGGTAATAGCAGTAAACTATGTTCTTTGAGGAGTTGTTTGGAATGCTCAGAACAACTGTTTTAAAGAAGATTTTTTTTGGTGACTGGTCCTAGGATTTAATCTATGGTTCTTGTCAGTAGCATTACTTCCTTTAATATATATATATGTATATATATATATACATATATATATATATTAATATATATATATATATATTATGGCATTGCTTTCTTTAATATATATGTTATTATAGCATTGCTTCCTTTAATATATATATTATGGCTTTGCTTTCTTTAACACATACTGTTTGATTCCTTTTGGTTTCATCCTATAACCATGGTATTTTTTGTCCCTATTTTTCATCTTTACTAACCTCCTTAACATCCCCAGTTGATGTACCACCCCATTTTACAGTTTCCTGCTTCATATCACCTGTACCCTGCTATCTGTCTCTCTAAACATCTCCCCACATCCACCATGGAACCTTTATATGTCCCTGGTTGCTACGGGTTTTATATTCATATCTGAAGATTTGGAGCTAAGAGGCAGAGACGAAAGAGAACATGTGACATTTGTCTTTCTATGTCTAGGCTAACTAAGGCAATGTGGTCACTTACAGTTCTTGATTTCATTTCTCTTTAAAACTGAATATCATATTTTGTATATGCACCACATTTTCATTATCTATTCATCCATTGAATGACATTTGATGTTGCTTACATTTACTAGCTATTATGAATAGGAACAGCTATGAACAATGCTGAGCAAGTATCTATGGAGTACAGGTGATCACTCTGGGCATAGGCCAATGAATAATAGGGATATATGGCAGATTTAGTTTTAGCTTTTTGAAGGTTCTTCAAACTGATTTCCAAAGTAACTCCTCCAATATAGTCCTACCAACAATGAGTGATGGTTATTTTCCCCCACAACTTTACTACCACTTGTTTTCAGTTGTTTTACTTATTTTAACTATTATGATTGGGTTAAAATGAACTATCCAAGTTTTAAAATTTATATCATACTGATTTCTAAGAGAAACAAACCTTTATTTTTAGTGATTTTTGTTTTTATTTCTTCTATCTAGAACTCTCTTGACCTATTTGGATTGGGTCATTTGTTTCCTTAACCTCGTTTTAGAGTTCTTTGTATAATTGGATATTAATTCTCTCTCAGATGTACAGCTGGCGAACAGACTTTCCCATTCTGTGGGCAGTTTTGCTTGGTTAATTTTCTCCTTAGCTGTACAGAAGCTTTAAGTTTTATGAGGTCTTCTTTGTCAACATGCCTTAATTTTGTATATTGCACACACACACACACACACACACACACACACAGTCTAAAAGAAAAAAGGAAAAAGTTGGAAATATACACATTTTTAAATGACATTGTCAAGTACCATAAATGAATTTACAGAATCCATAGATTCATTTTATTTAATTCTCAAGCATTGCTTCAGAGAGGAGATTATGTTATATGAATGATGGCAATGAAGAAATTGAATTAGGATTACAATCAGATGTTTCTTTAAGCAAAGTACTTCATACTGTAGTCAGGCTAACACAGTACTAGCTTATAGCAGATGTGTAGTCCCAACTTTCTTACTTAGAGGAAAGATGAAAGTTAATTCTAGAGGGTAAAGTGTTTTCCACATATCACTTCTAAGAACTCCAGTAGACTTGAAATGCTGGGGTTGTATTGATATACCTCTCTCCACTCAGAATTGCAATACCGATTTGAGCTACTAAACACATTCTTTTGAATATTGTATTTTAAAACAAGGATTCAAACACTGAGAAAAAACTTGAATACATTTTATCCCTTTTGTTGCTTGAAATCTTACTAAAGCTGTCAGTTATTACAAAGCCTCTCCTGGTGCCGTGCAGACGCTGTAGGGAGAACACTGAATGAAGTTGTACCTTGGGAATAAATGATCTTTCATGTGTGATGTTTTGACATTTGAGTTGTTTTCTCTAAAACGTGTTATCATTTAAACTCTTTTTTTTTTTTTTTGAAATGTCATGTACATTTTGTTGAAGTTTACCTGGTTAAATATGCTCAAAAAGTTGTTGTTACCTAATTAAACACAGTTAAATGTAGCAAAAATTAGTGGCAGTACAGTGAACATACAGACTGACCACAGTTTACACTTTTTGTTAATTTTGAACCATAAGGCATTTGGATTATTAGACAACATTAATAGAAATACACTTATTTGAATGACATTCTTACATTATTAAGTGCCAAATAGTTTGAACCTCAGAATTAATTAACGACGATTTTTCATTCTTAAAATTAGGCCGCTTGTACAGTTCCTTCTTCAACCCAGGCCTTGAATAAATATTAAGATTTTAGGCATCATTTCATGATATCGTCCAACACAGTGTACTCTAGCGAGGTATTTCATACTACTGGTAAATTTTATTTTCTTCACATTACAAATAGCCTGCCAAAAGCATTTCTTTAGGCCTGTAAGGTGTTTATTTGTCTTTGACAATTTTGTTTGTTTTTATTTGATTTGAGAGAAACATTCTGCAGCGGTAATAACCTAGAGTATATTCTTCAGATTAACTTTTTTAAGGGAGAGCATTTGTCTTAAGCCTTTTATATAGTTATGAAAAAAAATACTGCTGTTGTCTGCATTCAAAAGCTTTGATGACAATGAAATTGCTCATGTATATTGGAGAGTATGTGGGTTGAGTATCTAAATTCTTTATATCCCTTATAAAATTTTATTACTATGAGTACTGAAAGTTACTGGAAAATCATTCAGCATTGCTGACTTGTCACTTGATTATCCTGAACTTAGTAATATTATAAAAGATGAATAAAACACCAAGATTTTTTTTAAAAAAAAGAGGTTAAGAAAAGAGTAGTAATAAAAAACTACAGTGCAGGAAATTAATTGTGTTGAATAGTGTGAGTTTCGGACAGGTAATAAACTAGTGATGGATGTGATCGCTAAAATTTCATGTGTATCATGAGCTGAACCCTTAGTCTAATGCAGGGTCATTGCATTTTACAGTCTCATAAGCTTCCAGGACTTTGCCTGGCACATCAAAACAATTGCTTAATGTGCAATAAATTCTACAGCTAGCCATCTGCTTACCCTCTTGACCTTTCAAATTGTATAAAAAATCAAGCCAATAATTTTTCACTTCATGAACCACCAGAATTTTGGAATATGTTCCATTCCAGGGTTACTTTATCTTTTATGCAACTAAAGAGACTTAATACATTAGAAAATCTTTGGCAGTCACATCCATTTTACATTCAAATGGTTATGAGGGAAGTCACTAGAGTTAATAAGATTTAGGCTATTTCTACTCATTGAGTGGCTGGATATGCACATTTAAACAAATGTATGCTAGGTACAGAGTTTTTGCAATGCAAAGTGGTTCAAAATATAATAAATAATGAATCAAATGTTAAAAATTAAAAATTATATTTGCATGAATAGACTATTCTATTATTATTGGTAGAAATATTAAGGCAACTCCACATAGTTAAAAGGGAGATTTATTTGGGGGGGGGGTAGCTTCAAAGGAAAGGCATAGTTTACAGGGCCCGGGAGAGGTGAAGTGCAGTCCAGCCATGTTCTCTGGAGAATTCTGCTCAGTCTACCATCCAGCATCCAGGAATATAAGCCTCTGTGTGTTTACTTGGGGGACATGAGTGGAAGAGATTTGTCCTGACCACTAGCAGGCTGGGACACAGGAAAACTTCAGCTACATATTATTTTACATTTTGAAGTTAATCCAGGAAATATTTACTTAACTATGTCATAAACAGAAATTCACAATATACAATTTAGAAGAAAGCTTAAAAAAATACCTGTGATGTAGAATACAGTTCTGCTAGCCAAGATGTACCCAAATGTACAATAATGTCATGACTGTTATGGAGTTAACTAACAGATTGCTGGTTAGATTTAATGCCTGTTTTGCATGAAGGAAATTATTCTCGGTACTGTAAACCAGGTAAAAAACACATGACTAAAAAGAGTTCTAGGTCTTAGAGAGGAAACCACTACAAGTGGACATGTTGTCAAACTGCTTTCTGAATATGTGTGTTTATCTCCATAGGTTAGTGTTTCTCTTAGCCTTGGTCTCAGAATCTTCTCTTTGTAGTATGTAACTATAAAGGCAAATACTTCAGTTTCACTAACAAGTGACTGTTCAGTGTTCTGTTCCAAATGGGACATTTATACTTCTTTCCCAGGTTTGTGGAGTGTCACAGATTGGTGGTCAGGGTCCTAATTTGCTTTCTATTGTTTGTTAAAACACTAATCAAAATAAACATGGGGGAAGAGAATTTATTTTGTCTCATAGCTTATAGTTTATTGTGAAGGGAAATCAAGAAGGGAACTCAAGGAAGGAACCCAGAGGCAATAATTAAAACAGAGGCCGTGGGGAAATGATGCTTACTGCCTTGATTCTCATGGATTGCTCAGGTTGTTTCTTACACATTCTATGCCCAAGGACAACACCACTCACAGTGGCCTAGGCCCTTCTACATCAATCATTAATAAAGAACATGCTTTTTATACTTTGAAAAATATTTATGTGAGTTACTTAAGTTAAATTTCATAACTCATATGAAGTGACACTTTTGAACTAACAATGGATTATCCTTGAGAATTTCAAAACTGTGAAGGCTCATATGTAAACAGTTTAAGAAATGGATTCATTTTTTGACCTATAGTGTTCTTCAACTAATAGTTAACATACATAAAAACATAAACCCACCACACACATGTTGACAGAATTCATGTACATCAAGAACTGTTTTGTTATTCTTTTTTTGGTACACTTTAATATCTTAAAAATTGGGCAGTGGTGACTAATGGGTTTAGATAATACTACTCAGTAAATTGTTGTTTTCATGTTTAAATATTTTTCCATTTAAATAGATAACTATTCACACTGTTTTCTTACTATAAACAAGTATAAAGGGAAGTGCATAATCAACAGTTTGTGACAGGTGCAGGGTCCCGAAATGCATGCATGGCATCCTTGCCTGAGGTCTAGTTGGTATCAAGCATGTGTGCTATCTTTTTAAGAAATGGAGCCTGTGACAGAGCATCTAGAACTCAGAAACAATCACTGGGAACAGCCTGACTTCATCCATATCTGAATGGATATATTCTTCCAGCGACTCTGGCATCCCATAGTTACAACAAAGCCACGGGGAAGAGCAACCACAATGATGTCTAATCAGGCGTACACCACTTCATTTTACAGTCAAGTTATGAAAAGCAGAAATCTAAATAGAGGTAAACATATTCCTCCATTGTGTTTTTGGTATGTCAACTGAGAAGTAAAATACAAAGTAAATCCTTTTGCAAATAAGTAATCCAAATTTGCAAGGGCTTTCTCCCGAATGTAACCATGAAATCTAAACACTGCAGAGAGATAGGATGTTCTCTTAATATGCCGCCATACAAATAAGCAAAATTAGATGTTACCAGACTGTGAAACAGATTTATAAGTAATTCTCCTTTGTGAGTTAATGTTGTGTAAATATTTGAACTCACTAGGATATGTGGTTACAATTCAGAGTATTAATTTTTGCTTGGACATTGCATACTTAGGCTTTAATAATTCTTTATTACTTGACCCTCCATGGGACTTGAAATAGTTGAAAGAATTTATGTTTGTTATTTTATTCACCCATTTATTCAAAATTTTATCATGCTCAGGCTTACAGATTATATTTAATTAAATCAAAAATAGTTCCTGGTCAAAAGCAATATCTATAAACTTTCCCAATTTGTGGCTATGATGGGTAAAGTAATGTACTGAAAATATCATGACTTTAAATTCAAACCGAGTTCATCTAAACATGAATGAAGATGTGGCAGAATTCTTTCTCTGCTTCTTGGGAACTGTGATTTAAACAATATTGAAGATAGTTTGGTCAAAGATTACTTTTAAAACAGATTTAACATCTAATAAAGTCACTCCACATATTCAAATAAAAAGGACATGAAAGCATGGAGCGTACAAGTCCAACATTAATGTTCTAACTATATATCTGAAAGTTTGTGCAAGATCAGATAAATCATTGAGCATGTCTGCAGGGGACACTGTCCCAGCATCACTAGGAAGCCAAAGAACTATTTGGGGCAGCCTGAATATTTATAAATATTTTTCTAGTGTTTTACCAACATCATCAAAGATATGTTTAAGTTCATAGTAATAGCAACCTGGGAATTTCTCTGAACTTTCATATTTAAATAAGCACATAATAAATTAAGATAACAAAAGCACATATTATATTCAGAGCAATATGCTGTGTGGTTGTAATGTTATCTCAAATAAACTCATAAACAAAGTCACTAACTTTGGTCCTTATTGTAAATCAAGAAGGCAAACCACTAAAAATGGTCGTTCATACACATTTTCTCTGATTATTTTTCTGGTGCTGTTGCATCGTTTCTTATTCTCCGACCTGGCCATGTTCTGCTGATCTCACAAATGTTATTAATTATGAAAATGGTCTAGCTTCTATTCCTCTAAGTTAGATGCTTCTTTCTCCTCTCTCCTCATCACTGCTCTCATTTCTTACATCATTTACTTCTGAGGAACTGCCAGTTCCGTTGACAGCTTTTCCAGAATGTTCCATCTGAAATAGTTCTTCTGAGTAACTCTCTGCTTGAATATCCTAAATGTGACTGCCTCTCCACAGGACTCGTTAGTAGGGATGAAATCATAATACATATTTATTTTGAGACAAGGTGTTGTTATGCACTTCTGACTAGCATGATATTCCCTATTTATCCCAGGCTAGACTCATACTCATGGCAGTCACTCACGTTTCATGCTCCTGAGAATTATTTTCTTGCTATGATATTTCTTTGAAGTGCAAGTCAACAAGGTGAAAAGCATGTTTTGCTTGACTGTTTTTAAAATATTTCCTAGTGTATGAAATATCCCTTAGCATACTGAAGTCTAAGGTCAAATAAATTATTTTGGAATAAATGGATAATGAAAAATGGAAAGAAGATAACAGTTCAAAAAATGAGGATTTAAATTCAAAATAAGCTTTAGGAAGAACACACTGGGGAGAGAAGCAGATATGAAAGTAATATGGAGTGTTAATGTGATCAAGGTATAGTAAATAAAGTTTAAGAAGTGTCATGCTGTACTCTTATTTATATAATTAATCTACATCTATAACACTGAAAATGTCTTAGCAGCTAATATTACTTATTTTTCATGGGGAGAGACATCAATAATTTTCATCTATAGTAATATTTTTTATGTCATTGAATTAGTCCTACTTTAGCTAGCTTAATTTATTATTAAATTAATTAAGATTAATTATCACAAAGAATCATAATCAATTGACAATAGTCATTTTTATTTTCAATAGATATTTGTCCATCTGAAAGATAAAAATATAAGGAAAATACATGATGTATGAAATAGCATTGTAAGATAAATATAGCAGCTTCTTGCTTTGTTCTTTATGTTCAGTGAGTCTCAGGTTATCTAATTTTTACCAAGTTGTATTGTGAGTATTGATATTCATTCATCAGTTTTTGTGATTTTTCTGACAGTTTAGAAAATTTAGGAAAACAAGTATTTCAGTGGTTCTAGTTAATTGGCTACCACCTTTGTTCTATGTGTAATGACCTTCTCATCCAAACTATTGTCAGATTGCTTCTGAAATGGTAAAACTGCCAAATTTTCAAGCTAATCCAGTGTGTGCATACACACACACACACACACACACACACACACACACACACACACACACACACACATTGGCGTGTACAGGGCCAGAGGATGGCATTGGAGTCCTGTTTTGTCATTCTCTACCTTAGCCCTACAGGATAAATTCTCTTATTAAACCCACAGCTAGGCTGGCGACCAGCCAATCTGAGCAGTTCTGTCTCTGGCCCCCCACTGTGCTGTGGTTACACTATGAGCACAAGGATGTTCAGCTTTGTGTGTGGCTTCTGGGGATCTGAGTTTCATTCCTTATACTTGTTCAGAGCCCTCTTTAATCCACTGAGCCATCTCCCCAGTTCCTAAGATTAACTTCTGAATGGAAAACTACATACCCTCTGCCAAATCAATCAAAGATACTCGAAATGAAGTTGAAACTAGAGTAAACATTTTGGAGTATTACAGATGGAAGAACAAGTATATCCCATACTCGTTCACTGAACTACCTTCAAAAGTGGAATCTGCTGTGATGCGCACACCTTTATTAGAATATGCACCTTTGACAGTGCTAAGTGTGATTCATTTTTTTCCTTACTGTTGAACAAAACAAAATTTGTCATGAGCAAGGCATGCAATTCAGGATAGCATCAAGTTGAACGTAACACCCCCTCTGAAACATCAAACCTACTGCAGACATCATGGCATCCTGCCCAAAGGGTAGTGTTAGAAATGCAGAGTTAAAAACCATGTCTATATTCTGCTGGCACTTATGTTCAAGCATGATTTTCTTATCACAGTTTAAAACAGGCAAACGTCCATTATGACAGATGGACAGAAGCAGCCAGGGCCAGTACTCAGCAAAGCAGGACCGTGCACAGAAAGCTTGAGTGGAAGGACAAGAGAGCAACTGCTCTAACATGTACCCATCTCGTCCTAGAAAATGAAACACTCTCTATTTCATTGTAGTTGAGGGTGTTTATGGTGCCATAGTTAATTGTACTTTCAAGATTAGGACAATTAAGAGTAACAGCAATAAGTAAAGTTGTGTTGATTTTATGAATCCAAGGACACTTCATAAACTAGTAAATGAAACAAAGGGCAAACTGAAGCAAAATGAAAAGGATGCTGGGAGTAAATAAAAGCATTAATGGTAGATTTAGATAATCATAGGTAGATAGATGATAGATAGATAGATAGATAGATAGATAGATAGATAGATAGATAGACAGATAGATAGATAGATGATAGATAGATGATATGTATAGAGAGATAGATAGATGATAGATCGAAGGTAGATATCTATGAAACGATGAAATGAAAGACTATATATATATATACATACATATATATATGTATATATATATTGCCTATGTACATACATATTGCCTTTCATGTAAAGTAAACAACAGCTCACTGAGAAGGGGGTACAGGCCAGAAAAACAAAAACAAAAAGTAAAAACACATAACCTTATTAATGGGCCTTGAAACCAAATGCAGTTTGCTATGTGGATGTTAGATTTTTGAAAGTGTTTGATGATGTTTATTCTTTTATCCCTTCTAACACACACACACACACACACACACACACACACACACACACACATACACATTTCTCACAAATCTGTATTAAGAGGCAAAGGTTTGAAGGCCCTGCAACTGTTGAGGGTTTCACTACATGATTATAACTTGGGGAGATCTCACAGCCACCAAAGAGTGGACAAATTTACTCTTTCATCTATAACTTACTGATCCAATCATATTCTTCACAGCTAGCCATGATCATATACACATTTGCATTTCAAAGTATTTAGAAACCACAGTATGAAATTCCCACACATGCTACAAAACACCTTTCTGGTTTTTGTTTGTTTGTTTGGTTTTTGTTTTGGATCTTTGTGTGTGTGTGTGTGTGTGTGTGTGTGTGTGTGTGTGTGTGTGTGTGTCCATGTTTAAATCAAAGGCCAATGTCACTTCTCTTCCTCTGTCATTGTATCTTAGTGTTTGAGACAGATTCCTTCACTCAATCTTGATCTCATGGAGACTGGGTAGAAAGTTTGCCGCTGGAGTGCTCCTGTGTCCATCTTCAAGGTATGTGCTTTATGGATGGATACTGGGAGATACTCAAGGTCCATTGTCCACGGAGCCATATCCCCATGACAGGTGTCCACGGAGCCATATCCCATCACAGGTGCTGTCCACGGAGCCATATTCCATCACAGGTGTCATCCACGGAGCCATATCTCAACACAGGTGCTGTCCACGGAGCCATATCCCATCACAGGCATTGTCCACGGAGCCATATCCCATCACAGGTGTCATCCACGGAGCCATATCTCAACACAGGTGCTGTCCACGGAGTCATATCCCATCACAGGTGTCCACGGAGCCATATCCCATCACAGGTGTCCGCGGAGCCATATCCCATCACAGGTGTCGTCCACGGAGCCATATCCCATCACAGGTGTCGTCCACGGAGCCATATCCCACCACAGGTGTCATTCACGGAGCCATATCCCATCACAGGTGCTGTCCACAGAGCCATATCCCATCACAGGTGCTGTCCACGGAGCCATATCCCATCACAGGCATTGTCCATGGAGCCATATCCCATCACAGGCGTTGGACTAAGGCTCTTTTCTCTAGTGAGAACCCTCCACTCCTAGTTCTTCTATCTTGACCTTCTAGTCCACAGGAAGTCAGGAATATTTTGTTAGGCGCTGGTCTATAACAAGATAATTCTCCCCTTCTACTCTGAATTCATTTGCCAGCTTCCTGTACTGGGTCACAGTTAAGTAGGAATCATTGAACTGAAGCTTTCCTATTTCTTTCATTGTTGCTCTAGCGTTTGAACAATAACACCTTGATAGCTGCTTCCATTTGGCTTCTCCTAATTGCATCACCTTTGGATCGGACAGGTGCACCTTAACCAATCGCATTCTCTCCACATAAATCTTTGTTTTAGCTTTCTTCTTTCCAGGAAGAATAAGGATGTTTCAGGTCCACAGGTTCTACTTTCTTTTCCTTTATGGATCAGTCATCTTTCTCAGCTATTTTATGGTGAGGAAGGAGTGACCGTGCAGCTTCAGCCATTTTTTGGACTATTTTGGCTCTTTCTCTCATTTATGGACTCTGTGCAATACACCTGTGGGAATGGGTCTGTTCAGACCTCTGTTAGGATGCCACAAGGATTCCCTCTTCTAAAACGTCTTTGAAAATATCACGAATCAACAAGAATGCAAATATTTCCCTAACTTATATTTTTGTTATACATAATAATCATATTATATTTGCATATCTTTAGAAAAGGATTGCCATGATTGTCATTAAGGCCTCTTAACACATGAACAAGGATATAAAAATGATCTTGAGTGTAATTGCTACAAACTATACCTATACCTTTTATAGATATATCTATTAGCAATGAATTGTAGGACCAGACTTTGCAGTTATTCATGACATTTCACTTTTTTATACTAAATGGATAATATAGTATAAAGTTCATTAATTATTTCTTTTTTATTCAGGCCATTTGCATTTAAAAATTTATTTAGTTATTGTTTTAGCAACAACCGCTAATTCCTGATACTAATAGCTATTGCCTAAGTATTTTAGATACTTATAAATAAAAGTTTTATAAATATATAAATAAATTTTTATTATGCACACTTTCATCCAAGGGGGTAAATAAAGAAACCTAGATGAGTAACAAATTATCCTAAAACATTAATACAGATTTTTGGTAGTAGTTGGATAATACGTTTAGTTATTTATCATGAAAACAGAAACAAAATGCAAAGGAAGGAGACAAAGCCTGCACACATTCTTGGATCTGCTTGGGCCTCGTTCACTGTCTGTGAGCATTGTGTGCACACCCACCTCACTTGTCTGGAGTGAGAGATTTCTGTCGGAAGACACAAGTGGAGGAAGATACATCAAGCTTAAACTTTGCAATAAGCTTAGTCAAATTTTGAAGAGATGATATCTTCCAATATCTTCCTGGGTCTGAATTAGTTCCAAAGCTTAAAAGTACCAAAATTACATTACTTGTATGTTACTATTTATTTTGAAAATCCTTGAAGCCAGGAGAGATGCCACCCACCTCTAATTCCAGCGTTTAGGAGATAGAGACATGAGGACAGGGAGTTCAAGGTCATCCTCAGCTACACATTTAGATGGAAACCCGCTGACCTAGATGAGATCCTGTAAAAAAAAGAAAGAAAAAGAAAGAAAGAAAGAAAGAAAAAAATCGCTTAGAGGTTTTTTGTGAAAAGTATGGTTTTCATTGATACAGTTGTCTTGCTATCTTGAGATTAGTGGACAGACAGAATCCAGTGCACACTGGGAAACACATTCCAAGACCCCACAACCTAGTGGGTAGAATCTCAGAGTCAGGTCTAATTTCATCAGTTATAAGATCTCTGATGTTTACCACAAAAGAAGAACAATTAACCAGGCGATCAAGTTTAATAGTAGGACCCACATAAACCTTTAACAGTCATGAAAATAATTCTGCAATTGTCAAAAAGCAATTGATATGCTCAAAACTTCCTCTCAGGCATCATTGGAATAAAACATAATACGAGAGAATGAACTTTGTTTGAACTCCTCAGACTAACATTTTTCATCATTGTTAATATGCTTCACTCACATTAATAGGTTTCTGTGAGTTTCCTCTCGTGGCTAATGTAATATACAGAAGCCCGCTTTCTTCATTTACCTCTGATGGCACTGCATTAGGGAGATAAGAGTGTAACAGCAGCTGCATGAGAGATTTGTGTTTCAAATTCTTTCCTGCAGCAGTTGCTTATATCTATTGATGATTAAAGTACATATTTTATGCCACTGTTATGAGAAGGAATATGTATTTCCCCAATTATTTTTCCTAGTTATTCCCAGACATATCAGAAGAATTGTAAACTGAATTATAACCCAAATATTGTACTAGTAAATAGTAAAATATTTCCTGTGCATATACAAATATAAAGTGCACACCAAGCACTTCCTCTTCTCACCAGGGACATACAGTTAGAAGGCTCTTGTCATCAGTAAGCATTCTGAGGAGTTAAGGAGTGCCTATTTCTCAGGCTTTAGAGTTGTACTCCTGTGTCTGTCTGTCAGATTTGCTTCCCTCTGATTCATACTGTATGGTTTTCTGTTTTTCAACGATTTATGCTTATGTGTGTGATATCTCCTTTAACAAATTATATTCCCCTTGAAAACAAAAGTCATGCCATTTTCAACCATGCACATCCCTCAAAGTCTTAGCCCAGTAGCTTGATATACAACAGAAAATAGCATAAAATGAGATTATGAATTTGAATAATTCTGGTTTTATTGATCTACATAAAATGTGTCAGTTTGGATAATTATGAATAGTGAAAACATCATAATTTCAAAAATAAAGACAAGTGATGTATATTTATAAACTAATTCTATACCATATTGTTTTTATTCTCATTTAAAATGAGTGAATTGTTATATTTACATATGTAAAAACTTCAGCATAATTCAGTAATCTGTTATTCTATTCAGTTTTGTGGTTTTTTTTTAACATAAGATCTTACTGTATGTCCAGGCTTTTCTCAAATGTACTGTGTAGCCTAGCCACCCATGAGCTACTGCTTCTCCTTCCCCATCCCTGTGAGTGCTGGGGTCACACGTGTGTTTTCTTTCTTTTTTTTTTTTTTTTTTCTTTTTTTTCTTGTTTCTAAGCCTGAATTTCTTTTTGGAAAGTTAATGTAAAATAAAAGTTTTTTAAATGCTTGTAAATATGTATACTACCTAGTAAAATGGTCTTATTCACAGAATGTCTGTAAATAGCATTTCTTCAGCTTAAATATCTGTTATTTCGATGATCTCTTATCAACAAACACAGTTTCTTGATCAATTGCCATGATTGTATTTTATCTCCAAAGTTTCCTGATTGAAGAAGTAGCCTTCCAAATGAACACTAATGACCTGAAACTTTAAAGAACATTTCCTAAATCAAGAGGCAGATCATCAAGATACTATTTTTAAGCTTGAGAATTTAAGAAATCAATTGTTGAAGTACATAAGCAAAATTAAAGTGTTTATATAACAAAATCAAAATAAAACCTTCACTTTACTGGTACAGACCATCCTGCTTAGATAGAGCTAAGTAAGGTGTTTGTGGTGATGAAGAAAAGATGAACATCATTGAGGTCAAATCTTTGGGCATATGTCCTCAAGGTCATTTCACAGGAACTCTGGCCCAGAGGAGACCAACTCTCTACTTTGTGCCAGCAGATGAACTTGGAAATGTGTAAGACTCTCCTAGGTGGAGCTAGGTTTGAAAGAATAAAGGGGTCATGGAGAGCAGCTGAGGCCAAGAGAGAACATTGGATAAGGAGCAGCCTCGGTATGATAGCAGCACAGGAATAAAGGGGTCATGGGGAGAGGTTGAGGCTTGGCACTATGTAGCAGGATCAGTGCTACTGAAGAGATTCCAGGAGAGACTGTTTGTGAAGGCACAGACCAGCTGCAGAGGAGATCAGTATTTTGGAAATTCCATAAAATGGAATGCCCACTAAGGATACCCACAGCTATGTTGTGTAGCTGTCCTGAGCCTGTGAGGTGAGCTATGTGCACTGGGGGGGTCCTTTGGGGCCCAGATATGTGAGTTCCAGAGGTCTGACTTTGTTTACATTATTGCTTTTTGGTTTTGCTTTGATTTGAAGGTGCCTGTGCCCCATCTCTTTCCTCTTAGAGTAGAAAACATGTAACTTATTTTGATTGTACTGGAGTTCCCAATTCATAGACTAGATATTTTAAAGAGACTGAATGTTTAAAGTGCTTGAATTTTTAAAGAGTGTGAGGCATGTAAAAGTTAATATTTGTTATATTTGTGATATGGATATTATTATGACTAGGGATTAAACAAAAACATGAAAGCTGTGGTTTAAAAATAATGTATTGATATGTCAAGTTTGACACAGAGTCAATTGTTCTATTTATTTTTTGTCATCTTAAGATAAGGTAGAGGTATCCGGATAGAGGGAACCTCAGTTGAGACAATGCCTCCATAAGATTTGCCTATAGGCAAGTTTGGGAACATTTTCTTGGATAAGATTGATTTGGGAGGACCTGGCCCACAGTGCATTGTGCCGCCTGCATGACAGATGATCCTGCAGTGCATCAGAAATCCAAAAGAGCAATTCAGAAGAAGCAAGCCAGTAAGCAGCATTCCTCCACGTTTTTTGCCTAAATTAATGTCTGCTGTTTCTTGCCTTGAGTTCCTTGTTTTCCTTCAGTGGAGTATGACATGTGATATAAGTAAAACAAATATACCACCCCTTGCTCCTTAAGTTGCTATTGGCCATGGTCTTTATCACAACAACAAAAACCTAATCATTCTTTTTGCCATATTTATGTTTCCCATCTAGAAGCAAATCTACTAATGATTGCTACAGGAAAATCTTTGAGAATGTGCACTCTTCTATCTCAGATGAAACACACTGTGTACAGCCCACTGTCATTTTTATACTTTCTTTTTATGCTTTTGTTTCTACAGGAGAGGAAAAGCTACGGATACCATCAAAGTTGATAAAGGTTCAACTTGAACAAGAGAGACCTCTTAAATAGAAGAGGTGACAGTTCACCGACCAGCATGACCTTTCAATATAAACTAAGTTATACCACTAACAAATGCTTCCCATTTATTCAGATTAACTTGCCAAAAAGGAACCTCCCCAAAGTTAGGGTTGGGGGGAGGTGTTTTGTTTTAGTCATTCAGGATAATGAAGGGTAAGGAATCTGAAGAACACCAGACAAATGAAACATCTGAAGAAAAAGGACAAATCATCCAGAAAAATATCCCAAGAAAAAGAGTAAATTGGCCTA
The DNA here is from genome assembly GCF_004664715.2 of Peromyscus leucopus. Classification (NCBI taxonomy): domain Eukaryota; kingdom Metazoa; phylum Chordata; class Mammalia; order Rodentia; family Cricetidae; genus Peromyscus; species Peromyscus leucopus. Next base: position 59,607,567 of record NC_051074.1, read on the forward strand.
TTGGTATATCACATATCTAACAGGACAAAATTTCGTAAGTCTTTCTAAATTTTTGTTTATGCTGTTCATTAGAGACACACAACAAAAATGGTCTTTATGTAGTCTCATTTCAATTAAAAATTAATGCTGGCTTTGGAGTTGGAGTATGGCTCTCTCCTTCTCTAAACCCAAGCATGCTTATTAAAAGAAAAATCCAAAATCTCTGTATCAAGTCAGAAAATCCACCTGATATGGACAGAAGAGAAACCAAAATTAAGGAACTATTCTATTGCCACTAATCTCATAATTATTTGGTTCTATTCTGACTCTTTAAAACTTTTCTTAAGGTATAAATTTTACATCAAAATTTAAAAGATCTATCTATATTTATGTCTGTATCTATATGTTAAACTTTCATTATGATATTAATGGTCATTTAGAGTACTAACTAATCCTATAAAAGGCTTTATCTAGCTTCCTGTACATGATTTCTATCAGTTTTTTGCAGGAAATAATGACCACACCTAACAGTGACCTTGAAGTCTCCAAAAAGATGACAAGGCCCCACAATGACGATTCCATCAGGATGATGATAATACCAATAAGATAACAAATACCACTGCCATCTGCTGCCCAAGGCAGCCTCTTTGGTGATGAGAGAACATGGCATCAATCTATCAGTATAGATGAATATCATTAGGAATCATTTCATTGATTTTTTTTTCTTTTTAAGACCAGTTGTGTTTGGTTCTGCCCTAGGTCTCCGGGTTATATAGTCTCTAGTTTCTGGTCATTTAGGCAGTGTAGGGCATGAGCTTTCTCTTGTGTCATGGGGCTCAAGTTAAACCAAACAGTGGTTGGCCACTTCCACAGGTTCTGTGTCACCATTACCCCAGCAATCTTGCAGGCAGGACAGATTGTAGGCAGAGAGTTTGTGGATGGATTGCTGTCCAGGTTTCTATTTCCATAGCCTGGAGAGTACCTTCTTGGAACAAAGGGAGTAGAAGGTGGGGGTGAATGCTACCAACTCAACTTCTCTATGTTCAGTTGTAACACACATCTTAAAAGGTCTTATTAATAAAAACAAACCCAGAGCAAGGAATTGGGGTGAATGCTGAAAGATCAGAGAAGCAGAACAAGCCACAGCTAACCTCACCTCGCCAACTTCTCAGCTGATCCTGTTTCCTCAAACTGGAAGCCTCTGAGTCCTCATCCAAATGGATCTCAGCTGAACCACTGCTAAGAGCCTAAAAGCTTTACCAGGCTCTAGTTCCTGGTCCTCATGCCTTATATACCTTTCTGCTTCCTGCCATCACTTCCTAAAGGTGTGTGTCTTTCCCAATCAAGACATGAGATCTCAAGGGCTGGGATTAGTGTGTGTCACCATGCCTGGCTGTTTCTAGTGTAGTTTTGAACTTACAGAGATTGGGATGGATCTCTGCCTCTGGAATGCTAGGATTAAAGGCATGTTATACCACTGCCTAATCTCTATTTTTAATATAGTGGCTGTTCTGTTCTCTGACCTCCAGATAAGTTTATTGGGGTGCACAATATATCAACCACATTCAATGGTTTAATGAGCTGTGCGGATGTTGTCCTAGGCAATGGGACCTCATTGTCAGTTTTTATAGCTCAAACTTTTGTCCTTGCAGCAGTCTTGTTGATTAGGGACCACAGGGACTCTTTGGACAACCAAATGCAACCAAGGCTTACCATTGGAAACCTTGCTTGGCTACAAAAGAGGGCCAGTGCAGACTCCATGTCTTCCATTACTAGGAGTCCACACTAGGGTCACCCTCATAGATTCCAGAAAGTTTCCACTACCCTAGATTTCCACACTGCTCCCCTAGTGCTCCATAATTTCAGCTGTCTCTCCCTGTAATCCCCATCCTCCCTTCTGATCCTTCCCATTCCTGTCCACACCCACTCCCAATCCATTAGCAAAATTTATCCTATTTCCCCTTCACAGGTAGGTACACGCACCCCCCGCCCCCCTCCAGAGCCCTCCTCCTTACCTAACCTCTCTGGTTCTGTAGATTGTAGCTTGGTTATCATTTACTTACTTTTATCAGACAGCATGGGACCAATTGTGGTGATATATTGTATACCCTAATAAACTTATCTGGGGATCAGGGGACATAGCCAGCCACTAGATTAAAGGCCAGAAAATGGTGACACACACCTTTAATCCAATCACTCAGGAGGCAGAAATCTGTCTGGATCTCTGCAAGTTCAAGGCCATACCAGGAACAGAGCCAGGTGTGGTGGCATACACCTTAAATCCCAGGACTTGAGATCTCATACCTTTGTTTGGAAAGCACACATGCCTTTAATCTCAGGAAGTGACATGGAAGGACACAGAAAGGTATATAAGGTGTGAGGAAACAGGAACTCGCTCTCTTTAGACTGAGGATTTCATAGAGGAAAGCTAATTGCTGCAGCAGTTCATCTGAGTCCCATTCACGTGAGGACACAGGGGCTTTCAGTCTGAGGAAACAGAATTGGCAAGGGGAGGTTGGATGTGGCTTGTTCTGTTTCTCTGATCTTTCAGCTATCACCCCAATATCTGGCTCTGGGTTTTCTATTAATAAGACCATTTAGCCATCCATGATACAAACAATGGATATAAGCTGTCATTGTAGATTGTGTTTTGCTGGAACAGGTGAAAACACCAGGATCATTTTTTACTTCTAAGCTCCTTAAGTCTCCACAGTAGCTTTTCAAAGACACTTATCTTCATTCAAGTTGTTGCTAAATATGTATAAACAGAAGGGTTACACTGTTTTCTTGTTTCTTCCTTGGATCTTAACTTCTTGAATTCAATGACACATTTTATTTGTCCAATATTAAGTATTTATATGAACAATAATTAAAAAAATCACAACACAATCATATATTGAGGTCTAGGAATGAAAGGCAGAGTTTCTCTGTTGTGTTGTTTACTTTCATAAGGGAATTGTTATAGAGAATGGTAGCAAACAGTTAGGTACTTGAAAGTCTCGCCTACTATTTTGTCCTTACAACCACTTTGTCAAGTCCTTGTTAGTAATCTCTCTCTCTCTCTCTCTCTCTCTCTCTCTCTCTCTCTCTCTCCTTTATAACGTTCCTTCCCTCTAATTACGAAGAACATTCTCTATTCTGTATAGTGGATCCCGTGATATGCATTGGCATCAAGCATAGAACAAAGAACAAAGAGATATGACACCAACATCAGTGGATCTACCTGTTAGTGTAACTTTTCACACAATTGTCTTAGGGCATTATAATTCTAATTATGCATGCCACCCAAAGAATATTGTGTGAAAATGATGAGGCAAATATGTGGGGTTGTATTTATAAAAAGTCTCATGGAAGTTTATTAATAAAAACTGGTCTGTATGAAGCCTGTGAGGGTGGTGCTTTTGTGATCTCTGATTGGACAGTAATTGCCTGGATTTTCCCTTACCTCCACTCTTCCCAGTCCCCCTCAACCAATGTGGCATTAAAAAGATTAAAAGGGGACCCAAGAGCAGGCAAAAGAATCAGGGACACCACCACTCCTACTGTTAGGAGTCCTGCAAAAACACCAAGCAAAGAAACATAAAATATATGTAGAAGACCTAGTGCAGACCCATGCAGGCTCTGTGACTGATGCCCCATGAGTCCTGTTTACTTGAAGCTGCGTGCTGTTTCCTCAACTGCCCTAGCTCCTACAATTCATCTTCACCCTCTTCTGAGGGGTTCCCCAAGTTCCAAAACGAGGGTTCTGATGGAGGACTCCAATTTGGGTTTTCTCTCTGCCTAATGTTTGGCTGTGGGTCTCTGTATCTGCTCCTATCAGCTGCTGGAGGCAACCTCTCTGAAGATGATTTGCCTCAGCATCTATTTAGTATGAATTGCTTTGAAACAAACAAATAATAAAAAACAACTGGCAATTTTTTAAATGTATCTGATAACTGCTAAAATATATTTCACATCATACCAATGACTTGTAAGTTTAGCTATGGTTGGAAATTTATCCTTAGGCAACATGGAATCACCAAAGAATGATGGACATAAGGTTTCACTTGGGTAGCATACAGATGAAAGTGTGACAGAATCACACCACTATGGAAATCAATGTGGTTCCACAGAAAGTTTGTAATTGATCTACCTCAAGACCAAGCTGAAACCCTCTTAGGCATATACCCAAAGAATACCCCTTCAACCACAAGGACACTTTTTCAATCATGTTCATTGAAGTTTTCTTCATAATAGCCAGAAACTGGAAACACCATAGATGTACCTCAACTGAAGAATGGATGAATAAAATGTGGTATGTTTACACAGTGGAGTATTACTCAGCTGTTTAAAAAAAATAACATCATGAAATTGCATTCAAGTAGATGAAACTAAAAACAAAAGTCATCTAAATTGAGGAAACTCAAACCCAGAAAGATAAATATGGTATATATTTACTTATAAGGGAATATTAACCATTAATCAAGCTACACTCTGCAGACAGAGATATTAGGTAAATTAGAGGGTTTTAGGGATGCAGGGATCTCCCTGAGAGGTGGAAATAGAGTAGATTTAATGGACAGATTGGGGTAGGGCAGGAACAGGAGGGTCCGTCAAGTGATAGGCTGGGTTGGAAGGAAAGAGAGCAGTGAGAGAGACAGCTTTCATTGGGGAGGTGCATTTGGGGGATGGTGTGGAAAGTTAGTGCAGGGGAAACTCTCTGGAATCTATGAAAGTGGTCCTATTGAGGACTTCTAGTAATGGGGGATATGGAGTCTCAACTGACTGTCTCTTGTAGACAGGAAAGGCTTCCTGTTGGGTTGTACTCAATTGATTGCTGGCCAAGGGGGTCCCATGAAAATTCCCAAACCATTTGGTCTATTGCCAAGACTGCTCTCTGAAAACTGACAGTGGGGCCGCATTCCTAAGGACAACACCCACACAACTCATTGAACGTGGAGACGTCGAGCTGGTGCCTACAAGGAGCCCCCACCCCCACATTCTAATATCTTTAGTTCAGCAAGATACTCTGCAAGCTACAGAGAAAGAAAAGGGGATACCAACCTAGTCAAAAAAACCTCTGACATACAATGTGTCCTGCCTGCAAAATAGACCAGGACAATTGTTGTGCAGAATGTGTGGGAGAAGCCAACCAAAGTATAATTTGATCTAAGGCTCAGTCCATGAGATGGAGCCCACATCCAACACTGCTTAGGTAACCAAGAACCAGAGACATGATAACCCAGAGATACACAGTGAAACCAAACACTACAGGTCTAACAAATTAACAAAATGATTCCTGATGATATTCTGCTATACTCAGATCCTTGCCTTATCCAGAGAGGCTTCCTTTGGCAGCAGATGGGAGCAGATGTAGACACCCACAGCTGGACAATATAGGAAGAGAGATTTTCATCAAATCCCTCAGGGAACCCAGGGAGGGAAAGAGGAAGCTGAAAGATTGTAAAAGCCAAAGGGGATGGAGGACACCAGGAGAACAAAGCTCTCTGAATCAACTGAGCAATACTCATTTGGTCTTACCACGATGGGAACAGCAAACACAGGGACTACACAGGTCTGCACTAGGTCCTCTGTACACATATCATAGCTATTAGCTTAGTAGTTGTTATAGTACTACGGACTGATAATGAGTGTGTGTCTGACTCTTGTGCTTGCTCTTGGTACACTTGTGCCATTTTATTTGTGGTGTCAAACTTGGATATGGTAGTTTTGCTTTATCTCATTATATTTCTTTGTCAAAAATCCAGTATGTCACCTGCGGAAATTACTATGTGATTCCTGATTTTAAAAACTGAAGGTGTGTCTGATTTACATAGTCACAATGGTTCATGCAGTCTCATTATTAAAAATTCATCACTATTGTCCAGCTGAAGACTTTTGCAGGGCTTTATGTAAGAGAATCCTCATATGTCTCTTCCTCAGGCTTGGGAATGGAATTTTGATATCATACTATAAATTTCCCTGAGGCTGTGTCTGAGCAACAGTCCCTTGCTTCAGGATGAGTCTTTTGAACAGAACAGTGTGAATGCCTTACTGTTGCTATTAGAGCTGTTAAACAGGAGAGGAAGCACTAAGGTCCACAGCACTGAGGGTCCTATGAGAAAACAAGAGGGGATTGTTTGAGCAGTTTCTGTTTGAAACTTGGAAAATGTAAAATTTTAAGGGAAATGTATTTAATTTTACTATTCATTCCAAATCCCTTCTCATAAACGTGTTTTCCATATTTTCACCAGGACAACAAAACAAATCTAGGTTGACCACATTGAAAAAGTCCAGCTGTCTTTGTGTGTATGTGTGTGTGAGTGTGTGTGTACCTGTGTGAACATGTGTATATGTGTGTGTGTGTATGTGATTCTCCATGTGAGTATATGTATGTGTGTCTGTGTACTTATGTGTGTATCCAGGTGTGTGTGTGTGTGTGTGTGAGAGAGAGAGAGAGAGAGAGAATTGTGCATATGTAGTTTTCTAACAGAGCATAAGCCTGAGATAGGATCCTATACAACTGAACTAAATATTAATGTCAGAGTTCTATGTTCTGTTGTCATAGACCCACAAGCCTTGCATTTTGTTTATTTGTTCATTTAATTATCTGTGTGTTTTGTATTATAGAACTTTTTACTTAGAATCAGGATAAAGTAGCTGCTTTCAGATTAATGTGATACTCCACGACTTAAGAAAAAAACACAGACATTTTTTGAGGTCACTAGCTTTGTGACATCAGGGCATTGCATCTTTGTAGCATGAATTTTAAATGGTCTTATTACTAAAAACAAACCCAGAGCCAGGTACTGGAGTGAACGCTGAATGATTAGAGAGACAGAACAAGCTACAGCCACCTCACCTTGCCAATTCCTCAGCTGATCCTGTTTCCTCAGACTGGAAGCTTCTGAGTCCTCATCCAGAATGAATCCAAGCTGAACTGGTGCTAGAAGCCTAAAAGCTTAACTGGGCTCTAGTACCTCGTCCTCATGCCTTAAATACCTTTCTGCCTCTTGCCATCACTTCCTGGGATTAAAGGCTCTTGTTACCACACATCTTTGCCTTGTTGAATTGGGAAATGATATGAAAAAAAGGAAGCAGGCACTTTATTCACCAGGAGACACACAAAACAGAAGAGGATTCACACTGGTTCCAAAGTTTGAGAAATATGGAGTGTTCGGGGATTTTCTTTTCTAGTTTTGAGTAATTAACTGCAGTTATTTAAAAGTGAATAATTTTAATTTGTTTTCTGTATGCTTCCTCAAATGGATGGCTAACTTTTGGAGCTAAAATGATGGAATTGTTTGATCCTAAACTTAATAAATTGTAGCTACTGTGCATTTATTTTGTATCTGGGACACAGAAAAAATATTGCTCATGTTAAAAGGAAAGATGTAATGAGAAATTTAGGAAGATTTTACCTGCTAATGAAAGCTCCAGAAGCATATTTTGTTTTCATATAGTTTGGCTTCCTTATTTCTGCTGACTGATCTCCTGTTAACTCCTATATATTCCTTCTGTTTAGCAAAGTACTAGACATGTTACAAGCTTGAGATTCTATCTTTCAAAGAAGCTTTTGTCTCAGATTCTTGACAATCCACTTTTGTTTTTGCATTAAAACTCAGCATAGCTTCTTTTGCAAAAGTATTTGTCAGGAGGATTGAAATGCATACAATGAGAACATAAATTAACCCCAATATGAGAGAATTGGCTTTGAACTCTGTCCTGAGCCCCATTTGGCTTCGTTTTGGAGTTCTGCTAGTTCACGTCTCTCTTTCAATTCTCCCCAACCTTTTTCTAGAAAGTAAATGCTCATTAGCTTAGAATTTTTTTCATAAAAGATTCTTAAGAGATTAATGAACAACTGTTCATTTTCTGGACATTTATTTGTAAAACACGTATATTTTCATAAAGTGAAAGAGGGGGATCTTTGATTGGTATGGAAAATGAATGAGAAATTTTTCTTTTGTAGATGAGATCCAGTACCTTGAACATGTGAAGCAGACATTCTAACCCTGAGCATGATCTCAGCTCCTTAATTATTCTCTATAACATTGATTGTTTCTGTTTTTTGCTGCTGAAGTTAAATTTTGGAGAAGTTGTTTTCTATTGTGTATGTTTAATGGTGTTGTCTATGTAGTTATAAATTTTACATATATTTCCCACAAATTTGACTTCTAAAAATTAAAATTATATATTAACAAATTTTATATTTTCACTTCAACTCTGCCTTCTCTTACATGAGAATACTATGACCTTCTTTTGTATTTTTTTCTGATGCATGTAATTTACAACCTTTAAATTTTAATCCCTCAGAATCATATAGCCTTACATATAAATCGTGAAAGGATATTGAACTAGATGTAATTGGAGCTGAATTTCATGATTTTTTTACTTGACTACTATTGTCAACCCATGCAGTTCTGTTAACACAGTGGTATGTTAACATATGATGCTCCCTGGGCAGTTCTATTCATGAACATTTGGGATTTTATGTTAAATGAACTATTTTTCCTTATACAGCTGGGCTTGATTTTGTTTTTTGTCTTATCTGATTGTTCAGTTATATGAACTCAAACCTTTAAATATACAAATTTGGGTGAAATTTTATCATTGGTGTGTGACATTGGATTAACACTGATATAATGTTGATATACAACTCGGTATTTTTTTTATTTTTTGAAAATTTCTAAGCCAAAGTAAGTGTATATGCGTGTGGTCAAATCTTTCTATATTGCATGTTTGTGTATGCTGCTTATGCAGGTAGATTTTTACTTGAACAGGAAGGAAGGCAGAACTAGAAAGTACAAGAGAGGTAGGTATACATAGATGATTGATAGGTAGATGATAAATAGACAAATATGCAGATGATGGGTAGATAGGTAGATGATAGATAAACAGATAGGTAGATGATAGATTAGACACATAGATGACAGACTGATAGATATATAAATGATAGATGACAGAATAGACAAATATACATAATAGATAGATAGTAATCAATATACATGTATTTTCTAGATAATATAATAAAAGAACAGTTTTGTACAAAAATATTAATTTTTAAAGTTCAATTCAATTGTACTTCAAAAATAATTTGACTATAATTCTGCTTTATATAATTATTGAACATTTCCAGTCCTTCCAGAGAGCACACCTGGGAAAGCTAATAAGAAGCTGATGATTTATTGGATTTGCTTTTTATGGGATAAGAAATGCACAGGGACTTGTTGAAGCAGACAGTCTTATTTGCAATAGATTTGATTAGAAGAATCTTGTCATTTTTACAGGACTGCTTAGCATATATAGGATAAAATGCTTTTCAATAAAGCAAGTATCAACCCAGATTTTAGAGGCATCCACATCACTTATGTATAAAAGCAGATTTTTAGACTTACATGTTGGGTAAAATATTTCCAAAGATGGAATTTATCAAGAATATTATAAGTGCCTAATCTTTCCACTGAATCAGTTACCAAAGCAACAGCATTAAATAACTTGATTACAGAGAAAAGAAATGGTTTGGAATATATTATTTGCCTTCTTTACTTTTACCAGAACTTTAAAACCAAACTGAAAGGTAGTATTAAGAACTTTTAAAACCGTTCTTTGAGATAAAACAAATCATAATTCTGAAGAGAATATCAAGTAGATTATCAAAAGAAAATGGGAATTAATATATGTCAATCTACTCTTCTTTTTCACTGCTTTAGAGATTTCAAAGTTTTAACTTTTATTCTAAATTACTTCAGTAATTTTAATATGCAAGATTTATTGTTAATACTATGAATATTGTAGATAATCAGCACTCTTCAAAGTTGCCTATTATTTTATGAAAATTACAATTATGTTACTGTCACTTGGTTTATTTACCAAATGAGAAGTGGTAAAATAATTTAGTAAATAAATATCCTCATACCGATTTAGGCATAACTAGAAGTATAAAGAAATTCACCTTGCTACTTTATAATGTCATATAGAGATATGTGCATCCAAAAGAAGTTAGTAATTGTTGACAAAATTTGAATATTTGAGAAAGACAGACCCCCAGAGAGCTGCACACCATTGGTTCATATGATGAAAACTTTTATTTCAATTACTTTGAGACGTTCATATTTGAATACTATATTTACATCATTTATATCCCTCTCTTCCCCCTCCAACTCCTCTAGTGTACTCAACTACCTTTCAAATTGTGAGTCATTCCTCTTAAATTATTATTCACATACACACACATGTATGTGTACACACCCACATATACATATAACCTACTGTGTCCATTTAATGTTGCTTAGTTTTACGTGTGTTTACAACCGACCATTTGAAAGCTTATAACCTACCTGAGTGATATTATACAGAGAAAACTCATTTTCCCCCTCTCAATAGCCCTTGATTTTATGTTACTCCTTGATTATGGGTGAAGGTCTTGTGAGATTTTTTTCCATTCACATTGGCATGTCAGGCTTGTGGTATCCTTGCACTGGTCTTGTTTAGGCTACAATGTTGTAGAGAATTCAAAGTGTAGCAAAATATTGTTTTTAAACTAAGGTTTAAATCAATTGAATTATTTAATTATAATTAAGGTAGACAATATTGTCAGCACCATAGAAAAAGCATAGTACAAGGGCTTCCCATATATGGGCTAAACATGTTTTAGTAAAGAAAAAAAAAACAAACAAACAACAACAAATGGCCAGGTTGTGGTGACACATGCTTTTAATCCCAGCACTGGCAAGCCAAAGGCAGGCAGATCTTTGAGTTCCAGATCAGCCTTGCCCACAGAGTGAGTTCCAGGCCAGCTAGGCCTACACAGAAAACCCTGGGGTCTAGAAAAAAGAAAAGAAAAGAAAGCAATAATGACCAAAATCTTCAGTTTCAAAACTTAGTGGCATTTTAAAACTTGATGTAGTTGTTATCAAGTATTAATGAAGCTTTAAAGTTGGATTTTTATTTCTTCTCTAGTTGTTGTGGATTTCTTTTTTTAAATTTTAATTTATTTATGTTATATCCTCACCGCACTTCCCTCTCTCTCCTCTCTTGACCTTCCCTTCCCAAAGTCCCACCCTGCCCACATGGGTATCAACAATCCCTGGCATACAAAGTTGCTGTAAGACTAAGCACCTCCCCATGTATTAAGGCTGGCAAGGTATGCAGAATGAGGAATCATTTCCCAAGAGCCAGCCAAAGCATTGGGGACAGCCCCTGTTCCCAGTGTTAAGAGTCCCAAGCTACACAACTGTCAGAGAGGGGGGGGGGAGGGAGAGGGAGAGGGAGGGAGAGGAAGAGGGAGGGAGGGAGGGAGGGAAAGAGGGAGAAAGAGAGAGAAAGAGAGGGGGGGGCTTAAGCCAATCCCAGGTAGGACCCTGGTAGTTCCTTCAGTCTCTGTGAGCTCTTATGAGCCAAGTGTGTTGTTTCTGTGGGTTTTCTTTTGATTGACCCCTCTAGGTCCTACAGTCCTTCCTCCCTCTCTTCAGCAGGATTCCATAATGAGGCTAAAGTATGGCTGTGAGGCCCTACATCTATTCCCATCTGGATAAAGGCTCTCTGATGACATTTTGGGTAGTCATCAGTTCAGGCTACGTTTCCAATATTTTTAGGAGTCTTAGTCATCCTTGTAAATCAGTGGAAGTTTATCTTGCATCAGGTTTCTACCTGGCCCCTTTCCAGTCATCTCTTTCAGTACTTTTCTTCCTCCACTCATCCCCTAACTAGATCCTTCAAGTTCCCATCCCCATGTTCCCAAGTCCACCCAGGAGATGTCTTCTATTTCCCTTCCCAAGTGGATCCATGCATTCCTCTGAGGCTCTCCTTGCTACCTAGGCTCTACAGATTTGTAGATTGTAACACGATTATCCTTTACTTCACAGATAATATCCACTTATGATTGAGTAGGTACCATGTCTGGTCTTTCTGGTCTGTGTTACCTCACTCAGAATGATTATTTTCTTGTTCCATCCATTTGCCTTCAAATTTCCTGATGTCATTATTTTTAACAGCTGAGTAATACTCCATTATATAAATGTACCACAATTTCTTTATCCATTCTTCAGTAGAGAGGCATCTACATTGTTCCCAGGTTCTGACAATTATTAATAAAGCTGCTATGAACTTCGTTGATCAATCAACCTAGTGGTATGATTGAGCATCCTTTAGTTATATTCCCGAGTGGTATCACTGGGTCTTATGGTAGATTAATTCCAAATTTTCTGAGAAACCTCCGTATTGATTTCCAAAGGGGCTGTACAAGTTTGAATTCCCAGCAGCAGTGAAGGAGTGTTCCCCTTTCTCCACATCCTCTCCAGCATAAATTGTCATTTTTGCTGTTGATCTCAGTCATTCTGACATTTTTTGTTGTTTTGCTTTGTTTTAGGTTAGCATATAACTTAATACATTTATTATGGTATTTTCTTTTTAATTTTTTATTCATTTTGTTTACCAACCACAGATTCCTCCTCTGATTACTCCTCCCACTCCCCCTACCCAAACTTCCTCCCCCCACTCCCTTCCTCCAACAGGGTAAATTCTCCCATGTGAGGACAACTAAGCCCAGTACATTAAGCTGAGGCAGGACCACGCCCTTCCTCACTTTATCAGGGCGAGCGAGGTGTCTCAGCATAGGCAATAGGATCCAGAAAGCCAGCTCATGCACCAGGGATAGATCCTGATCACACTGCTAGAGGTCCCTCAAACAGACCCCACTACACAACTATCTCTTGTATGCAGAGGGTCTAGTCCAGTCCCATGCAGGTTCCACAGCTGTTGATCCAAAGTTCATGGGTTGTTTTGAGCTTGGTTCAGTTGTCTCTGTAGATTCCCCCATCATGATCTTGACCCTCCCCGCCCCCCAGCTCGTGTATTCCCTCTTCCCTCTCTTCAACTGCACTCTCAGAGCTCAGCCTAGTGCATGGTTGTTGATCTCTGTATCTGCTTCTACCAGCCACTGGATGAAGGCTTCATGAAGACAGCCAGGGTCTTCACCAATCTGATTTCTAGGTTAGGTCAGCTCAGGCATCCTCACAACTGTTGCCAGTCATCTAATATGGGGTTTTCCCTGTGGATTCTTGGGAAACCTTCACAGCACCAGGCTTTTCCCTCACCCCATAATGTCTCCCTCTATCAAGATATCTCTCATTGCTCTCCCACTTTTTCCCTCCCCCAGCTCGACCACCCCATTCTCTCATGTTCTCATTCCCCATCCCCTACCCTCCATTGCCTCCCATGACCAGTTTACTCATTGGGATCTCCTCTGCTTCTCCATCCCAAGATGGTCTGTACAGAGGAGAAAGTATGAAGTAGCCTAGAAAGCATTGGCACAGGAAACCACTTTCTAAATATAACACCAGTAGCCCAGACACCAAGACCAATAATTAATGAATGGGACCTCCTGAAAATTAAAAGCTTCTGTAAGGCAAAGGATATAGTAAATAAGATAAAATGACAGCCCACAGAATCCAAAAAGATCTTCACCAACCCCATATTTGTCAAAGGGCTCATCTCCAAAATATATAAAGAACTCAAGAAACTAGACAGCAAAATACCAAAAATCCCATTAAAAAAATAGTCTACAGAGATAAACAGAGAATTCTGCAAAGGGCCAAAAGGTATTTAAGGACTTGCTCATCATGCTTCATCATCAAGGAAATGTGTTCTGATATGTTTAAGATGGAATCCTAGAGTTGATTTGATTTGCATTTCCCATTCAGCTAAGGGTGTCAAACATTTCTTAGTTTGGATCTTCACTCTCCTATTCTAGCTGTATAAACTGGACAATTTAACAATATCCAATGCAGCAAATTCCAGATATTTAGAAAAGAATGGTCTTTGTAATCTCAAAGTGTTAAAGCACATCTTCACATAATAAGCAGTTTTTGTTGAAACTAGCTCACATTGGTTTCCAAAACTCAAATGTAGATATTTGACTGGCTCCTGTGATATCATGTTGACCACTCAAAAGTAGCCATTAAGGGAAATTTCACAAGTGAGGAGTCAACAAACAAGGTATGTTACCACCCCTACGAGTACCTAGAGGCCATTGTAAAAGCATGTATATGATGGTAGAAGTTCCAACATTGTTAATAATTTATTAAGTACTAGCTGTACCTGAATTGATGTAAATAGGGAGAATAAAGTATTGTAGAAATCTTAAATGTATGAGTTGATCTCTGTTTCTTTTCATGTGTGTAATTATTTGTTTAGAATTAGACAACATACCCAGTACTCCATGATGAACATAATGAATTTTACTGCACCTATAATATAATTCCTCATTATTTACATCACTTGTTTGTCTCTCCTGTCATTTAGAAACTTTTTGTAATTTTGTAATGCAATACATATACATACATACTTTAGCACTCCTGAATATATATATATATATATATATATATATATATATATATATATATATATTCATATTCAATATATATTCTATACTAAGGATGCAATACACATATATTCTTCTGAATATATATAATCATATTCACATATATTAAACATATATTCTATATATATATATATATATATTCTGTGTCTATGATTTTATGATGCTGATGCTTTGAAAATAAAATTTTTTAAAGTCTTTAAAAATTAATTTTTTTATTACTATGATAATTTTTCTGGGCATGAATACAAAGTGAACAAATTTCAGTAGTTGCTCTTGGCAGGCCAATACCCTATCTGCCCATTAAGTTCAATCCTATAATGGTGAAAACATTTTTTTTTCCTTTTGGTACATCACTGCTTTGTATCATACTGTGAATTTCAATAGAAATACTAGTTCCAAATTTCCTTAATGGATTTTAGCCTAGAGTATGTGCATTTAGTGGTGAATAGTAACTTTGTGTGCCAGCTCTTAAAATGGGATAAAATATAATAGATTATGGTTATTTTTCAATGAATTGTTCTTGAAGATAGAACTGGCAATAAGTACACATATTCAAAAGAAAATAACAAACTAAAATACATAGAACTGTGCAAAGTAAGGTCCATTTTCATAAAAAAAATAAAGTGCATACCTTTCACCCTTTTTTTCCATTTTTAAAATGTTCATTGTTGGAGTTTGTTTTTTTCTTTCCTTTCCTTTTTTTTTTTTTTTAAATTATAAGATGCATCTCATGAATATTCTTTTCTTAGGCACTCACTTTTAACTTCCATTGAACTTTACAGTGTTAATGCTACTTAATTTGTAATATAAATGTTTGAATCTACAATAAAATTTATTCCTGAAGTATCTTGGGGAAATAAAAATAATTTAATTTACAAGTATGAAGAATGTTAGAAAGATATTCTCTTATAATTTGACATCCAATAACTTTTGACCTCCAGATCATAAGGTCTTATGATAAGATAGTCATTTCTACTTCCATGACTACAGTCATGAATCTTGGATGAAAATTTAGAACATCCATGTTACTAAAGCAGTATAATCTCTAACCACATTCTAAATGTTTGTCTTTAGACCTACAGATCAGAGGGTTTCCCACTACTCATCAATGAAATGTTTCTTTACAAAGGATGGAGATAATTTCAGGAAACCTCAACCAATCAAAATGCAGAGTTGTGGAGCCCCTTCCCAATTGATATTTCTGCAAGAAAACACCCGTACATAAGGCACAAGGACCATCACCCAGGAAGAGTAGAATGCTTTAAGAGGAAGAGGAAAAGGGAGTTTGATGAGACATTATGAGACATTATGTCTTCTAGAAATGTCAGAAACTATAATCATGAAATCTAGCAAAAATGACTGGCTAAACATGAGCAGAACAAGAACAACACCAATAGATATGCTAATGTGGTTGGGGAAAAAATCTCAGTAGGCCTCAATGGATGCTGGGAGCAGGAAGAATAGTCTTACAGAGGGAAGAGCACAGCAATTAGTTATCCATTACCAGATGATCAGCCCTGAAAACATATACATAAAAATAAGATTATATGGATTGAGCAGATTTTATTTGTGTGTGTGTGTGTGTGTGTGTGTGTGTGTGTGTGTGTGAAACAACAATTAAAGAAAAGAGTGGTCATGAATTTAAAAGAGAGTGGTGGTAGGGTAATTCATGGAGGATTTGCAGGGAGGAAAGCAAATGGAGAATTAGTATTCTAATCTCAAAAAAGAAAAAAAAATATTTTAAAAGCAGTCTAGTTACATTTGAACTTTGGAACTATATCATATTAATTTCTTTCTTATAGTTTGTTAAACAATTGAACTGTTATGATCTTGATAAAGATATGACATAAATTTCCATTTTTATGCCAATAGAAAAGCTTGAATTAGGTTACTCATCCTCCACAAACTAGTATAAGCTATAAAAACATTTAAAATATACTTTCATGCACTGGTTAAAAGAAGTCAGACATAGTAACTTTATTTCTGCTTCTTTTTATAACAAGACTAGGGGCCAAGGAACCTTAGCAGAGTGTGAATGTTTACTCTAGTAGGACAGATAAACACCCAGGCAGTTCTTATATACAGCACAGAAATCCTGTTGAGAGGTCTGGCACATGCCATATGAAGTTGACATAGAGTGGTTTCCGGTGACCTCTAGTAATTCTGACATTATGCAAAATGCAAATCTAATGTCTTATTGTTTCATGAAGATGTGTGCTTGGGAAGATATCAGCACTGTTGTGAATGAATAAAGTTCCATTGTAGAAAAGAATTCAAGGAAATCAATAGTAACTAGTAGATAAAAAATAAGTAGGAGACATTTTGAAAAATAAATGCATGAAGAGTTTATATCACAAATTCAGGTATACTCAATAATCATGCATGGGACAGCCATTTCTTTCCTAATTAAATACAAAAAAACTCAACATGTAATTAACCTCAGATTGTAACCTTAATGTTGTCAATTAAAGCTCCTTTCATTTTCTTTTTTAATTTATATGTATGAGTATTTTGTCTTCATGTATGTATATGCAACATGTTAGTGCCTGGTAAAGACTAAAATATATTCTGGATTCCTTGGACCTGGAGTTGCAGAAAATTGTCAGCTGCCATATGGTTGATTGAAAAAGAAATCATATGAAGGCTGGGAACCAAACTCAGGTGCCCCGCCTGCAGGGCTACAACGGGTTCTCGACCACCCTAAAGAGGGAATTTAGGGACAGGAAATACAAAGGAAAACACACCAAGTATAGATTCTGATCAAGGTGCCACTTTATTTTCTCCAGAAGGGTTTATATAGATAGTTCCTGCAGGGTGGGGGGAACAAGAAGCTGTCATCTGCATAAGGTGGAGCAAGCTAACAGGATGTTTGTATAGGATGTTTACAGGGTGAAAGGGTCAAGGGCTCTGACTCAATGTCCTGTTGCAAGGCAACCTGACTGTAAGATGATCTAGTTTCCTGTATTATCGGGGGGGGGGGGGGTCTGTATTTTTCCACTAACTAGAGATTCTGTCCTTGTCTCTGACACTTAGGTGCTCTGCAAGAACAGCAAGTGCTCTTGACCAGTGAGCTATTACTCCAGCCACAATAAGCTCACCTTAATTAAACTGTTGTTAACTCTCATATTACAACTAAACACAATGGAATAAAGCATACATATCTTTATGCAAAATTTATTTTGATTGGGAGATGACAGACTATGGAGGACCTTTATATATCATATGAGTTTTGACTGAAGGTGTCCATGAGCCATGAGATTACAAAGTCATGCAGATAGACAACCTAGCAAGAAAATGAATTGATAATGTTGTAGGTTCATAGAGACAACATTGTTATACAAGTATCTACAGTGATTGGAATATAAATATTTTATACAAGTATCTACAATGACTGTATAGTGATCAAATATCCAGTAAAATCAATGATGGCATTAGTAATAAGAATGATCATTTATAAAATCTTATATTTAAAACAGGAACACATTTTTGTGTACTTTTTGACCTTATGCTTTCTGAAAAGAAACACAAAGCACAGCTCTAGAGGGTGGAACCCAAGCATGATCTGGACAACTAGGAAGTGAGGAGGCCAGTCTGAGACATTTTGAGCTAAATAGGCTTAGAGATTTTACAATAGAGAAGAGCATAGGTCTTAGCAGAGGATGTGCCCTAGGCATCTATGGTGGCCTCTCATGAGTTACTCTGGAGACGTGTCGAACAAGTTAAGAAGAAGACCACCAAAACCCCACAATAAAAGGACCCCAACAGAGCAGGGGCCATGATCTTCAGGCTCTAGGCAGAGCTAGTCATAATTCTTGTCCCTACCAACCACAGTGAGAAATTTTCTTGACCTCCACATAAACTGTGGCATTGATGGCCCCACATACACATGAATATGTAAGAAATAAATCTTTAAAAAGTGTAAGAGTAAATTGTCACTCAAATTCCAAGTATATTTCCATGATAAAATACTTTGAAATAAAAAAAAAATAGTACTTGGGCAGGGGGCGGTGGCACACTCCTCTAATCCCAGCACTCAGGAAGCAGAGCCGGGCAGATCTTTATGAGTTTGAGGCCAGTCTGGTCTACAGAGCGAGATCCAGGATAGGCACCAAAACTAGAGAAACCCTGTCTCAATAAACAAAAAAAAATTGTAATTCAACAGAAAACATATAAGATTACCACACTATTGATATTTCTTCTAGAAAACAGTCTCAAAAATATCTTAATATATTTAATGAAAATGACAGAGACATCATCCTCAAGTTGTAAATTTTAATCATAGATTTTTATGTTCCCATAAAATAATCTAAAGAATATGCAAGTACTAAGTAGAGAAATGTATTTCAAACAAATACCTACTGGGAATTTTGCTAACAGTTTTTCTGCAAATAGAACATGCTCTATAAAGTAATCTTTTCTGCATACTAATCAGAAAGGTGTCTGCAACATTCTGACAAGATTTCATCTGGAGGGTAATGTGTGAAGCACTCCAGAAAGAGTCCCCAGACACAGAGACTACACAGCAAATCAAATCTCCCTTCAAACTAAATGTGCTTGGAAATGGTGGCACATCAGTAAGCAGCATGTCCTGAAACCTGAAGGGATTTTTTTTTTTGAAAGAGGAAAGTTCGAATATGTAGACTGTTGCTATGACAAACAAAAAAATCTTAGTATGAACATAATTAGGCAAAATTTAAACAATGGATTAAACTGTGGCCTAAAGATTGACACCAAATCCTCATAGATGGCCAATAGCACACTCTTGGTTGTGGAAATTTGTACTCCCTTATTATCTTCTTAATCTTCTATAGCAGGGAAATGGCATGAAACACTCAGCCCACCTAAAATTCAGTATATTGTATTTTCAAGTGTTTCTTCAGGACATTCTGCAGAGGTGGACAGTGAACTATGGTAAAGGTCAACCTAAGCAGAAATACAAACAAAACAATCAGCATGTTGAAAATAATTGGAACAGAAAATGATGGAATGAAGCAGATGTTGAAAACCACTAAGGCTATATAAAGTCATAACAAAAAATAACAGTGAATGAAGACAGTCAGCAAGCTCTTCAAATATGTTGGCATTAAAAGATTTCTTTTGAATTAAATATTAAGTTATGAAGGTTAAAGCATCCTAAATGCAGTGCAGACATAAAGGGTCCACTAACTTCATTGTATAATCAAAAAATAATAAATCCTGCAATTAACTTTTCAATTATGGAATCACTTTCTGCTTTGCCCTTTCTTGACAGAGAGAATGTATGTGCACACACATTTATCTTTGCTCAAGGTTCTTTCTGTTATCTAATGGGCTAATTCCATTTTATTAATAATTGGTGTTGAGTGGAAGAGGGGCAATTTATAATCATTCCTATTTTAATAAAATAATGGATTGTAAAATCCAGTCAAATACAAGACCCTTTGCCAATTCAAGATAATTTCCCTGCAACCCACTTATATAAAAGCAAGCTATGCCTTCTTGTAAAAAAAAAGATAATTATTTCAATATAGGATATATTTTTCAGTATAAGATAATAATTTCCATGAGGATGTGAAAGATATTCAATATATACAGTGTCATGCCTAATATAGAGTGTAGCCAAACAAGTGTTCAGTTATTTATTTTGGCTCATATATTTAAAGTCAGATAATAGTGGCTACACATAATTCTACTTGATTAAATTGTTCAAATTTATACCATTAAATGGTCTTGAGAACAAACATCAGTTTAGATGACATTTGAATCTGCCTGTCCACATATCCAAGATTTCATATGTGTGTAACATGAATCTTAAAGAGTCTTATTAATAAAATCAAACCTGAGCCAGGTATTGGGGTGAACTGGAAGATCAGAAAACCAGAACAAGCCACAGCTAACCACACCTGGCCAACTTCTCAGCTGGTCTTGTTTCCTCAGACTGGAAGCTTCTGTGTCCTTATCCCAATGGCTCTCAGCTGAACTGCTGCTCAAAAACCAGCTAAAAGCTTAACCAGCCAAATGTTTCTAGTTTCTGGTCCTCATGCCTTATATACCTTTCTGCTTTCTACCACCATTCCCTGGGATTAAGGGCTGGCTTTCTGGGATTAAACGCGTGACTCACCAAGCTTGGGTGTATCCTTGAACAGAGGGATTTCTGCCTCTGAAATGCTAGGATTAAAGGCGTGTGCTACCACTGCCTATCCTAAGTATCTAGTGGCTTTTCTGTTCTCCTACCCCAGATAAGTTTATTAAGGTACACAATATTTTGGGGAACACAATACCACCACATTATGTGTGTGTGTGTGTGTGTGTGCATGCATATACATGCATGTCTGTGTGTTTGTGCATGTATGTGAAGATCAGTTAGCTGATATCTTCAGTCATCTCAACCTTAATTGTTGGTACCAAGTTATCTTAATAACCTGAAGTTCATTTACTTGACTGCACTGGTTTGATGACAAAAGCATCTGGGAAAAAAGGTAATTTTTTTTTTTTTTAGTTTACAGTTCTAGGCTATAGTTCATTGTAGGGACATAGAGGGAAAATGGGCTTCAGGAACTTTAAATAGTCATATTTCATTTCCAGCCAAAAACAGAGAAAATTGAATGTATGCATGCCTCTAGAGCTCAGTTCATTTTACCCCACTATTATACAGTGCAGGACTCCAGACCCAGGGAACAGTGCTACCCACAGCAGACAAGTCTCTCTTCACATCACTCAACATAAACAAGACAGTCCCACTCACTGACCTACGCATCCAGCTTGATTTATACCTGGCGTTCGAAAACATCACTAGGTTTCTCTTCTGGAAATTTTTATGTACTGAAATTCCAGATCAGATATAAATAGGTGAAAGTGAAGGACACCTTTGTTTTTGTAATAACTCTGAAATAAACTATTACTTCAAAAATCTGTTGATTTTCATTGCATTTTTATTATTGTCTTTATTATTATTTGAGATTATAATAACCCCCACCAAGATATATGAGTGCTGAGTATTTTCAGGATAATAGGATAGTTATATGTGTAGATTTGAAATTGTTACACAAATTGTGGCATACTACGTAAATATGATGTGGATAATAATTTTAGCTAAGATAAATACCCTGTGACATGGGAGCAGTGCACACTGGTGCTGGCTGTAGTACCGCGTGTTCCGCTGAGTATCTGTGCTGCTACGCTGTTTTCTTCTGTGCCTGAGTACCTCCATCTCCATCTTCAGAACTCATATTTATGCTTCTTTTCCTTTTGGGGATGTGTCAGGGCAGGTGCAAGGGGTGGTGCTAAGCATTGAACCCAAGGCCCTGCATATCATAAGTATGCACTCCATCACTGAGCAACATACAATGAATTGGAGGTACTGAGAAGCTGAAGGTACTAATTTCAAGGAGGAATTAGTGGAGATGGAGAGAAAGCTTCGTGGTTAGGAAAACTTACTGTATAGTCATTGGATTCCTGCACCCACATAACAGGATGGGTATCCTGAAAATGCTAGCAAATGCAGCTTCAAGGCAGAGGCGCTCCCTGGGTTCTGATTTTGTGAAGAGGGAAACAAGCCGCAAGGAACTTGACATGGGTTTATCCTGTGTCTTTAAGAAATGCAAAATTAAAGACAGTGAACCCAAATATCACTGACATGAGACAGTGGAAGAGGACTCAGGATTCTTTCACTTTAATCCTGCTTACAGTAAATATAAAAGAATAGGGAGTGATTTGGAGACAGGCTATATTATTAAAACAGAACTATAATGGAAAAGTTTGGGAAATGCATGGCCTGGACAGGTAAAGAATAGTCAAGCACACTTGGAAAAAATTATCAAAATTTTTTTTTAAAAAGCTATAAAAGTTGTTGGTAAATATGTTACTAAGAAAAAAAGCCTGTTTTTATGAATCAAGATAAGGAATGATGATGAGGTTTGGAAGCAGAAGAGGACTTTGAAGGTGAAGTTTCCTCTTTGATCTTAACCATTTGGTCCTAAATCATGTCATTAGCAACATAGAATTCCTTTCTATCTTTGATTGTAACTATAGCCAGTTCATGTTTGAGTCCTGTTCATATGCTGGAATTTAGCAGTCAAAAATCGAGTTATCATCCAGTGTTCTAGTTACCCAGTTCCTAGAATGCAAAAGCTGGAGGACATTGGTTTCATCCACCTAAATTTGAAAGTCTATTGTGGAGAGCCCAAAGACTGATGGAGAACTTTCCCAAGATCGGTCACCACAAAAACACACCAGGAAGGTGCCATATATCAGTCTTGAGAATCAGGCTAGTACAGAGTTTCTGATTTAGGTCCATAATATGTGAGAACCTGTAGTGGTATTTGCCCCACCATTGACTTTGGGCTATCTGGCCAAAAGGAGGTGGTACTTCTTGCTATTGTATGTGACCTCTTTAAAGGAAAAAGAAAAGTTTCTCTAGGCCCCTTCATGCTTTCTGTTTCCTGGTGTGATGGAACTGCCAGGTAGCTCCTGTCAGATTAGAGGACGACTTCAGCTGTCTACACAGTTCTGTATTCCTGAGTGCATTTCCTCAATTTATCCTAATAAATTTCCCTAATACTCCTTAAGCAGACTCCCTTGGATTTCTCCCATTAAGAACCACAGAACCACTAGCAGGCATCTCAAACCTGGGGCCTAACTTCTGTCTTAATGTGCCCAGAAGGTAGAACTTGGAATCCCAGAAGATAATTCTGGAAGTTTAAATGTTAAGTTTCTTCTGTAATTTAGGGTCTGTGTATTGTTTTGAATCCCCACTGCACTCTTTGGAGACGGGACTGTGAGTATTCAGCTTGTCTCACCATTCCACTCTATGCTGAAAGCAGATATACATCATTTTACTTTCACAGGCTTCTGGTTAGAGGAGAGTTTGACAAAAATGGAATATATATATATATATATATATATATATATATATATATATATACAGTGGTTTGTCTTAATATGCAGAAAAGTTGAGACTATAGGGTCTTAACTATTGTGATGGAATGAATATATTGGAGGAGGGGGCATTAGTGGTATACTATAATTTGAAAGTTCTCTCCAAATTTCCTGTTGAAAGCTAATTATGTCAACAGATAAACCAAGTAAGATCTGATCAGAATATGAGGGCTTTGTTTAGGAGATGGATAAATTGCCTTATAAGGAATGATTTTATTATGGGAACCATGTCATTATAAATGGAAAAGTTGTGCTCTTTTCTCAACTCTACTGACCTTTCCACTTTATGACAAGATGGCATGATACGGTAGCATGATATGGGTGGAGAACTAGCCAAATGTCAGCTCCTTGGTACTGTAAGCCTGGGCCTCCAGAGCAGTGAAGAAACAGATTTCCATCTTTCAGATTTCACATGACCATGAGACTTCTGGTTTAGCAGCACCAAGTAGATGAAGATAGACCATGTGCTTTCGTACCTTCCAGTCTCTTATTCTAGAATATTCTTCCTTCTTCTTTTTTTTTTTTTTTTTGCTATTTTTTTTCAAGTTACCAAAGGAACATTTTCCAATATTTTAAATATTAAAGTTTACTTTTCTTTTTATTTTCTTTTGTAGAAGATTGGTATCAGTTTGTATTGAAGATCAAATGTCAGTCCAAGTGTATGCTGGGCAAGGACCCTACCTTCAAGCTACATTCCAAGGCTTTACATTTACTTCATTTTAATTTTTCCAGTTCTCTGATACCTCCACAAACACAGATGGGTACTTGAAGTCTGTGGTGGTTTAAAAGAAAATGGCCCAAAGGAAGTGGTGCTATTAGGAGGTGTGGCCTTGTTGAAGTGGGTGTGGCCTTGTTGGAGAAAATGCATCACTGTGGGGGTGGGCTTTGAGGTCTCCAGTTGCTTGCAAGTCAAGATGTAGGACTCTTTGTTCCTTCTCTAGCACCATGTCTGCCTGCATGCCACCATGTCACACCATGATGATAACGGACTAAACCTCTAGAAATATAAGCCACCCCAATTAAATATTGCTCCTTTGTAAGAGTTACAGTGGTCATGGTGTCTCTTTACAGCAATAGAAACCCTATCAAATACAAGGTCTTTTATGAGATTATAATATAATTAAAACATTTCTCCCTTCTCTTTCCTCCCTCCAAATCTTTCTACAGAGCTCTCTTGTTTTCCTTTAAATTTGTAGCCTGTTTTTTCACTAATTGTTTTTCTACATGCATATACATATATCTTCATAAATAAAACCTGCTCAGGGTAATGTATAAAAATCTGTTCCTTGTATGTATGTTTTCAGAGCTGATCATTTGGCACTGGACAAAAAATTGGAGTGCTCTTTCCTGTGAAGGACCACCTTTCCTGTTCCCTGATTTTCTCAGTTGTCTGTTGTCCTTCGAGTAGGGTGGGGCTTCCTGGGCTTTTCTCCATTCACTTTGGCATCTCCAGTGGTATCATCCTTATTCAGTTCTTAGTAGGGCAAATATGATGGGGAGACTTTAGGAGTATAGTTTCTGACTTTACTAGGAGACACATCCTTACAGAAAACTCCATGATCCTCTGGATTTTTACCATCTTTTTGCTCCTCTTATTCGTGAGCCTTGGGTGAGGGAGTGCTTTATATCTGTAGCTGTCGAGACTGTGCTCCACAGCCTGCATTTTGGTTGATTGTGGTTTCCTATTGTCGTATTAGTCTGGTGAAAGTGAGTCTCACCAGGCAGTGGTGGCGCACACCTTTAATCCCAGCACTAGGGAGGCAGAGCCAGGGGATCTCTGTGAGTTGGGGGCCAGCCTGGTCTACAGAGCGAGATCCAGGACAGGCACCAAAACTACACTGAGAAACCCTGTCTCAAGACAAAAAAAAAAAAAAGAAAAAAAGAGAAGTGAGTCTCCTCGATGAGGGGTAAAGACTACAACTAGCAGTGAGTAGTAAGATGGGCTTCCAGTACCAGGAATAATTTTCCTGTTGTTGTGCAGGTCCCAGGTCCAATTGGAGCCCTTGGCTACCACCAAGGAATGTGTGGCACTTTTGTAGTCTTAGGGTGATCATGCCCTGCTGTTTGTGGATGTGGCTCATATGAGCGATAGCTAGGTAAGTCGGTGGTTGAACTCCCTCCTTTGAAAGCTTGCATGTCCTGAGAAAGGGAGGATTCAGAATCTTCTGAGTTCTGATTCTGAAGTGCACAGTGTCTTCAGCAATATAAACTTACCTTCCTCCCCTGGGGTAACAAAGGTTAATAGCAATAGACTCTATGTTTTAAGAATCCCTTTATAGCTCTAGCCAACAACTCAAAAGAAGGCTTCTCGTGTTTGGAATTGAAGGTTTTGCTAGGTATTTTTTGCCTCTCAGAGAAAGTACCCTCAGCACAGATAAAAAACATTTATTAAACTATATATGTATCTTTATTCACAAATTACATATACTTTATGTTTCTTTTAGGTAAATAATAGTTAATAGTATGATTCCTTATGATTCTATCAGACATCCTTGTTGTTGTTTTGCCAACCTACCTCCTTCATCTGGATTTACCCCCTTCTACCCTCCCTAAAGAACTCACTTCTCATATAAGATCATGTATATCCTTCAATTCTCTCTTACTCTCTTCCCTGCTTACTTGGTAAAACAGTCCTCTTAATTCCAATGATCGTATTGCAACTATCTCTGAATCTTTTGTTTCTGTCATCAACTTACTCATGGGCCTGGGAAACAAGTTTTATCTTATCTTCTATTCTTAAAATGTTTCATGAGGCCTGGTTCATAAGAATCTCTAGACAATGTTTACTTATGAATAATACAGTCTTCTTCCTATTACACAGTAGCTCAGATTACTGGTCATTGTATCTACCTCTCTTTTCCTCCTTTGTCTCCATTAGGATTTATAAGTAGGACAGACACATCTTGGGTTTTTTGGACACTCATTGCTTAGTTTTTCTTCTTAGTCTCATTTATATAACAACTAATATAATAATAACATGTGTACACACATCTACATACACACACACACACACTATGCGCACGTAATGGGTCTATGTGTCTTTGTGTGTCTATGTTTAAATGTACAGTATCATAAATGTTTACTTTAAGAAACATTGGATGGATGAGGCTTTAATTAGTATTCCCAGTTTAGACATGTCTCACCTAAGGCAAGTGTGATTCATTTCAATGGATAGTGATCTCACTTCAACTAGTTGTTACCTCTCAAAGGTGAGCATCAATATGTATTTCTTTTCCACTATCTTGACACAACAATCAACACTTTCACCTTAAGAACAGTGTGTTCTGAGGATGAAATGTGCTCTAATGGAAGCCTTGACAGACATCATTTTTACTGAGGAGGAACATGAAGAGACAGAAAGTTGCTGTAGCCTAAGGTGCCTGGTTCACCTGTGGTGTGCAGACAGATCTACTATGGTCTTTCCTGGCTAATGAATGATTAATGAGAATCTATGGGTAAGAGGGACATATCCTCAGACACATTATAGTGGCTTAGCATGCTAGGTACTGTTTTCTCTGAGGAGGGCTTAATTTAGTTTGCAGTAAACTGATTCTTTGCCCTCAGATTATTTCTGGCAGCATGATGATTTAGTTTGTAAATTCCTAGTGCCATAGGCAAAGTGAAAAGAGATCTTTCCTATTATCGCCCACAATTTCTGAGATTCATCTGGCTGTGTGAACAGTGACATTCACCAATTAATAGGCAATGTTTCTTACATAAAGTTATAATTCAGAAAAACCTGGAGACAATTTTTAGTGACAGAGAGCGAGTGGCTGTAAGGCTGCACATAAAAACCATCAAACACACTGAGGCTGAGCTGTTCTACATACCCTATGATTATTGCCCTGTTTGAAATAAGACAGGCTACTGGTAAAGTTGTGCTCACTACTTTGGATCTTTCTCACCGAGGTCAACTTTTTTTTTAGAGTAATTCAGTTGAAAACAATGAGACTTTCTCTACTCGTCAGGTAGTGTCTTGTTGTACTGGAGCATGAAGGGTTATACAGACATTATTTTCAGTGAAAAATGATCATTACTTTAGACATTGGGTGTCTTATGATCTCAGAGTTTTACAAAAGTCGTTTGGCAAGACTTCACCTGCTGCCAAGTTAGTTAGATATTAAAATAATAAATTAGACGTATAAAGAGAATACAATAGTGTAATTAATTGGAAGTGGGGTAATAACTTATTAACTAATAATAACTATTAAGTAGCTCATTCAGTAATAACTTACTTATTCAGTAATATCTTATTTTAATAACTAACTTATTCAGTAATATCTTATTTTTACCTAGGAACAATGGAGGGATCTCATTATTCGTAGTCTGCCTGTTAGTCTAGAGAGAGGGTGGACTGGGCTGGCAATCTTTGCGGGACAGCCTGTCCAACCTGCCCCGGAGCCCAGCTGCATGTCAGCTTATAGAAAAGGAGATTTCAGAAAACAATGTGGAAAAAAGCTACTCATTTTCTTTCTGCAGTTTCCTTTTATATAGATTTTTTTTTTAATCTTGGGAAAACATTTGTAGCCCTGCTGCCTGCAAAAGTGATGTTTGAATGTATTCTGCAAAACTTGCAAAGCTCGTAACTCATAAAATATTCCTGAAGTTGGCAAGTTTCATGAGATGAAAGGTTCGCACAGCTCTAACAAGGAACTAAAAAGAAGACCGGAGGAACAGGCGCAGCACAGCAGTTTAAAGCCTCGCGCTAGACACTGGGCTGCATTGGGATTCTTATCATGGACCACGGAAGATAAGACATCCACCGAGCTGTTCCTCCCATAAATGTTTACTTCAAAGCTTTATATACAGAACAATTAGAAGGATGTACAGAACAAAGCTCTTTGCTTTCTTCCTTTTCTTTTCCTTAAAGGGAATTTAAAGTTTCCTTATAAAAATGTTTTTACATTTATATTTAGCTCTTTTTGCTCTAGCTTGCAAAATAGGTTTCTGGCTTCTGCCAGCACTTGTAACCAAGGAGAATGATTACCACATGCAGGTGCCACTGATTGGCTGGAACTGAAAGCTTCACAGATTAACTAGCAGGACTGAACTGGTTTCTCTGCTCTCTCTAATTTCTCTTGCTTCTGCCAAATGCCATCAGACAACAATCATGTCAGTTCTGACTGACAGCATAGCTAACAAGAAATATCACTAGCAATGTATCACGAGTGTTTTGGGAAACTACAAGTATTATGCATGTATTTGTTATGTAAAGGCAATGACAAGTATCTTTAACTTGTACATATGCATTGATTTTTTTGTTTTTATTTTCTGAAATAAAAATATAGCTGCAAAAATTTCCCCTTCCTCTTTTTTTCTGACAAATCCTTTCCTATACAATACTCCACACTTGCCATCTCTTAAATTCATGACTTCCTTTTCTTTAATTGTGTGTGTGTGTCCATAAATATACAAATACAAGATGTTCAGTTCTTATAATGTTACTGGTCTGAATACGATCCCAGAGAAGGTAACTTGGAATTGGATCACCAGTTAGGTGCCTTTTCTCTGAGCACGATTGTCTCTTCTGCTCTCCAGATTCTTTAGTTGCCTGTGGTTCTTCCTCTGGGGATAGAGTCAGATAAGATTTCCCCACTTCCTTGTTAACATGTCTACTGGTGTTATCATTGTTCACATTGTGTTTAGGCAGTCATGTTGTTGAAATTTCATGGGTTATCTTCCTGACATTTATAGGAGAATCAACCTCACAGTAGACTTCCTGTTCCTCTGGCTCTTATAGTCGTCCCAGCACTTCTAGAATAATCTCAGGCTGACTTTTAGGTATATCATTGCTGACTTTTAGATATATCAGTTCTCAAATGGCACAAAGAACATATACGCCATGGAATACAACTCAGCTGTAAATAAAATTGAAATCGTGAAATTTACAAGCAAGTGGATGAATATAGAAAAATTTATACTGAGTTAGGTAAACCAGACCCAGGAAAACAAATGCCCCATGTTCTCTTTGCAGTTTCTAGTTTTCAGTCAGTTGTGGTTTTCTGTTATGGTCTCTATCTGTTGGAAAGAGAAGTTTATTTGATGAGGGATGAGAGCTACACATTTCTGCGTGTATAAGTATAAATACTTAGAATACAGATAGGAACCATTCTGGTTTAGCAAAGTGGTAGTAGGAGATTCTCTTCCAATCGATGACTTCATTATTCCTGGATGGTTGGCTGGGTTTCCAGGACCAACCACGGTTTCCCTCTTATTAAGCAGGTCTTAGGAACAGCTGTTGGTTACTGCCAAAGTGTGTGTGCACCATTGAACCCTTATGGTTATTGTAACAGGCTGATCACTGCTGTAGTTCATAAGTGTCATAGCTGTTTAGGACTGTATTTTGCTTCCATCATTGTGCCAGTTTTGGTATCATGAAAACGGATCCTCAGGAAGAGCTTTTAAGGTCAGATAAAGCTTAGACATCTCTGGGTCCTGTGCCTGAAGGGGGTTATGACACATTTAGTAGTGAAGACTTATCTTTAACCTCTAGAAGACAGCCTGAGTGACGGGAACAGCCTATAATATTCTTGTACTCTCTTGGACCATCCTAGCCAACAGCTCAAGAGGGGGTTTCCAGGTGTGGTGTTTGCTTTTGTTACATAGTCTGTGGGTCTTGAGGGGAGCATAGTCATGTCAGGACACAAAATTTTATTTAAACTGTATAGTATATGTGTATACATAGACGTGGACTCATCATATGCAATTTTAGGTTAGATGATAATATGATTCCTTATGCTTTTACAGGCAACTTAACTGTTATTTTGCCCTCCTTCCTCCCTTTACTGACACCCTCCCTCTCTCTAACTAGTGTCCCCCACAATTTATCCCTTTTCGAGTCACTTGTCCCCTGCTGTTCCCTTACTTCCTACTCCTTCCACTGTGTGGCCCTTTTTTGTGCAGGCCATGCACTCACAGCTGAAGATCTGGAGTTAAGGGAAGCAGATGAGAGACCATTTTCAAATACTGGATTGTCTTTACCATTTCCATCAGCCCTATGAGTGGGTTTTCTTTGGCATCATTCAGGCCATTTAATTTTTTAAAGTTCATTGAGCCACTTCTTTGTGTCCATTTTAAACCCCTGAATTATTTGATGAAGTTTGTGATCATCCTTTGGAATTCTGTACCTTGTGTTCATCTAGGTAATTATTATTGAGTAAGTTTTTATAGGATTAGTGGGTTTTGTTGTCATCAAAGCCTTGATCATCCATATTGTGTGTATGTTTGTGATCAGAGGTAGACTTCTTTTGTTAGTGTTGTGTTTGATGTGGAAACCGCAGGCTGGGACAGAACATACTGTGTTGGCTCTGATAATCAGGTGTAGATTAGGTGTAATGAAATCAGGGATACCTGCAGGGAGTGCATCTTGGTCCAGGCTTGTAGTTTGGGGATATATCTGGGGGTTTAAGGAGGCAGAGAGGATGATATGGCAGACTCACACAGCTTGACCCTGACACAAGATTTGCAAGAACTGGCCACGTAGAGATTTTGGGTACAGCAAGCAAGAGACCTGTATGTTTTAGGCAGGAAGTATGTCCTGGTTGGATTGTAGACATTGTGGGTGCTGTAATCAGAAATGGTAACACTTGGCCAGCGCCCTGGGTCTGGGACCCGTGCATGATGTGAGGGTTGTAGATTCTTGAAGGGGAGGTTGAGATAGACCACCCTGGCTAGATGCTGACCTTAAATAATTAGCATCTGGCTGGGCAAAGGGGCCTTTAGATTGTCACATTCACAGTTTTTTTTTTTTTTTTTTTTTAAATATCACTTATTAAATGCTCTTGAGCTGCTCACAAAAGATCAATTGTTAGGAAACTATTTTTAATTTTAATTTCTCAAAGTACTTGGCAATTTTCTCTTGAGGAGTCAGAGTGGTAAACTACCTCCTCTCTAAGGAAAAGGCAACAAGATTTATGTCATGAGGTTTTGATTTTTTTCTTTTGTCAGAAAGTGCCTGCATAGATTTTAAATACACATGAAATTTTAAAGTATATCTCCACTTTTCATCAATTTTTGGTTTCACATTTTGACTAACTTTTTCTATGAACTAACCACGAAATAGACTCAATGAAGGAAGCAGGCTTGTACCGTGGAAGTGCTACATATTCTACCTAAAACATTTTTTAAACGATATGGTAACAAAACTGAAAGTTAAATTTTGATCTCAGAATAGCTAAAGCATGTGCACTTCAGAAATAGTTTGATTCAGAAAACCATTCATTGAGAAAAGCTTTGTTTATAACTGTGATTGTCTCAGGTAATAATAATCTCACTAGAATTTGATTTGGAAAATAAGCTGCCATTTAAGAATAATTCTAAGGTTCCAAGAGTCACCAACTCTCCTTCTGTACCAATCCGACACATAGTTCTCTGGAATTGTGCTCCTACAATGCCATCTACAAGACATCAAGTAGGAGACCTTGATTTTTCCTGTTTAGGCCCATGTACATCAACGGGTAACACCCTGGACCAGAAGATAAGTCAGCAAGGGTCTCCTGCATCTTGCTTCCTCTGTTAAGTCACACCTACACTGCCAGGAAACTAGGATCCAGGTGTGTACCAAGGACTCATGCATCAGCTCCTTTAGAGCATTCAGGAATTTTTCTCCGGAAGCCCACCCCGTGCACTCCGTGGCAGCAAAGAGAAGACATAATCTTCCCTACTTAGTTCCCTCACCTCCCTCTATGTTGTCTCAGAACCTCCTGTCCAGGCCAGCAAAGGAAAGGAGCATCTCAACCTTGCAACCTGGTCCTCTCCTCAATATTTAGAGTCAACACCAAAAGAAGAAAGGCAACCTAACAGAAATTAAAAACAGAAAGAAAAAGGACTTAACACACCACTGCAATTGCCCAAGTCTCAGTACACAAATAGAAACATCAAAGACCAAACCAACAAGTCTCCTACACAGATTTCTAATTTCATACTAAAGGTGACCAAGGGAAAGGATCTAGAAGAACTTCCAGGAAAAAAAAATTCAGAAAAATGGCTGTATGTTTGAACCAACTCAAAGAAGAGAGGAGTATAATCCATTAGAGAATAAAACAATAGGTAATAAAATAAAAGTCAAACCAAGATGTGAAAATAAAATGCAACAAAGAGATATAATTACTGAAAAAAAAGCCAAACTGAAATGATTCAGGAAAAGAAAATTAATAAGCAAAGTAAGTAAGTAAATAAATAAATAAATACACAAATAAACCTTTAGTGGACAGCCTCATCAACAGAATGGAGCATGTAGAAAATTGGATCTGAGCTAAAAAAAAAAAGAGATATAGAAATTATATCACTAAGTAAAGAAGAAAAGGTATACACACACACACACACACACATGTGTGTGTGCCTGTGTGTGTGTGTGTGTGTGTGTGTGTGTGCATGTGTGTATGTGTGTGATATAACTTGAAAAACCTAACTTTCATATTATGGAAGAAGGAGAATATCAATATGAAAACAAAAATAATATTTTCAATAAAACCTAGAATAAAATTTCCTAAGTGTGGAGAAAAAGGAGCTTATTCAGCTATGAGGGGCTTAAAAATATCAAATAAGCAGGATAAGAAAATAATCTCTCCAAAATATGTTATAGTTAAAACATTAAGAACACAGAATAGAGTACTAAAGACTGAAAAAAAAAAGAGAACAAAAAAGACAGGTCACATATAAAGTAAGCCCATCAAAATAACACCTAATTTTTCTGTAGAAATTTTAAAGAAAGGCCGGGAAATATATGTTCAAAGTTTTGAAGTATCACAACTTTTATCCAAGGTACTATAACTGGGAACATTAGTTATCAAAATAAAACCATAGTAAAATTGTCCATGATAAAAACAGATTAAAAGAATTTATGACCACTAAATCATTTTGTTGAGGGTACTAGTAAGATTACCTTGATCTCAAAAGAAAAAAATAGGATAAACACATGCAAGAGGTCATAGGAAGCAAATAATTCTTGACCATCTATTCAAAATAGTTTACGAAAATACAAGAAAAGCACCAAGATGACAGGAATTAATACACTTTAATGAAATTGTTAATAATAGTAGTCTGATTCCCAATAAAACTATTGTATAAGACTATTAAATTGTATAAGAATATAAAATCCATTTTTTACTTTCACAAAGAATTACTCCTAATTATGAATGATACCATTTCAGTGGAAAAGGATGGTAAAACAAGTTCTAAACAAATAGAACTAAGAAACAAGGAGACATAGCAATTCTAACATCTGACAAACTGACTGTAAACCAAAACAAGACAGAAGAGTTAAAGAAAAGCATGCCATACTCATTCAGAGAACAATTCACCAACTAAAACATTACACATTTCAAAGGTATATCAAATTTCAAAAAAAAAAGAGAAAGAAATACAGCTCATTCTAAAACCACAGATAACCCCTAAAATAGAGATAGTGACTTATGACCTTACTAATAGTCATGCCAGCTGCACAAAAAATAAACCAAGAAACACTAGAGTGAAATTACATCATAAATCTAATGGACTTAATAGACATCTATATGACATTTTATCCATACACTAAAGAATGAACAATGTTACTGTATTCAAAACTGATCACACAATAGGAAATAAAGCAAGTCTCAAAAATGAAGGAAAATTGAAATAAAGTCCTGCATTGTGTCTGACCACAATGTTATAAACTAGATATCAGTAGAAATTAAAGAAAATAACACAAACACATGGAGACTAAACAACATGTAACTGTACACCAATTGGATAAAAGAAGAAATAAAAAGAAAATTAAACCAATTAATGGAACTTAATGAAAATAAAAACACAATTAAGCCAACTGTATGTGTTAAAATGAAGGCAGCCATACAAGGAAGATTATAGTGTAAAGTACTTCATGAAAAACTGAGAGATTTCAAATTAATAGTACAATAATAGCCTAAAGACCTTGGAAAAACAAAAGCAAACTCATGGTAATAAGAGATCTTCAAGTGACCCCTGACTCTGTAGATTGGATTTGGTAGGGTGGATTGTTTTGCTATATTAATGTTACTGGTCCATGAACATAAGAGATCTTTCCATATTTTGACATCTTTTTAAATTTATTTCTCCCATGTCTTAATTTTTCACTTTCATCGTTAGAATTACCCCAATATATTTGTGTGTGTGTGTGTGTGTGTGTGTGTGTGTGTGTGTGTGTGCCTATTTTGAAAGATTTTGTTTCCCTGATTTCTTTCTAAGTCTGTATGTCATTAGTATACAGGAAGTCTACTGATTTTTGTGAGTTAATTTTGTATCTCTGCTTCAAAGCTAAAAATGTTTATCAGATGTAGCAGGTTTTTGTTGGTGGAAGTTTTAGTATCAATTATGTATAATACTGTATCATCTGAAATCAAAGATACTCTTACTTTTCCGTTTCCAATTTGTATCCTCTTGATCTCCTGCAGTTGTCTTACTGCTCCAGCTAAAATTTCAAGTATTAAATAGACATGGAGAGAGTGGACAACCTTGTCTTGTTTCTGATTTTAGTAGAAATTTTTTTAACTTTCAATTTGTTAATGTTGGTTGTGACCTTGCTGTTAACTGACTTTATTATGTTGATATATGGTCATTTTATCTCTATTCTCTCCAGGACTTTTATCATGAAGGGTATTGGGGTTTTCTCAAAGGCCGTTTTCTAAATATAGTGGTATGATCATATAGTTTTTGTCTTTCAGTTTGTTTATATGGTAGATTACCTTTGGTTTACAAGTGTTGAACCATTCCTACATCTTTAGAATGAAGCCTATTTGATCGTGGTGGATAATAGTTTTGATATGCTTTTAGATTCAGCTTGCAAATATTTTATTGAAAATTTATGCATCATTTATAATGGAAGTTGGTCTGTAATTATCTTTATTGTGTCTTTATGTAGTTTAGGTATTAGGGAAACTGTGACCTCAAAAATTGAATTGTGCAATATTTCTTCTGTTTCTATTTTGTCTGGTAGAATTCTGTTGTAAAATTATCTGTTCCTTAGCTTTGTTGTTGTTGTGAGACATTTAATGAGAGCTTCTAGTTCACAAGGAGTTATAGGTATCTTTAAATTGCTTATCTGATTTGATTTAAGGTTGGTAGGTGGTATGTTCCAAGAAGTATCCATTTGTTTGAGAATTTCTACTTTGTCAGAGTATAGAATTTTAAAGTATGTCCTTATGATTGTCTAGATTTCCTCAGTGTCTATTGTTGTGTTCTTCTCATCTCCAATTTTGTTAATTTTTATCTCTTCTCTCCAAAGTTCACTTAATTTATATAAAGGTTTTTTTCAATCTTATTGATTTTGTCTAAGAACTATTTGTTTCAATGATTCTTCACCAAAATTTCAACACATTTACTTGATGAACATGAATATTGTATGATTCCACAAAAATCTCTAGAATCCTTTTACAAGAGAAGAGGTTCAAACACTGCAATGGGCAGTAGTTAATTGATTTGGAGCTCTGGAGGAGTCTTTCAGTAAGGATGATAAAGGAACTAATAAGCAGAAAGGCAGAGCCATACAAGTAATAACATTGTCAGGTGGTTCTTATAGAATGGCTTATCCTGCCACCATCTGTGAGAAGTCAGCAGATGATACATATCCTCAAGAATATATACACTATATCTGGCAACCCATTCATATCAGAGATTTAAAAATATTAAAGAAGCAGTAATCACCTCTGGAATACATTCAACATATGTAAAATAGATATTAACTACGTGGTCTTTGAGAAATAGAATCATACAAGATCACTGGAATCATTAATTTCAGCTGTATTAGAGTACAGCCAGCAGTTACAATGGAAAAGCAGGTTTAGAGAAAAGGCTAAGGTCCTTGAACAGCAAGGTAAAATCAGAGGTTTTGAGGTCTCCCAAGATTAAATTCTTGGTGAGAACCATTTCGCTGATTTAAATGTACAAAGTACCTTGGATAAGGATACATTAGGCCTTTACTGTACAGAAACTTTAAATGCTTGGGGAAAATTCCAGAATCAGAGAAACCAGCAGAGCTATATACTAAGGTTTCCCAAGAGTCAAAAGAATCATTTACTGATTTTTTTTTTTTTTTACAAAGGCTGACCATGGCTGAAAACAAGGCAATATCAGACCCACAATAAAGAAAAGTATTAACTCAATCTTTGGCTTTTGATAATGCTAATACAGAATGCAAAAGAATATTTACATCTTTAAAGGTCAGGTCAGCACCTTTGGAGAAATGATTTAACATACTAATGGTGTAGAGTCTCTTAACTATGGTAATGATGCTTGGATAGGAGAGGCGATTTCCAAAGATGGAAGGAGGCATCAAGATAACAAATGTTTTATCTGTGGAAACCAGGTCATATAAGAAGAAATTGTACACAGAGTGTTCCTAGAAGCAATGATTCTTATAGAAATAACCCAAACAGGAGACCCCAATGTTCTGGATTATGCAGAAAATGTGACAAAGGCTGACACTGGACCAGTGAATGCAGAACAACAAGAGACATATGGGGCAACCCTTTACCAGTGGGAAATGCCTTAGGGGGCCTCTCACACACACCCACATCAAACATGGTCCAAACATTTCCAATCACTATAGAGGA
Source organism: Peromyscus leucopus (assembly GCF_004664715.2). Classification (NCBI taxonomy): domain Eukaryota; kingdom Metazoa; phylum Chordata; class Mammalia; order Rodentia; family Cricetidae; genus Peromyscus; species Peromyscus leucopus. Next base: position 59,644,389 of record NC_051074.1, read on the forward strand.
AATTTCTCCCTAGCACAATTAATAACCCAGTGCCTAATGTAAAGAATGATACTGCACTGTATGATAGAACAACTTTGATAGATGGATCAAAAATTCCAAAAATCACCATACAGTGAGTATTTTGAAGACTTCCATAAATGAACAAAGACTAAAGCTTAAAGTACAAATTAATAACATTGTTCTTGAAGGATTAGTGCGACACAGGTGCAGATGTGACTACAATTACACCAAAATCATGGCATCTGAATTGGCCTCTTCAAGAGGTAGATGTCCAGTTCCTAGGGATTGGAACCCTATCCCAGGTAAAACAAAGTTCTAGATGGTTGAATGCATAGGGCAAGAAGAACAAAGAGGAAAGATGAAGCCATATGTGGCAAATGTAGCAGTGAATCAATACCCAGATTAAAATTCCTCCAGTCTCAGGAATGGAATATAGACCAATTCATGTTTCTGGGAATAAAATTATAAGATACTATAAAAAACAAACCAAAACAAACAAACAAAAAAAAAAACAGTCACCAACCATTCAGGCTGTACCTACACAGAGCACAACTGCCATTGAACTCTCAGAAGTACCAATGGACCTACCTTCAAAACGGCTAACAGAAAAACCTGTCTGGATTGGACAATGGCTCATGACACAAGAGAAACTACAAGTTTTAGAACAGCTGGTTCATGGGCAGTTAATGCTCAACACATTGAAGAATCTACCAGCCCTTGGGATTCTCTTGTATTTGTTATTAAAAAGAAATCTGGTAAATAGAGAGTGCTGACAGATCTGAGAGTCATAAATAAAGTAATTCAGCCTATGAGCTCCTTACAGAATGGGTTGCCCTTGCCCTCTCTGTTACCCAAAGAATGGCCTATTACAGTTATTGACTTAAAAGACTGTTTCTTGACCATACATTTACAAGAAAAAGATAGAGAAAAAATTGCCTTGACAGTACCTACTTACAATAATTCTCTGCCAGTCAAGAGATATCAATGGAAGGTCCTCCCACAGGGAATGTTAAATAGACCTACCCTGTACCAATATTTTGTGCAAAAAATGTTGGAAATAATTCATGCTAAATTTTCAAAATCTATAATCTACCATTGTATGCATATCTTATTAGATGATCCAAAGTTAGGTACCTTAGAAAACATGTTTGAAGAAGTAAAAAGAGTTTTGCCTTGCTGAGAATTACAAATTGCTGCTGAAAAAATACAAAAAGGAAATTCTATTAAATATACAAAAGGGAAATTCTAATACTTAGGATATATGATATATATACAAAAAAATTATACCCCAGATGGTATAACTCAGGAGAGATTGATTGTGGACTCCTAATGGTTTTCAAAAAATTTTAGGACCCATTTCCAACTTACAGACCATAGTTGGAATACCCAAAGATAGACTAGTAAATTTGGCCAATACCCTAAAAGTGACAAGGACTTAAATAGTCCAAGAGAATTATCAGCTGAGGCAGAGAAGAACTGGCTCCAATAGAAAAGAAAATATGAGATGTACATGTGGATCATGGGAATCCAGAATTTAACTGCATTTTGGTCATACTCCTCTCCAGACACTCCCTCATAGGAATTTTGATGCAGAGGGAAGATATTATACTGAAATGGATGTTTCTACCATGTAAACCAATTGAGAAGCTAATGACTTATGTAGAAATGATCTCTGATTTCATTTGAAAAGGAAAACTAAGACTGCATCAGTTGACAAGAATATACCCAGCAGAAATTGTAGTACCTTTAACTAATGAGGAAATTTCCTCCTTATGGAAAGATAATGAATACTGGCAAGGATCCTGCAGTAACTCGTTGGGAGACATTAACAATTGCTATTCCAAAAAGCAAGAGAATAGAATTCATAAAAAGAATTGTGTAGGTCTTTCCGCATGTTGTATAGCAAAAACCAAGCCCTGGAGTCCCCACATTCTATACTGATGCAAATAAATCAAGAAAAGCAGGATATAAATCAGGATATTTAAGTAAAGTGCTTCAAAACACCTACAATTCTGTACAAAAGGCAGAACTGTATGTCATTCTTATGGTACTAATGGACTTCAGAGAACCTCTCAATCTAGTTACTGACTCTCAGTATGCAGAGAGAGTTGTTTTACATACTGGAACTGATGAATTTATTCCTGATGTTACAGAATTAACTTCATTGTTTATGCAATTACAAGAAATAATCAGAAATAGGAAACATCATATATGTATATGAATATATATAACTATCTATATTTAATTATATATAATTAATAACAATTAATAATAAATCAAAATATTTAAATGTTTTGATGACTTGAAATACTGTTGACATGAGACATGATTGCTCCTGGCAGCACCAATCTGATCCTGAGATAATGCTGGGCTTCTAAGACAATTCTGTTTGAAAGTTTGTCTTCTTCTTGGCACAAAATGGCCTGCTGGGCAAAGAACTGTTCTTGCCTCGACTGCTGACAGTATGGATGCTGTCCTTTTTGGGCAAGCAGGGCACAAGGAAAAGTGACTACTGAACCCTACCAAGACAGGTTAAGATGGTCTTTTAAAATTCCTGCTTCTGAAAATGGTCTGTCAGATATTCTAGGCCTCTAGTGAAATTGGATGCCTCAGCAATGCTGAGAAACTTTGGATGACTGCCCAGGCTGCCAAGCGTCTCTGTCTATTCTCTCAAGAATTTAGGAAATTGTTTACTTGCATTTTCCATTCTGTCAGGTGTTATTATTTTCCTTCTCGGGTCTTTGATGGAGATGAAGACTAGAAGGTTACAGTTACAATCTTCTTATAACTTAGTTAGAACATATTAGTGCTAGAGTTAGAATCTTCAAGATACAACTATTGGACAAATCTCGGTAATTTGTCATTTACCTATGTTTATCACATGTTTATAAATCTTGAAAGGGCCACTTTCTGCTTTATATGGAAATAGTCCAGGATGGCTAAAACAAAGCTAAGTAGTAAAAGAATTACTTGAGGTATCAGTGTCCCCAATTTCCAATTCTTCTACAGTAAAAAAACTACATGATATGGGCATAAAAACAGACACATTCATTAATCAGTGGAATTAAATTGAAGACCTAGACATAAATCCACAAACTTGTTGACACCTGATTTCTGATTAAGAAGCCAGAAATACACACTGGAAAAAAAGAGAGCATCTTCAAGAAATGGTCTTTGTCAGATTGGATGGCTGCATGTAGAAAAATCTAAATAGATCCATACTTACCACCTTGTAGGCAATTCAACTCCTAATTAACCAAAAGCCTCAACATAAAACCAGTTACATGGAGTCTGATAGACAGGAGAGTAAGACCCCAGAGTCTTCCTTGGAAACAAACTACTCTTAAGAATTGGCTGTATGTCTAATAGTAGATAGCCAACCCAAAAGTAGCCCAATGGTGTCTGTGGAGGTTCTTTGTGTCATAATGTTAAGACAGGGCTTATTTTATCTTTATAAATTTTCATCTCTATCATTTATCTATCTATATCTATCTATCTATCTCTCATCTCTATCTATCTATCTATCTATCTATCTATCTATCTATCTATCTATCTATCTTTCTCTCTCTCTTTACCCTACCATATTGCCTTTGCACACATTCTATGGCTTCTTGTTTTGTGGTTTTATAGGATTTCTGAGTGTGTGATACAGTGGGATTTTATTCTGTATTTATTTCCTGTGTCTTTTCTTGTGTTCTTTTCCTTCTGTTTGTTTGTTTTGTCTCAGTTTTGATGTGCTTGTTTATGTGTTTTGTGATATTACATTGTATTTCATTATTATCCCTTTGTTTGTTTGGGTTTTTTTTTGCTTCTTTGTGTGTCTGTCTATTTGTTTGTTTAGAAGCCTTTTGTTTTTTTTTTAAGGAGAGAGAAAAAGTGTGGATCTAGATCACAGGGTAGGTGGAGAGGAATTGTGAAATGTAGGTGGAGGGAATAGCATAATCAGGATATATTATATGGGAAAAAAAATCTATTTTCCATAAAAGGGAAACAAACCAAAAAATAATCAAGGCTGAAATGAGAAATTTAAAAAGATAAAAAAGAAAGAAAAGAAATATTAATTCTTTGAAATTATCGATAAACTTTTAGCCAAATTAAGCAAGGGAACTATGGAGAAGAACCAAATTAAAAAAAAAAAGAAAGAAAGAAAGGGGAAGATCTCACTAGAGAGACACTTAAAAAATTCTGCAAATCTCAAAGACATACTTTAAAATTCTATATTTAATCAAACATAATATCTATAAGAAATAGGTGAATTTCTAGATGCATGTGAGCTACCAAAGTTAAATATGGATAAAATAAACAATTTTAACAGACCCCTAACAGACAATGACATAGAAGCAGTATTTAAAAATTCCTAAAGTTGGGGGAAAGCACAGTCCCAGCTGTAGCCACAGAGTATTCTACTAGTCCTTCAAGTAACTAACAGCAATAATGCTCAAATTATTCTATAAATTAGGAATGGAAGGAACACTTCCAAAATATTTTTACAAAGCCAGAATTCCCTTGATATTATAGTGAAAAAAAGAAGACCCTCCCAGAAAAAAGAACCATTGAACAATCTCACTCATGAACATAGGTGAAAAAACACAGTAAAATATTAGCAAGCCACATTGAAGAACATACCAAAAAGATCATTCCATGACCAAGTAATCTCCATCCCATGGAAGTAGAAGTTGTCTGATACATATCAATCAATAAACAAAATGTAACATATAAGTCTACTCAGGGACAGAAACCACATAGACATGTCAATAGATTCAGAAAAGACCTTTGATAAAAATCCATCATCTCTTCATAATAAAATTCCTGAAAAAAGCCTACAGATGCAGAGGACACATCATAATATAATTTTTTAAAAAAAGTAAGTTCACATTCAACATTATGCTTAAAAGAGAAAACTCTAAGAGTTTTCACTAAAATCAGGAAGAAGGATGCACCCTCTCTCCTCTTCTGTTCAACGTATTGCTTGAAATTTTAACTAAAGCTGTAAGATTAAACATGAGATAAAAATAAAAACAAAAAATGAAAGGAAACACTCAAAGTATGCTTATTTGCACAATGTATAGATGTATGCATAAAAGACACTAAAGAACCAATCAGAAAACTCTTAGCGCTGATAAACACAGCCGGCAAGGTAGCAAGTTACAAAATTAACAAAAATATCAGCCACCTTCCTATATACAAACAAAAGACATACTGAAAAATAATTAGGGGAAAGTCCCAATCATAACTTGAACAAGAAAATGTCTTGTAATGAATCTACCCAAGAATGTGAAAGACCTGCACAATGAAATCTTTGAAACTCTGAAAGGTTACTCAGACCCAAATAGATGATCCTCCCCCTGCATGGACAGGCAATACTGTGAGAATTCAAGAGTTCATGACACTGTGGGAAGAAAGTAGGAGAAATGGAGGAAGAATTGGAGAAGAGGGGAATTTTTCAGAACTCGTAGGCATATGAAATTCTCAAACAGCTAAAAAGAAAAATAGGAAAATATCCCATGCTCTGCAAGTCTTTCTAACTGAATAATCAATGAATCAAAGGATACATCTCCCCATGAGAAATTTTCAAACTTTGTGATCATTTTCTTATATATTTATTCCTTAACATTCTTAAAGAAATACAGGAGAGAGGAAAAGAACAGCTCCCACATCTGGGGATTGGCCATTTATTTTCAGGCAAGTCTTCAGGTCTCTTGTCAAAGTCATCTTCCAAATCAGATAAGACATCTCTATGATCAGAATGATAGAGACAAAACTAGAGCACTCCCTGTTGAGTTCAACTCTGACCTGTCGAAGGGTTCTTGGAGTGAGGAGAGAGGAATGAGGAAGTATTAGATAGAAGCATAGGCAGAGATAACAAGAAAGCCAGGAACACAGGATAGCTTCGGGTGGGCCCTCGGTCAATACCAAGCAGCCCAGAGTTTTATTCTAATGGGCTTCTTATACACTACCAAGGGGAGAGGCAAAAGACCTCCCCCCTTTCAAAAGCAAAGCATAATTTACAGCAAGTATAGACACTTTAAAACACCTGATAACTCTGCCCTTGGCTATATCATCCTATTATGCAGCCCTGCTGGGTAAGGCAAGCTCAGTTCTCTGACCTAACCTTTAGTAAGGCCTTACCAGGGAGCCTCTGTGGGCCCCCACAGTCCTTGATCATGTGAGCATAGACACAAAAAGATCATCACCCAATACAGCACACCAGACCCTTAAGCAAGCCTCACCCCAGTTGATTGTGGCAGTCACTTATTGGTTTCAGTGATAGTTACAATGCCATCTACTACTTACATATATAAGATTTTGAACACATGAGATATCAAACTGAAATGATACTATTGAGATGGATAGTACTGGTCTGAGCAGGTGTAGGATCAGGAGGAATGGAGAGAGGAGACATTAAATAAACTCAACCAAAACCAGGTGAATATGAAAGTGCCATAAAGAAAACTGCTTGCTACTCGGCATGCTAAAGTGAAATAAGCTTGCAAAGTACTTATTCTTTAATTGCTTTCTCTTAGTGACAGCAAATTATCCACTGGAAAGTCATTTTTCTTAAAAAATTTGTTCTACTCAAACTCAAATCATGTAACAAACTTTGTAAACATACTGTCTAAATCCACTCCATGTTTCCCGTTGTATATGGAGGCTGTGTGTGTGCATGCATGTGTGTGTGTGTGCATGCATGTGTGTGTGTGTGTATGTGTGCATGTGTGTGTGTGTAACACAGTAATAAGCTTAAATACATTCCTGCTGAACTTTCCTGTAGGATATGGACACAATCTAAAAAGTAGATTTCCAGCCCACACATCAAGATGACATGTGGAAAGCATGGCATAAGGTCCTGGAAGAAGGCAGTATAGGATTGTAGAGATGCCAGTAAACAGATGTCAAATTGATCCGGGCCTAGAATTTTATAGTCTCACTCCAGAGAGTGTCGTAACTTATTGATTAAATTATCCAATTCAATAAAAGTATGGAGACTAGTAACACAAAAGCTGTCTCTGTATGCTCTGTTTAAATTACAATTAAGTTTCCAGCTGGAAATCTCCAAAATGTAGTAGAATCCATACAGGGGTGGCATTTGCCTGGTTCTATTTTAGAGTTCTTTAGCAATATCACCTTAAAGTAACAGCTGTTCAGAGCACTGAGATTGGTATATATTGTTTTCTTCTACTGCCTGGCAAGTTGAAAAACTGCAAAATATTTTCAGTTCATTTCAGGTTCAGGTGTGCCTAGGAGCAAATATCTTCATCTAGACAGAAGAGAAGGTGCTAAGATTGCAAACACAGACTCTAAAACTAAATGCAAATTGCTGTTGGTTGGAAACCCCAACTGGGACTTTATTGCCAAAAGCAGACATTAGAAGATCAGTTACGAAATAAGCCAGAGTAAACATCCCGGAGTGCAAAACTAGTGCCAGCTCATGGAACCAGCAACAAGATAAGTGGGTTAGCCAAACAGGGTCGAGGGAAACCGTAAGTACATTTGGAAGTCCGAACCTGTTCACAGGTTCATGGACACATTAGGGACGAAAGTGTGTCAGAACAAAAAGTTTAGCCACAAGTTTAATAATTTTTAGAGGGTTTATGCTGCCAATCAAAATATATATGTCTATTAGGATTAAGTTGCTACAACTGTCTTGCCTGCTAATATTTGAACCTCACAAATTTCTTTGAAATCACATGTCAGTACTAGACATCTTGTGCCACTAAGTGAAACAAACCTCCAGTGTCAGGAATGGGTTACATCTAGTTGAGTTGTCGGCCAAGGGAGCCTTATAAACACCCTCAACCTTCTCAGGCTATTGCCACAGCTATCAGTGGCCCTCCAAAAAACTGATGGTAAGGCCATATTTCTGATGACAACACATATAATTCTCATTGAACATGAGGAAATCAAGCTGGTGTCTAAACAGAGTCTTCACACCTACTGACTAATGTTCAGTACTCTGCATCCTACCAGAAGAGAAAGGGAACCAACCCAGCTATGAACAAAGATGGGCACACGTGACAAGATGGTAGAAGAGGGGGATGCGTTTTGCGGGGAGATAACCAACCACTGTCTGATCATATTCAAAGGCTACTTCTCAAGACAGCCCGTGTCTGACACTTGGGTACCCAAAAACAGAAAAAAAGATAGGCAATGGTGCTAAAGGACAGCAAAATACCATTGTTTTGCTAAAGGAACAAAACAATAAAAGGACTCCCAATGACATTCTGCTATAGCCATAGATCAGTGGCTCACGCTGCCATCATTACAGAAGCTTCCTTCTGCATTAGGTGGGAACTAATGCAGAGAACCACAAAGTATATAGTGAGTATAAAGTGAGATATTTTTTTTTAAACATTCAGTCCTCAATGGGACATCTTCATCACATCTCTTTGCTCAAGGTCCTGGGAACTATATGGAACAGTGGGAGAAAAGAATGTAGGAACAAATGTAGAGTGGATGAGTGACCCCATAGAAACTGCTTTCCAGCCAAAACAGAATTGATGCATATATGAACTCACAGAGAATGTGGCAACATGTTCAGGACCCACCCAGATAGATAGACAGATAGATTTAAAAAGATAGACCAAATATGTCTTGGTGAGTCTTGATAAGTTACCTATAATTAGTTCACATTTAATTGTAGAGACACGTGCTTTTATCAGACAGACCTACTGAACTTCTAATCAATGCTACTTTTCAAAAATTTTCTTTGCAGCATATGATTTCTGCTTCATTCCAACACTGAAACTTTTCAATAAATAAAGTTACATTAAGCTACCCCTAACAACAGAAACCTCTGAAAACTGTATATCATTGAACTACTCAAATACCTGTTTCTCATGGAACATACACTTTTATTTTAAATCCACCTTTAAATACATTCAACACTGACATTAATAATGAAAATTTAAGTCCTTAACATATAGCTGAAAAAATTTAAAGTTAAGAAAGGAAATAACATCTTATCCTATTACAAAGTAACTCATTGTTTCCTGGGTATCTATACTAAGTCTAGATGGTTTTATTGCATTTACATAATTTTGTGTAGTTCTTTCTTTTTTTATTGTCTCAAATATTTTTTTCCTGTTATAGCAAAATTCTGACCTGCCCCCTGTTTACAGGTATTTTGAACATAGAAAGAGCACTCTTAAGCTTCCATTATTAGATCATTTCCCTTATTTTCTCTCCAAAGACATAAATATTCATCCAGACTCTTTTCAAATTTGCACCACTTTCATGTCCTAAAAGTATTTCCATTTTCTTTTAAACTACAGTAAATTTTACTGTGTATCATATTTATCAAAATCACATGATCAGGAATGAGATTTATTTCTTGTACTTTTTCAGATTCAGAGACTCCTCATCCTCAATCTTCCTTTGACTTGCCTTATTGTAATTCATTCTGAAGTTAAAGGTCAGCCATTTCCTACAATGTCCATCAATCTGGATTTACCTGCTTGTTTTCATGAATAAATTCAATTTATACACTCGAAGGAGGATTCTGTGGAAATATTTTGTTTCTTTGTCCTCAATAAGTGAAAACAAGGAATGTAATTCTGCCTCATCTCAGTATTAGTGTTGTTGCATTAGGTCATGTTTTTAAGATGTTTACTAAATGTACCATAAAATGACTACCTTTTACTTTGTGATTAAAAAAAGCAAAGATTTATCTTGAAACTGTGCAAATATTTTGATATTCATAATTATTCATTCACTAGTAATAGCATCTGTTGGTTATTTTCAAACCGTATCTATCATTATCTACCTATCACCTATCATCTATCTGCATATATGTGTGTATCTATCATCTTTTATATATCTAATCTACCATCTATCTACCTATAAAAATAATATATTTATCCCTCTATCTAATGTAAGCAGTTGTATCATTTCATTTCTCTTGAAAGGAAGAACTATCTTTTATATTTTTTATCAGCTAGGAATTATGAATTACTGCAATAATTTTTTTAGTTTAAAGTGAAGACACTACTTATTTTCATGTGCAAATCATTCTTTTTATGTACCTACCCATTCTTCAGATGCTCATACCTAGGTCTGCTATCTTTCGGGAATTCTAGTCCTTTTTTTTTTTATGTTTCAACAAAATAACAAGTTGCACATAAAACATATCTCTTGAGGAACTTGAGATACCCCAGTATCTTATGGACTTAAAAGACTAGGTAATACAATAAACACTGTCAGGGTTCCCTGTTAAATGTTCTTTTCAAAAGTTTTCTTCTTTAAAATTCTGAGTTAAGCATCCATGAATCTTATGTTTCCTTATAAAATCCACACCCTGTTCATATTTAGACTCACTGAAAAAAATCTGAATTTGTGTGTAAGTTGGAAGCTATCTTAAGACATAGGAAAATTACAATAGCGTGAGATTATATATAAATTAAAAATACCACAGGAAAGTATTTAGAAACAATTTTAAGATTATACCTTTCTGTCACGGGAAAACTGACTAAAATTTACATGAAAGATAATGAGTTCTTCTATGATGCAATATTAAATATCCTGATAATGTTATTTCAATATAATTAAATTGAAAATATGTATGCTAATTATCTGATTTTTTTTTGCCCAAGTTGCAATAAAAAATTCAAATCACGTTGATAAAAAATTTTTGCTGAAGGAACAATGCACAAAAAATGTTTGTTTCAGAACACATTTTTTAAAAGCCATTCAATGATACGTATTAGCCAACTTGAAACTAATTGTAGGACTTTATTCAGTTGTTCATTCTCTAGTTCAACATAAAACTTAGCATTTCCCTTCCCCACATGGTCCTCCTTCGAGTGTGTAGATTGGTCACTAAGTGGAAGGTTAGAAGCTACTGGATGAGAGTGAACTTCGTTGTCATGGAAACCTCTAGTGGTGTTTTATTGTCCTCACACAGCTCCTTCCTGCTTCATCTCAGAGCAGCGGTCCTTCATACTGGAAGACAATGACTAAGACTGGTTAGAGTCATGCAGGCAGAATTTATATTGTAAAATGTATGGCAACCCCAAATCAATCTATTACAATTTTTAAGTTCCCATATATATATAAATTAAAACTTGGCTCTTTCTCTGTTAGGAGGTAATGTGTATATAAATTTCATTGTTTTACTTAGGGCCTCATTAAATGTGCCATGATGTGGATGAATAAATTCTGAACTGGCAAAGAACTGTTTTCGCCTGTTCAGTTTTAGCAGCCTACTAAGTCAATATGTTATCTATAATAGTTCCTTTCAATCCTTTTAATTTATTATCCCCCCCAAAAAAAAAGCTAGCAGTTTGTCTCAAAGCATTTTCTTTCGATTAAAAGGTTTGTCACTTTTACATGCTGACTTTAAGTGAAAAGAAATAACGAAAAATAAGGCTTATTTTCAGTTTTTGAACATAGATTTTCAAGTTTTTCACAGCGATCCTTTATAGAGAATGAAACCACATGAGAATGCTGTTCTTGCTCTGGCCTTGAGAAGAAAAAAAATCAAAATAGAAACTTCCAATGGTGGCTTTATCTTTGAAGAATTCATCATAAATCATTTTACTGTATAACTTTGTCAAATTACACACTGTGGTGGCATTTCTTTGGTTTGAGTTTAATGTGAGAAATTATACGTTAATTTTTAATCTCCTATCTTTTGAAAAAGGAAAATAAACACATAGATCTTTCATGAGGAGCCACACAGAACACCTGACTGTCATTTCCACTTAGAACTCACTGGATTCAATTTGGATTTGAACACTCCAGGGGGCACTACACTGTGCAACAATGTCTTGGCCCCAGATAACAATATCTTGGCCAAATTGAAGTTTCACAGTTCCTTCTAGCTCCACTCCTGGACATGGAGAGGAATGATCATAAAGGCCTTGCTAGGTTTTTTTCAACGTCCACATAATTGAGGACATCAGTCAATATGTGTAATAACCTCTTCTTCATGGTGTCTCCAAGAGAAGTTCCTGCAGGTCTTTTCCAGAATCAGAAGTGTATCTCCTTTAAGCGTCTCCTTCCCACTCCCTTCCAGGACCTACAGACACCGGTTCTTTTAATTTCGTTCTGATGACTTGCAGCACTAAGAAGTTCAGAACTGGAGCTTTTCTGTGTCTGCATCCAGTCTGCATCGTACATCTGACACTGTTTATGTTAACCTGTGTTTGTTATTTCCTATATTATTATTTATTCTCCCTTTTACTCAGCTTTGTTATTAAATTTTTCATTATGTATTCAGCTTAAATAAATAACACATAAAATAGTATGTAATTAACATCTAGAAATATGTTGGAGGCTTTACTTAGTAATTGAAATTCAAATTGTTTCTCTGCCATTGATAAGTGAAATGACATCATGTGAATGAAGTATGTCTTCTTTGCAAATGCAGGGTGTGTGTGTGTGTGTATGTGTGTGTGTGGTTATGGGCATCTATCCAGCTCCACTTCAGAATTTCCTCTAGTTTTTTTTTTTTCTCTTTAATTTCCTTATTCCATAATTAGCATCTGATTCTCAGTGGTCAACTTTTCTTCAAATATGCATTCAGGTGTCTTCATAAAGTATTTCTGTGGAGACATGAAATTGCAAAGTACCACAAGTGAATTCCTATATGCACACTCATCATGGTAAACACTGGTTCTCAGAGGCTTTTCATTTTGGGTGTAGGTCAGGCAGGTCTACCTGCGCTGCTGGCTTTAACAAGAACTGCTTCTAAAATACATATTTATAAAATGCATTTAGCATATTTTATATACAAAGATAGTCTCAAGGAAATCTCCAAGTAATGTTTTTATTAGTTACAGAGATAAAAAAGCAAATAAAAATTGAAATTGAGGATTTGGTAATGTGATATGTACTAAATACTTAGTCCATTTTAGAAAATTGTTTTCACATTTAGATTTTTTTAAAGCTATAGGGTTTTTTGGCCTTTGAAGAACAACAGAATATTTGCATGCATCTATAATGTGATTGATTTAAATATACATATAAACTATGTGTATTAAAGAGTAGAAACATAGGCAGAGATACACAGCTATATTTCATAAAGGATTGGAAGCTGCATAAAAAATTAGTTTCTATTATATTGTGGAAAACTTTCCTTCCCAGAGTTCTTTTTCACAGGGCTCTGCCTTATTTTCACATGTGCTTTACCTCTGATATATACATTTTTGTTATTACCTTCAATACCCCCTCATATTAGTATTTTGAGTGTTTCATATTTTATACAATGCTATTGTCTCTGAACCTTGTCAGATATATAGTTGAATAGTCAACTAAGTCAATATCAGAACTGCTAGTTAATTATTAGAAAGAATCGAAACTACCTGCTTTCTAAAAAAATAGCATGTGCTCTAATGCCTCAAGATAGCCACCAAGGAGGGCAAAACACACAGACCAACCAACAAACAAAACAAGCAACCAAACTATGGGCAGCTAAAAATGGGACAGGTTAAAACTGGAAGACACAAGCATTCTAACAGCTATACAAAATATAACAAAGAGCCGGGCGGTGGTGGCGCACGCCTTTAATCCCAGCACTCGGGAGGCAGAGCCAGGCGGATCTTTGTGAGTTCAAGGCCAGCCTGGGCTATATATATATATATATATATATATATATATATATATATATATATATATAACAAAGAAACAAATAGGAGACAATAACATACTGTGAGAAATTCAAAAAACTGCCACTTGCTGATTCTATAAAGTAATAGAGAATTCATAGTTTGCATGTATATGGGCATAGAGGTGAAATACATGAAACTCACATCTAAGCAGCAGCAAACTGTCTAATTGGACTTAGGGCAAACTCAACATGAGACAAGCAGGCAAATAATGCATATAACTGGAAATCTTGTCAGCTTCTCTGTGTGAGTGAGGGCATAGAACCTAGAAAATATTCTAGTACCATTACTTTCCTAGACCAGCATAATTTCTTACTACATTATTACTCTGATCCTCATACAAAGAGATGATGGTAGCTATCACACCTAATCAAAGAAGCCTCTCTTTATGGCAAATGTAGACTATGACAGAAAATCCCAATGGGACACAATACAGAAATCGTGGGGAGACCAGCCCCCAATGGATACATCTACATCACAACTTCTGCATGGATACTTCAAAGAACAAAGATGGTCACAGAAGAGGGCTTATAGAGATTGTAAGAGGTAAAAAAAAAAATTACAAAAAGAAAACCAAAACCCAAACAAAAAAACAAAACCCAGGAAATAGCTATGAAACAGTCTGTCCTAGAAACTGCTGCATAAATATTTGTATAAATAAGACTATAACAATGCCAGTATCAATAGACATACTAACTTGGAAGGGGGAAAAGTTTTATTTGGTTGCCCCAATAGACAAAGTACCATAGACACTACTGACTTCTGGGGAAATAAAATCAACTTCTCCCCATTCCTCTAAGGCAGAAGAAACGCCTTATTTTTTGTCTGAGGCAGAGCGGCCAACACTGAAATCATATATACAAACAACAAAATTGAATTCAACAGATTGTATTCACATAGGTGTGTGTATTACATATACATATATATTTATGAATGCACTATATATCAACACAGATAAATATGTGAATATATAACAATAACAATCAAATAAAAAGAGGTTATCAAGGGCTGGAGGGATGACTTAGTGATTGAGAGCACTCACTGCTTTTCCAGAGGACCTGGGTTCAATTCTCAGCACCTACATAGCAGCTCACACCTGTCTGTAACTCCAGTTCCTGGAGACTTGATACCCTCACACAGATATATGCACAGGCAAAACACCATGCACATAAAACAAAATAAATAAATTTAAAAATAATAAAAACAAAATTAAAAGAGGAAACAGTTTAAAAAAGAGGCTATCAATTTGAGAGTGGGGAGAATACTGGAGGGGCCTGAGAGATGATGTCTGGTAGTGGTTGCAGGAACAAAAGAAAAGGGGAATGACACAATTGTATTTCAATTCAAAGCATATTTAAAATTAGCATCAGTGACCCTAAAGAGGACTCAAGTATGCAACTCAATGAAATAAAGAAATGAATTGAGGAAGAGGATGGAGACAAGAAAGTTTCCAAAATAAACTTTTTTTAGGGGGGTTTTCAAGACAGGATTTGTCTACGTAACATTCATTACTGTCATGGTACTCACTTTGTAGACCACGCTGGCCTTGAATTCACAGAGATCTGCCTGCCTCTACCTCCCATGTGCTGATTAAAGGTGTTTCACATAACCAACAGCAAAAGTCATAAAGTTCACACAGGTCTTGACACAGTAATTCAATACCTTCCTTTTGTATTTAGATAAGTCTTAAAAACTAGAAGCAAGCAAAGGAGATTTCATATATAAATTATACGAATAAAATGAACTGTTTTTAATAGATATGTACAGAATTCAACTCAACAGGACAAGATTTCACATTATTATTTATGGGACAGAATATTCCCTAAAAATGAAAAAAAAATTATAAGCCACAAAGACTTAAATACAAAATGATTAATGTATATCCTTGTATATTAAAAGACTATGATAGAACAACATTTGAAATAATCAGTAAGAAGAACCTAAGAAATAGCACAACTGGAGATTGAATAATCTCCAATCAAAAGAGTGAGTCCTGGAATAATTCATGGAAGAAATGTAAATCTTACTCAAATCAAGCACAAATAATGGCATAGTCTATCAACAACTACTGAGTTTATCTAATCCAGCCCAACAAAAAAAATGTACGAATATACATCTTCACATTTGAAAATCATATTGAGCCAGGTGGTGGTGGTACATGTCTTTAATCCTAGTACTTGGGAAGCAGAGGCAGGCGGATCTCTGTGAGTTCAAGGCCAGTCTGGGCTATAGAGTGAGTTCCAGGAAAGGTGCAAAGCTACACAGAGAAACCCTGTCTTGAAAAACGAAAAAGAAAAAAAAAAGAAAGAAAGAAAATCATAAAGATTGCAAGTGACCCAATGAAGCTTTTCAAGACTGAGAAAAACAAGAAGGAAAACTCAAACACCATGAATTACCAGACATTAGAAAGAGTATGGCAGAAATTAATGAAACAGGAACTAAAAGCACAACCTAAAAATCAATCTGGAGTTATCACAATACAGAGTATGTCACTAACACAAATCAGATATACAGAACAGTGAGACAGACTAGAATACCTAGAAATAAGCACTTAAAACTGTGACTCTGGGGGCTTAATATTTTCCAAAGCTTTCAATAACAGATACTGGAAAAATAGCCTAGTTAAGAATGATTCTTTGAAACGTGGATATCATCATATACAAGGATAAAATAAGATCCAAACCCTGCACTCTCCACAAAGCTCATTCAAAGTGCACACATTCCTTTATTGTAGAAGTGAAATGTTGAGATCACGAAAGGAAAACATAGGGGCAAGACTTGACAAAGCAGGCAACCCAGAGGAGAACATTGCATATTATTATACTCAACAATTTCAATTTATATGCATTTCAAATATGTGCTACTGATGAAGTTGCTATACTTCTAAGATAAACAATGAGACTGATTCACAAGAATAAAAAAGTGTCTCAGTAAGCACATAACAGTAAAATGCCAGACCCAGCATTCTACACACCAGCATTAGAAACCGAATTGACATTCATTTTTCTGGGAGTTGTTGGTTGAAAAAAAAAAATTCCCCTGAAGATGTCACTGCGATCATTCTTCAGTACCAGTCCCGCGACTCCCAAACCCTCTACTTCGGTTTTTTTCTGTGGCTCAGATAGGTGACCTGTTTCCTCCTTGCCATCTTCCAATCTGCATAATCATACGTATTTGTGGGGTTGTGTGTACACATGACTGCAGGTGCTTGTGTAGGCCAGTGGTACCAAATCCCCTGGAGCCAGTGTTGGAGGCGACTGTGTCCTTCCTCTGTGGGTGCTGGGAACAGGACTCTGGTCTTCCGTAATAGCATTACACGTTCTTAACTGTTGAACTAACTCCAGCTCCTGGATTGTTTTTTTGTTGCTCACCATACTCTATATTACTCTTCATTCTAAAAAGGGACTTGCATAATTCATATCACCAAGTTAGTTTGGCAAACACGTTTACAACTTAATGTTTTCACTGTAGCTGAACAAAGGTCTACTCTGTGTGTAAGAAACAGATAATAAAAAGTGTCCATTCATTCTGAGGGCTGTATTTTTTTATCATTTATGTAATTTATATGTTTCCCAAAAGCCTTTTAGACTTTTGATAATTCAAAGATGTTGCCAGAGAATGTGGTAAAAGACCAGGGCTTTTCTGAGAGCACCTATAAAAATATTTAAGCAGGTTTACTTTTTTAATTTTTTTTCCACCTCAAGCATGGTACTTGCTAGATTCACGCCCCTTCTCACAGATGGGCACACTTTTATCCACCTGGACTGGGCCCAGAAGCGTTATCTGTGGGAAGAACTAACTGTTTTCATTTTACAGTTGTATTCGGCATTGTGAAATCTGGGCAGCAACATTAAATTACATTTCTCAGTAGCTCCAAGGCTCTATATCTGTAATTAGAGGCTTCTGTTCTTTATTGCATTGATCAGTAATGCAGCTCTATTCATCACCAGAGTCTCGGTTAATTATCCTTGCTAATGATTTTCGTGGTGTAAAGAATCGACAGGACTCATTTGTAAAGATATTTTGCATTGAAATTATTGGATGGTATGACACCACAGTGAGCCGATAAGCTGTTGGTGGGATGCTGCTGTGGGAGATGATGACTCTCTCTCTATTGTGTTTGCTTTGATTGGGGAAAAGTTACAGAAGAGTGAATGCAATGTAATTTTGCATTTACAAGATTATAATACTCCAGGTGTGCAAGGAAGTGGGGAAGGAGTCAGCCAGAACACAGGGAGAAAATTAAACTTCCTCTGCATGCCTGAACCAGTGGGAGACTAAGTTATTTGCTAGCCCATCAAGGACTAGATTTTAATATAATTCTTGTTTGATAAAGTGGTACTCCTACTTCATTATGTGTTTAAATTTAAACCCATCTGATGTGGAGAAAATTAATCCCATTGTGATTTTTTTCATTTTGATTGTAAACAGGAGTTTCAGAATAAGTTATAAGTTTGTGATAGATATAATCTGATAATATTGAAGAATAATTCTCCTGAAAAAAGTTATTGTAAGATTTTAGAAGATAACTAATTTTCAAAAGAGGGAAAATGTGTTTCAGGCTCATGATACAAGCATAAATTACTGGTGAATAAAAACAATTTTATGAATAATATGAATAAGCATTAGAGGAAATATAAATCTTTAATCATTTTAATGTAATTCCATGTGTTAGACTATACTGAATGATCTCCATCTGTCTTTTAAAGGACTGCTCTTATCATGACTAATGATAATTTGAAAATACAAAGAGGAAAACACCTAAGACAATTATAGAATGAAGAATGTCACTAAGAATTATATCCATGAAACACAGATATATTTTTATTTATTTTGATATATTTTGCTTATTTTGATATATTTTTGTTTATTTTGGTATATTTTTAAGATTGTATTTTAATTATAGTACTTCTACCTCTCCTCTACTCACTCCATATCCTCCCATATACCTATCACTATCCTTATTTTAGAATTCATGGTGGGTCTCTTTATTTTGAAGAACCAGATTAGTTTATAAGTCATTTGTAACAACTGAAGTTCTTCCTCTTAAAATTTTAAAATGTTTTTGATGTCTTCCATTTCAAAATTGAAACCTGCAACACTGTGAGGAATTATACAATATAAGATTCCATAAAATTGCCGGGCGGTGGTGGCGCACGCCTTTAATCCCAGCACTCGGGAGGCAGAGCCAGGCGGATCTCTGTGAGTTCGAGGCCAGCCTGGGCTACCAAGTGAGTTCCAGGAAAGGCGCAAAGCTACACAGAGAAACCCTGTCTCGAAAAACCAAAAAAAAAAAAAAAAAAAAAAAAAAAAAAAAAGATTCCATAAAAGTCCTATTTCAATAGATCATTAAAAAAATTAGTTGTTTGATTCTCAAAGATTGGTCTTTTTTACAATGAGCAGATGTTTTGATAATCAAATAAGCATGCAGATATCAAAAATATTTTTAGCATCAACCAAAACACTAGAATCATTTCCATATGTCTATTACTTGTGTAGAATATTGTCTGTTTCTTGTCTGCCTATTCATTAATCCATGTTTCAGCCATTTAATTACTAATCACATATCTGTCAGTAAACTGATTCATCTATCATCTTATATTCATATTATTAATCTTTCTATTATTTATGACTATAAATAACAGCAACATTTTATATCATAGTATTTGAAAATAAGAAAGCAGTGTGGCTTGAACTAACATCTAGAATTTGATGTTTTCTTTCCCCTGTGTGAAAACTTGCTAGCTAATGAAGCACTTTGGGATGGTGAATTTTGAACATGTGTAGAAACATCTCAGGCTTACTGACCACTTGTAACAGATCTCTGGTTTAACTTGGGTATTCATATAATTTTGGGCCCAGGCTCTTGTCAAAACCAAATGACTTGAAAAAAATCATATAAGTTCTCTGAGAATATTTTTCATCAAATACAAATTCAGTTGAACAATAGCATATACCTCATAAAATTTTATAACCATAAGCTGAATTCATCTAAAGAATAAATGACTGGGAAAACAGAAAGAGTTCACTATCTATGAATACTTTCATGGCTTCAAATCTACTCCACACATTTTTCTCAGTGTTTCCTGTAATTTCTTATGCTTTGGGATTTTTAAAACTCTTGTAAATTAAAGGTATCGCCTATGTAATACACCTGCAGGATTTAATTTTTCCTTGCAAACATTTATTATTTTTATTGTAATATTTCCTTGAGGTATTTTATACTGTATGAGTAGTAATATTATCATTTTTTTTTGTTTTTGAGATTTTTCTGATATTCTCACTCCTACTTATCAAAACCTATTACTAAATATAAATTATAATTTGTGGGAAGACAAAGAGGAGATAGGGTTATATTGTCATCATCTCCTGTATATTTGATGTACAGGAGATGAAGGTGGGAAAGCCTGTTGACTTAAACTTAATTTGGCTATTACATGAGAAGATTATGAAGCAATAGTGATGGTGACCAATTAGAGAGCAGTGTAAATATATTTAAGTGAGTACATACCATGTTTCTCCTTCCAAGTCTGGGTTACCTTACTCAGGATGATATTTTCTAGTCTTATCTATTTGCTTGCAAACCTCATGATGTCATTGTTTTTCTCTGCTGAATAGTACTCCATTGCATCTATGTACCACATTTTTGTTACCTATTCTTCAGTTGAGGGGCATCTAGGTTGTGTCTAGGTTCTGGCTATTATGAATAATGCTGCTGTAAACATAGCTAAGCATGTGTCCTTGTGGTTTGATTGAGTATTCCTTGGGTATATGCCCAAGAGTAGTATAGCTGGGTCTTGAGGGAGATTTATTCCCAATTTTCTGAGAAACTGCCATACTGATTTCCAAAGTGGCTGTACAAGTTTGCACTCCCATCAGCAGTGGAGGAGAGTTCCCCTTACTCCACAACCTCTCCAGCATAAGCTGTCTTCAGTGTTTTTTATCTTAGCCATTCCGACAGGTGTAAGATGGTATCTCAGAATTGATAATTTGCATTTCCCTGATGACTAAGGATGTTGAGCAATTTCTTAAATGTAGAAGTAACCGTCTTATTCAATAAGAAACACAGAACCAATGCAAAGATGAAAGCCCAAGAGGTCAGAGCTAAGAGCCTTACCCTTCACTCTGCAGCTATCCTCTTCAGCCAAGAGTGCTACTTCCTGTGTGTTTGTCTTTATAAAGACTTTCTGCTCTGCCTTATCATTGGTTGTAAACCCAACCACATGACTGCCTCGTCACTGCCTGTCTGAACAGACCTCCAGGTCTTCTATGGTTGGTATTGAGATTAAAGGCGTATGTCTCCATACTGGCTGTATCCTTGACCACACAGAGATCCACCTAGCTCTGCCTCCCAAGAGCTGGGTTTAAAGGTGTGCACCACCACTGCCCAGCTTCTGAGATGGCTTGCTATTAGTTCTGACCCCCAGGCAACTTTATTTATTAACATACAAATAAAATCACATTTCAGTACAAATAAAATATCACCATACTTAAATGTCTTTCAGTCATTTGAGATTCTTCTGGTAAGAATTCTCTGTTTAGCTTTGTAGCCCATTTTTTAATTGGATTTTTCAGT
This sequence comes from Peromyscus leucopus, assembly GCF_004664715.2. Classification (NCBI taxonomy): domain Eukaryota; kingdom Metazoa; phylum Chordata; class Mammalia; order Rodentia; family Cricetidae; genus Peromyscus; species Peromyscus leucopus. The sequence goes on from NC_051074.1 coordinate 59,665,569, forward strand.
GTTTTAATATCTAGTTTCTTGAGTTTTTATAAATTCTGAAGATCAGCCCTCTGTCAAATGTGGGGTTGGTGAAGATCTTTTCCCATTCTGTAGGCTGTCATTTTGTCTTTTTGACCATGTACTTTGCCATAAAAAAGCTTCTCACTTTCAAGAGGTCCCATTTATTAATTGTTTCTCTCAGTGTCTGTGATACTGGTGTTATATTTAGGAAGTGATCTCTGATGCCAATGTTTTCAAGACTATTTCCTACTTTCTCTTCTATCAAGTTCAGTGTAACTGGATTTAAGTTGAAGTCGTTGATCCACTTGGACTTGAGTTTTCTGCAGATGGACTTGAGATGGTGACAGATATGGATCTATTTGACATCTTCTACATGTTGACTTCCAATTATGCCCGCACCATTTGTTGAAAATTCTTTCTTTTTCCCATTGTACAGTTTTGACTTCTTTATCAAAAATCAGATGTTCATATGTGTGTGGTTTAATGTCAGGGTCTTCAATTCAATTCCATTGGCCCACATGTTGGTTTTTATGCCAATACTAGAAGTAAAGCAAAGGATAACCAGACTGCAAACCACAGCTCCAGGGAGGCTAGCTAGTAAGGAGGACCATAGGAAGGATGTATGGTTCACCAGCAAAGGAGAAATAGGTGAGATCTACATGAGCAAAATGGGGATGTGGGGGGTAATGGGGGGCAAGGGATGGGGTTAAGAACATAGGGGAATGGGAGGGAAGGCTGGAGGGCAAGAGGAGAGAGGACAGGGGAATCTGTGGTTCGTATGTTAAATGAATAGAAAATCTCTCAATAATTATATATATATATATATATATATATATATATATATATATATATATAAATAAAGCAAGGCTTAAATGACTTGCTGCTTAGAATATAGGTAAGAAAAGGGTGAGTAGTATATTCTTCAATGACTAGCTATTTTGTGAATCTAAGTAGGCAAATGATTCTGGATTCCAGTTCTTATATCTCTAATATACAACTACTGGATTTAGTTATCTTTAAAGTCCATTGCATGTCTGAGATTGTGTAGTTTAGGGAGGATAAAAAGTGCTTTTTGGGACACAAAGTGACAAATGCTATCTGCATTTATTAAAATGAGAACTAAATGTAAAGGAAAGCATACAAAATAAAATGTAATTTGGCTAATTAAACAGTCCATTCTCTAATCTAAATGAAATCATAACTACAAGAAAATATGTTGTTATATATATATATGTTGTTATATATATATATATATATGATACTAGAAATTGCCATGGGTATATGGAACATAATTATTTGAATATAATAATATACTTCACAGGCTATTCTTATCTCAGATTGTGTGATGTGGTGTGTGTGTGTGTGTATAACCTGTAGATAATGAAAGAATATAAAGTTTGGCTGTTCTGTGGAATAGGGAAATCTTTATCAATATGATTCCCAGGAGTCACATTCCTCAAGAAACACAACCATTCTGACGGTTTTTAATGTAGGGATTTCCCACTGAAGGAAAGATTCCTTTCACACTGAGCAAGTTAGGGAGAGTAGGATAAGAGTACGTATGCTCTGAGGATTGATCCTCTCCAGCACACACATCTAATGGAATGCCAAGCCATCCCAGCTGTTACATATGTCTCCTTTCACATTCAAATCATGTATATGTGGACAAGTTTAGAAGTTTCTCCACAGATTTTTCCCAATGAAACCACTATATGTACAAAACAAACCCAAGATATTCTAAGAAATCAATAGTCATAAAATTAAAACCATTTCCTTATAAGGAGTAAAGTGATAAGGTTATAAAGTGAAAATTAAAAGGTAAAATGTCTTGTGCTTTTTACTTACTGGATATAACATTTTACTTACATGCATTTTTTCCACTTAAATATCAGAAGAAATTAGTGAAATATTAGGTAAGCTCAGTTGCTGTGGTATAATGCTTTTGTACACAGTTTTAATAAAACGCTGATTGGCCAGTAGCCAGGCAGGAAGTATAGGTGGAATAAACAGACAAAGAGAATTCTGGGAAGAAATGGGCTGAGTCAGAAGATGTCACCCTACAGTTCAGGGAGCAGCTTGTAATGCCACAGAGGTAAAGCCACGGAACATGTGGTGACATACAGCATAACAGAAATGGGCTGAGTTTAAGTGAAAGAGCTAGTCTGTAGTAAGCCTGAGCTAATGGCCGAGCAGTTTTAATTAATATAAGCCTCTGTGTGTTTACTTGGGTCTGATCAGCTGCAGACCAGGTGGGACATGGGAAAACTTCAGCTACAAATGGTATCCAATGCGGGGCTCTCAAATTTCCACAAGGTCTAAAAGAACTTAAGAAGGGGTTCTACACACACACATAGAGCTAAACCAGCTTCCTAGTTATGTCTCTCAGGCAAGCCATGAGCTACAGTATGGAGGGTTCACAGAGGTGTGTGGGCTTGACCTGCAGAATGGCAGGAGGGAGGCCTCTCCAAGTCATGCAGTATGTTAATACAGACAAAAAAAAAAAGAGGTTGCTTGGCGACATGCTGCTGCTGGATGAAAGCACAGACCCATTGCTTCCCAGAGTTGGCAGTGAGCATGGTTCCCAGAGCTGGCTGTAAATGTAGTTCTGCCATGTTGGGAAGCTGAGGTGGGCAGAGCTAGCAACCAAAGCTGCCATTTCAGTCCTAGTAATGCTGTAGTTTAAAGCAATAGATTCATAATAAGTCAGAGTCAGATAAAATAAACCTCTAAATGATTTACATTGTGTGTAAAAATGTACAGAGGTTAAAAGAGAGAAAAAAGGAATAAGCAGTTATGTAAAGAAATAGAAAGATAAAAATAAAGCCTTTAATAAAAAGTAAAAGAAATATAAAAAATAAGTCACATAAAGTTGGAAATTACACAGAGTATGGATTATATTGTCTTTGATAATTTTAACTGCAGAAAGACATTTGATTGTAAAGGCTGCTTAGTTAAATCAATATGCATATTTTAAAGGTATCTTGACTTCAAGATTTGGATCTAAGGATATGTTGCTTTGGAAAGGAGGCTTTGCTTTTGTTTCTATTGGAAGCAAAAGGCTATGGATGTGTTCCAGGTTAAAATACATCGGGTTTGACCAGCCAAGACCCCCTGAGAGGTCAAGATGAACCAAATTCCAGAATTATTTCAAGGCAACTGGCTCAGACATTGCAGACTCACAGACTGTTCCAGTTAGGACTTGACCATAATTCTTAATTTTCTCAGGATCCCCATATGAAAAAGCACCATCTATCAGCAGAAAGTAGCCTAGAAATCTACACTCACATTCACCAAAAAATGGATTGTGGATGTTTGTCTTTGTTTAGGTTGTTGGTGATAAATTGTTATTGGTCACAGTCAAGCTCTTTCTAAAAGAAGAAAAGGTGATATGATATAGAAATATAGCATATAGATATGATAGGATAAAAGGGTAGATTATTGAACCTACTTTTTTTTTTTTTGGTTTTTCGAGACAGGGTTTCTCTGTGTAGCTTTGCGCCTTTCCTGGAGCTCACTTGGTAGCCCAGGCTGGCCTCGAACTCACAGAGATCCGCCTGGCTCTGCCTCCCGAGTGCTGGGATTAAAGGCGTGCGCCACCAACGCCCGGCATATTGAACCTACTTTTAAAGAGCAACAATATTGCTATGGATTTTAGTTTATGGATACAAATTTAAAGTTAACTTTGTTATACTGTATATATATTTCTACTCTCATTTAAGATATTATGTTTGTGTAGCACATTTAAATTTTAATGGATAATTAAGAAATACAGATTAATAATTATTCTTCTATAATAATCAAAGGCATGTTTAGTTATCTAGGTATACATATATATTTTTCAATTAGGTAGGTAATCTTCAAACACTTCAAAGGCCTACAGAATATGGCATTTAAAATGTTTGAAAACTTAGACTTTCCTGGACAATGGGACATGTCTGCTCCTGGCAGCACCAATGTACATTGGAAAAAAAAAAAAAAAAGATGGGCATTGAAGACACTCCAGATGGAGTTTATCTTTTTCTTGGCAAAAATAACCATTTGGACCAGAAACTGTTCTTGCCTGGACTACGTGAAAAAATGTTGTATCAACTGGACATGCAGGACCCATAGGAAGATGACCACTGAACTTTCCAAGGCAAAATGGTCCTTCAGGATTCTGCTTCACAGAAGAAACTGCTAGACACAGGAAGAAGCAAATGAGAGACTGTAGACCTATGGGCTGAAGATGGATGCCCCAATGTTACAGAGGAACTTTGAATGATTGTTGAGGCAGGCAGCTGTCTCTGTCTTTCTAGATTTTTGTAAGTTGTTTACATTGTTCTTTCTGTTTTTTTTGTCAGTAATATTATATCCTTCTGGGGTCTTTGATATAGTTGAAGAATAGATAATTATAATTTTCCTTAGTTATAATAAAAGAAAAGTTAGATATGAAACCTTAGACTCACAAATATAGGATAAATAAAATATTTAATTTGAATTTGCCAAATATAAAGACTGGATATTGTAACTGTAATTCTTGCTTGATAACTGTTTTGTTTTATGTAATTTTACTATGTTACATTTGAATAGAAAGAAAGGGGAAAATGATGGAGATGTCATTCTGTATGTTATGAATATTTGTTGCTCTGATTGGTTGGTAAATAATGGTGTTTGACCAATGGTAAGGCAGAATAAGTTTAGGCAGGACATTCTAACTAGAGAGACAGGAAGAAGGTAGAGAGAGACACCAACCATTTGCCCAAGGAGTAACATGTAATGGAATGCATGTAAGCCACGGAAAACATAGATTAATAGGAATGGGTTAATGTAAGAGATAAGAGGAAGCTATCAGAAAGCCTACCATGGCCATAGTTTACAAATAATGTAAGCCTCTGTGTGTTTACTTGGGTCTGAGTAGCTGTGGACTGTTGCTGGACACAGGAAAACTCTCAGCTACAGTTTGGGGCATATTAAGTTTGGTTGTTATTACAATTCAACATTATATTGAATAAATATTAGACTAAGAAATTTCTTCTAGAATTAGAAATGTAAATGTCATTAGTTAGCCATGGAAATAAAGTAACTGAATATTCCATCTGTTTTCCAATTGTCAGATTTCAACTTCAGTAGGATAGGCTGGTTAGGAAGGAATTTGAATTATCGTGGAATTTCAATGTACTTACGCTTTGGCTTCCTTGCATTGAATGTACAAAATCACCCTCCTCTTTTAGATGAAGTAGGCAGGAACACCAAGGTAGATACAGGCACTCGAAAACACCATGCACACTCTGTGAGCAATAGCACCACAGTTTGATTTACACATTTATGTAAAGAATCACTTTACAAAACATTAAGCATGCTAAAGCTTTTTAAAATTACTACAAATTACAAGGAGAAAACATGTACAGTATTTAGACTTATAACTGAGTTTGTGAAATTACTATATGAAAGGCTGATGCAGCAGTTAAAATTTTTCTAAACACTTGTGTTTTAGGTGTGATATATAAATTAATAGTTATATTATTGTATTTTGCTATTTTTCTTATCTAGTCAATCAAGAAGAACTTTTTAAGTACTTAGACAAATGTATATGAATGGTGGATACATTTAATTTTTGTGAGCTGCTGGGTAATTCTACTAAATGAGTTTATATCAGAGCCCTGCCTTGGTTTGACACATTTTGTTATCATCAACACTAACAAAAATTAAAACACACTCTCAACTGAACAAATATCACCTTGCCCTTTTGGAGGCAACACCACTATAGATTGGGTAGCTCAGAACTTTTTAGCTGATTGGATATAAGAATTTTTCCTAAATTCCCTGGATGTAAGTGATGACATAAAGTAGTAGTCAATAAATAAATGGCAATCTACTTTGCACCTGTTTTGAGGAGTCCCATAGACAGCTGTTTTCTGCCAGAGGCTGTAATATTATTCCTCTGTGCTTTTTTCCTTTTTCCCCCTTTCATTTTTAACCTCCTCCTCTTGCCCCTTGTCTCTGTCTAACATTCTCTTCCCTGTTTCTCTTTGCATTTATGAAGATATTTAATTTTTTATGTGCCTAATTACTTTAGTGATAGTAAATAACAGAATACTTGCATTCTTCAAGATTAAGTCTCTATTACTTGGAAATTGGGCATACATTGTATGTCATCAGAATAGTCATAATTTATATTGGCTCTGGCATCTTGGATACCCTGGGATTTCTGTTGCTGCTTAGGTTTCAGCTTCACAACTTCATGAGATAGCCTCCCTTGGCCTCTTTGCAGAGATGCTGACCTTGCAAGATCACACAGTATAGTGTATGAACGTTTTAGTAATATCTTATTATTATTTTTTTTTTTTTTTGGTTTTCCGAGACAGGGTTTCTCTGTGTAGCTTTGCGCCTTTCCTGGAGCTCACTTGGTAGCCCAGGCTGGCCTTGAACTCACAGAGATCCGCCTGGCTCTGCCTCCCGAGTGCTGGGATTAAAGGCGTGTGCCACCAACGCCCGGCAGTAATATCTTATTTTTATGTTAAGGTCTTTCAGTGCTTTATTCTTTTCTTCTCTTGACTACCTCTACCTCCTCTGATGTCCTTCCCAAACATACATATTCATCACAGGACAAATATCCTCAATGTCATGAAGGGTGAGGGTAGTTTTAATACTTAGTTGTTCTAAGAAGCAGATAAATTATGTCACATAATATGTATTTATTTATGTCTTTGTTTTGAAGCTGAAGATATAATAATCCAACTTTGGCTTTCCTGGACCACACCTCAGGTAGGGAATAATTCAAATTTGTTTGATAATTAGATCTTTTTGAGTCATTGAAGAATGAGTAAGGCAAAAAGTCAGAATCAGAAGTTATATTTCTCAGTTCATGGGCACCAAGCAAGTTTCCTATTTCCTGACATCTACCCTGAGAGTAAGCTCTGGATTATCTGTGATTGCCAGCTAACTTTCTGTTTAATATAAAATTATATTAAATTTTGACTACATTATTCTCAGGATTTTGAACCACTGTATGGTGAACCAAAGCAATATATAAAAAGCAACCTAAATTAGGTTTGTATCCAAGTCTCAAAACTGGCACATGCTTTAGATAATTTCAGGCTTGCAATTACTAGATTATGCCCATATAAGCAAATGAATCACTTCCCAATGCAACCAATCATTTGCAACCAATATTTCTGTTCATTGTTTTCTTTTCTGCTTACAAATGTTCCTGCTCATGTTCCGGAGTAGAAACAACTTTGACTCTCTTCTGGTTCTGAGCACTTCATAAATCATTTTTTTTGCTTTCATTGTGTGTGTGTGTGTGTGTGTGTGTGTGTGTGTGTGTGTGTGTGTGTGTCTGTGTTTATGTGCATGTGTGTCTATGTATAAAATGTTCTTTTAACAATAGATGATTCGTATTCTACTGAATATCTTAAGATACAGTTTGGGGACATCATCAAGGGAAGAAAAAACGAGACAGAGCCGGAGATGTGTGAGCCAACACCTCTGCTTCAATGCGTAAATTAGCTTCTCACTCATACATATGTGGCACATGTGGATGGTTTCCAAAACGTTAAGAAAAAAGTAGTCTCTGGTAACTGAAATGTTTGCTGCTAGGACCAAGCAGAGGCAATACAATGATGATGGCAAGTATATTGACCAGGACATATAAATGGAAAACCTTGAATTTATTCAGTGAAAATACACAGCTCACAGAAACATGTAAGAATGATCCTGGACCTACCTGCTTGGGAAACAATGGGTATCACAGAATTCTACAGCAAAGTAACATCACCTGAGATACAGTCAAGATGAAGACATTTACAGATAAATATGAACTGGAAAAGAATATGTCCAACAAGTCTGAACTATCAGAAATATTTTAAAAAGTGTTTAGGATGAAGGAAAATGAAGCTGGAAACATCGTTATCACAGCAAAGGGCCATTGAGTTTGAAGCATTTGGCTTATTGTCCTATTTAGACATCTTATTGTTCTTTGAAAGTGCACAAAACAAAACATATCAGCATAGAAAATGATTGCCATTTTTAACATGGAAACCATGTATCATGTATTTCATTAATTTTTTAATTGTAATTCATTTATTATTATTATTGTGTGTGTGATATATTTATATGTGTGAGAGTAGCATGACTGGGCCAATGTTTAGGTCACAGAACAATTTTATAGAGTAAGTTCCCTATTTCTGCCTTTACTTGGGTCTTGGCAATCAAACTCAGGTCTCTAACTTTGTACAGCAAGCACTGTTGCCAACAAAGCCATCTCATTTGCCCAGTTGAATTAGTTATAAGTAAACTGTACATGACTTTAAAAGGAGTGTTTATTCAGAGTACTTGAGTAGTGATGTCAGACACAGGAAACACTGGTAATGCCACGAGCCAGACAGTATCATTACAAGGGCATGGGTACTGAACAGTTTACAGGCTACGTATCAGTGAGAAAACGCTTAAACTTTATCTGAGGAACTCAGGAAAGTATACACAGCTACCCACGATGTCAGCAGTGCCAAGGCTGACACATTTTTACTCTTTAGTACATCCTCCCAATAATAAAGTGATACAAAGGTGTAAAAACATAAATACTAAAGCTGAATAACAAGAATGGAGAGACACAGATCAAATGTTCCATGAGAAAAAAAAAATGGTAGTAAGTAATAAGGAATTCATTTTAAAGTATGGAAAAATAAGACAAATCACATAAAATCATGAACTTAAATCCAACCACATGAATAATGTCGTTAAACACAAATGATTTAACTTTCCATATATGTAGAAATTACAAGACCCTTTTCACCCTCCTGATCCTATTTTAATCAATTGGCTTGATTAAACTGGCAGATGCCAACTAATGATAAAGCATGTTATTAGGTAAATGATCTTTCAAAACCGCGTTTGAGCAAATAAACAGGGACATGCTGGGTTATTGAAAATTCCAGGTTTCTTCCTCATGTGTCCTTCTTAGTAAAACTGCTTGAGCCATCTGATTTCACCTTCTTGGTGATCTTGCCTTCTTGGTCAAGGATAGTTGAATCAGGTAAATGCTTGATGATAGAGGGGCTGATCTACATTCTGAACTAAGTGGACTGGATCATTTCCCATGAAAGAATTGAGCTAAATTCCAGGAACTCAGTGGGTTTGCGGTTGATTAATGCTTTATGTTGTTAGACAGTAAGAGTACCTGCTAGGGTGACAGCCTATTAATTTATACCCTTTGGGTTCTAGATAAACATGATTTCTTCTGAATGTTATTAGACTCCTTAACACTCAACCTCTATGTGCTATATTTAGTGCACTATGGAACCTTTATTAGATGGATTTCGTTTGTTACGTTAAATACTTTAGAAAAAGTTCAAATGGTTCTTTCAACAAATAACTATGTAGAACACCAGCAGCAAAATGACAGAATTTAAAAATAACCTTCTTTATTTATAAGAAATTAAAATGTTAAACTTCACATTTGAAAGTGGAAAAAAAATAAGGATATCAAATAAGTTAATTTCCCAAGTGTATTTAGATAATTGATCCAACTGATGACTGTGGAAAGGTAGTGCTATTTTAAGTACTGTTTTAAAAGCTACTCTCTCCAAAGTAGATCTGGAACTCAAAGGTTTTTGGCAACAATTTACATTTCAAATCTTTTTGCTGACTTGGATCCACAGACAGAAATGCTACTGTTCACTGGAGAGTTACATATATTTATGCAATCAATAAACTTTTTCTTAGTTGGTACACCAACTTTCAAGAAAATAGTCCCAGATGGCTTTATTTTTATACCACAGCCATGAAATAAAACTCTAAATTATTTTAATTTGGGGACAGGATTGCTCAGGAGCTAAATTTCTAGGCCAGGTGTTGCAAACTAATTTTGCTTACACTGACTCAACATGCTAAGCGTGTAAGAAGCCAACTTTATAAATAGAAAATTGGGGAACAGTTGAAACAGGTTAGTGCTGTTAGAGCCAGGAAAACAAAGGTATGTAAACTAGCTTAGAGTTTGTAGTGTCAGTTGTAAAACAAGAAAAACATTTTCCAAAATGTTTCATAGTTTAGTATGGAAGATAAATGCAATATATCAAAGTTATCAGATATCCATTTTGGAAAACTTTATTCATTAATTTATTACAACATCTTTACTATGAAATCGGGTGTAATTGAAATTCTCAGTCAAAATAGAAAAACTTACATTTTTATGAAAGTGATGAGGGGAAAATGGCTCCTAAAACAGAGGTGATCCTTAAAATAATTGGACGTTAAAGAGAGAGATAGAACACTAATCTATTTACCTGTGAGGAAATGGCAAGTTATGCTGTCATGTCCAAATGGGTCTGAACTGGTGTTTACCAGAAATACTGCAATAGAGCACCCTGACATGGATTTCGCTCCGAGATTCCACCTTCATTATACTACTTTGACAACAGTTACACTTAAGTTTGTCCTGTGCACTTGTAGCTGACCATCCTTTCAGGTGCAAATTTGAGTGCTTTATGCAGTCATTTTTCTGACTCTTGGAACTAATCACACTTAGTTCCCAATTTTTAAAAAAAAAATTCTGTAAAGTATTATTTAATACATTTATGTTGGACTTTTTGCCTGTGTGTGAAAGTAAACATATCTTCACTTTCACTTTGTGCATTCACTTCCCCCTTTTTGTTTAAATTAAAAAGAAAGGTTTTAACCCCAACCCAGTAAAACTATGTACAATAAGAACAACAGGTAAGAATTGCATTCACATGTCTATTCCATCTGTATTTGGCACACTTGGAGAAAATACTCTATAATCTACCTTGTCTTGATGAATCCAAAGTTTTAGACCTAAACCACTTTTTATCATAATTTATATTACCAACCTAAACATCATTTTAGATATTAAAACATTTTCTTAGATGGACATCTTAAGATTTTATGTCTCTCAGTCTTTATAAACTTTACATCTCCTTTGTAAGTGTCTTTTTTGAATTTGGTAACAAAGACAATGTTATAATTATCTAGTCTTCAACTCCCATCGAAGACCCAAGAAAGATAAAATATTACCTGAGTAAACAGGAAGTGCAGAGCAAACAACTTCCAAAACTATAGATAGGACAGAGATCTGGCTGTGTGGAGAGTCACTCAAGGTTCCTTTGCAATGTTGGAACATTCATCTTTAGCCTATAGGTCTAGAATATCTGACACATTTTCCTGTAAAGCAGGGGATTGTCTTGGAAAGGTTTTTTTTTTTTTTTTTTTTTTTTTTTTTTTTTGAGACTGGTAGTTGCTTTTTTTAGTTTAAAAGTAGATTCAATAATCTACTCTTTTATCCTATCATTACTATATCTCTCCTCTCTTTTTTCTTTTTAGAAAGAGATTCACCAATCTAATCTAATTTGTTTTGTTTTTTCCCTGTCTATGATCAGTAACAACTTACAATCAATTCTTGTAAATGATGACACACACTCACTGAACAACCAGAAACCATCTTTTGGCAATGTGGACACCATGTTCTCTAGACTGCTTCCTGTTGTCTGGGGATGATGACATCTTTAGGAGAACCTGAGAAAATTGAGCTAATGATCAAGTCCTGGGAGAACTAGATATACTCCTTTTTTTGTTTAATCTCTGTGATGGGAAAGTGCAAGTCTTATCTGTAGTCCTGGCTGGAGTTGTCAGTGAGGCTGGACCATCTCAGCTAGAGGCATTGAAATTGTTGTGAATATAGTTTTTGGAGAAAACTGTAACAGAGGCATTCTGAGAGGCTGAACCACCTAAGCTACTCGTTTTCACTGATGTCTGATCCTTTTGTTCTGAAAACAAACTAACAAACTTTTTTTTTTTTTTTTTTGGTTTTTTTTTTTTTTTTTTTTTTTGGTTTTTCGAGACAGGGTTTCTCTGTGTAGCTTTGCGCCTTTCCTGGAACTCTCTTTGGAGACCAGGCTGGCCTCGAACTCACAGAGATCCGCCTGCCTCTGCCTCCCAAGTGCTGGGATTAAAGGTGTGTGCCACCACCGCCCAGCCTGAAAACAAACTTTTAAAGGTAGCATATATATCTGCATTAATACAAATATGGAACGTGCAGTATGCATAATTCAGCTAAATATACTTCATTCTATGTTTGAGCAGAAAAAAGGCATCTGTCAACTTTATAAGATTGTTTGGACTGTATAACCAAACCTCTATCAATAACATATGAAAGGATAGCATGTAATAATAAGTCATGAGGACTCTGTAGCCAACAAGATTTATCATGTCTCATTCAGTCTCAGAAATTTTCCAATGTAGAGGAATCAGCATATGCATCATCTGTCTTTTAGTTTTTCTTGATTTTTTTTCTTCATGTCTATAGCCAAGATTTTCAGGTCATCCAGAATCAAATCTGGTCTTCATTAATTTTAAAGCAATCCATAGCTTTTTGTTTCCTGTAGAAACAAAAGCAAAACCTCTCCTTTAATGCAACATGTTTTTTGATTTCCATTCTGAAGTTAAGACATTCTTATATATGTTGATTTAATTTAGCAGTGTCCATAATCCAGTGTCTCTCAGCAGCTATTGATTTTTGTTCATTAGCATGTAAAACATTCAAAGTCAACAAAGCACCATACAAGATCCAGGCACCCTGTGCTTTTTCCATCTTTATGTGAGTTTTCTAAAAATATTACTTACTTTTCCTTTAAAGACTTTATAATTTCCAAACTATTTTTCCTGTTACAATCTATATCCAGTTTCTTTTCTTTTGTCAGCATTTATGAGCATTTTTAAGTATATTATATATATATATATATATATATATATATATATATATATATATATATATATATATATATATATATTTCGAGGTTTTCTGCATCTGGAACTGGTTTTACTAAGTGCCTGCAGCATCCTCTAAGTGAGCCAAACTTTAACCTGCTAGGCTCTCCTCCACTGCTTAGCACATGGCCTGGTGTCTGGCTCTGCCCCCTTCTGGTTGGTGAGAGTAGAGTCTCATGTCTGTGGGCCCTAGACTGGAGTTGGTCTTTAGCCCCAGCTCTGGGAAGTTTCTGGGTCCACACTGCAGCAGGTATTTCTATCTAATTCCCTGCCATGAAATTGCATATCATCTGCTGCTCAGAAGCCCCATTCAAGTGCTGGTAGCAGGGCCTCTATGTGGCAGGATTGACACAGAGACTTCTTATAAATTGTGAAAGCTTGGCCATTAACTTAGGCTTGTCCCACCAGCTCTTATAACTTAAATTAACCTGCTTTTATTAATCTATGTTCTGCCATGTGCTTCAGTTACCTCTACTCTGTACTTCTGTACCATATTTCTGACCTCCAGAGTCTTACTGGCATCTCCTTGTGCCTAGATTCCTTGTCTTCCTCTCTCTCCTCAGAAATATGCCTATTCTTCCCTGGGCAGTGGTGGTACACATCTTTTATAGAGCACTTGGGGGGGCAGAAGCAGGTGGATTTCTGTGAATTTGAGACCAGCATGGTCTACAGAGCGAGTTCTAGGACAGCCAGAGTTACACAGAGAAATCTTGTCTCAAAGGAAAAAAATGAAAAGAATTATGCATACCCATATGCATATCTTCTCCTGCCTAGCTATTGGCAATTCAGGTCTTTATTAAACCAATCCGAAGGCACCTCAGACAGAGACACATCTTTACAGTGTACACAAATATGCCTCAACAATTTAGTAAGTTATTTTAAACATTACTCAATACTGTGACTTTAAATGTTTACTACATTTAATATTTATATTATTTTATGGAGATAGCCATTATCTTCTTGTCATTGCCCATTTCTCATGCAGTTTTTGCATAAGATGGTAGTCTCCAAGATATTCTATTTATTCTTGTGGTTTTTTGTGTTGTAAAGCTTTTAGAGAATTTTTAATATTTATTTTATTGTGATGAGAATATTTAAAATGAGATTTGCACCTGTGTGTGTTTGTGTATTGTGAGTAAGAGAGATCTTCAGTTTGACATGCTCATGTGTGTAAAGTTGTGTGTGTGTGTGTGTGTGTGTGTGTGTGTGTGTGCTCGTGCGCGCACATGTAAGGAAGTCAGAAGTCAACATGAATATCTCCTTCTAATGCTCTCCACTAAATTTTTTAATGAAGTTGTTTTAGACTAAAAATAACATGAACCTTAAATTTTATGCCTTTTTTAAACTGAATGTATACTTGTGTACACTAGTGTACTTAGTGCCTCTCAGAAGCCAGAAGATGGTGTTGGATGCCTGGAAACTCGACTTAGAGATGATTGTGAACCATTATGTGGGGTCAGGAGAGGAATCTAGGTCCTCTGGAAGAACAAGCAGCCAGTGCTCTTAACCCTTGATCCATCTCTCTAGCCTCTTTCCATTTTTATTTTTATTTTTTAAAATAAGATAGGGAATCATCACTGAACTTGGAGATTTCTCAGCTGGACAGGCTGGCCACCGTTTTAGGAATCTGCCTCTCTCTGGGCCACACTTCCTTCCCACAATGATGAGGTTACAAATATGTATCATTATCCACAGTTTTTATGTGAATATTGTGGGTCCAAATACAGGACCTCACGCTTCTACAACAAAAACTTAGCACACTAAGCCATCTTCAAGTGTTGAATTATAAAGTATGATGAGTCATCCCTATAATCCTTTTACTCAGAAAGCCAAGTTAGAAGAATTTACATTTGATACTATCTGGTACTCCCTGGTGAGTCAAAGACAGCAGGGGCTAGATCATACAATGCAGAATGAGAGAGCCCTGAAGCTTACTTACACACTATAAATACTTGATGCATGCAAATTAATGCCTTTTCATTTTTTGCATTCCCTCTAGGTCTCCATAACTAACATTCTGCCATCTGATTCAGTGAATTTGACATTCTTTAAATACATTTGACAGTTGAAATCATGTAGTTTGTCCTTTGCTCTATGATCAGTTTATTTATTTCATTTAAAGTAATGTCCTCCTTTTTTTGTATATTAGCATAATTGGCAGAATTTTCTCATTATGAAGTTGAAATAATATGCACACACACACATAATTAAAAATTCACTTATCACCAACTCTGAAACATTATAATTTCTTAGATGTAATGTAAACCTAGTTTTTATTTTCAGATTAGTGGTCATCTGTCTTTGTCCTGGTACATTCTGGATGTCATGGTTCTCATTAAGTCCCTGCCATAACTCCCTGCTCTTGAAAAGAGTTTCTTGATTGTTATTGGTCTTAATTTAAATGTACTTGAACAAAATCATCAATAAACTTCTGATATCAATATTATTCATATCTGCAGTCACACAATGAGCAGAAAAGCATTCTTGGGATAGAAAAGAACAGGTTTAAAAGCATGGTCCATTTTATTTCATTCAAAAATAGAATTCAAATACAACATGGTACTTTACCCCTGTGGCTAAACTCATTAGATCTGTGTCAAGTGCATTCTTACTGTGAAAAGTATTGCCAAAGGCTGTACATTTTGACAAATGTCCACACTTGCAATGATACAACCAGTATCACACTGCCTTTCTATTATCCAGTGACTCCAGCAAATGTTTTCTTTTAGAGGCAGATGACTTTGCCAGAGGATATAGGCTGCTTTGGTTTTATATTTGTTATTTTGACAAAATAATTTGGCATCTTGGTTGATACAATGATTTCTGTCAACTTGGATGGCTCAAGATAATACAATTCCTTAATTTATTAGCAAAGAGTCCAAAATTGCAGAGCTTAAGACTTTAGATTCCAAATTGAGCAAAAATATCATTAAATTTGTTCCTTCTTCAATACAATTTTCTTATGTTCTTGACAATAATCAAACACTGTAAGTTAATGACTGATATATATTTGTGAAATGAATTAAAAATAAGTCAAAATAAAAACAGAGAGTGAGTATTTTCTCATACTGGGCACTAGTCTTCACCATTGTTCTTGAATGTGGAAGTAGAACTAGTTTCTGCAGAATGGGATTTTTAAATTTATTACACAAATAAGATGACAATTTGCAATGCTATTTTATAAGGTTTTAATATAAATTAATTAAGACTCAAGAAGGCTACCTATGTTACTCAGAAAAAGCAAATATTTTAACAAATGAGACTGAAATAAGCTTCAGTAAAGCTTGTTTGTTGATGGTAGAAATTCAGTGCCATTTCATAAAGGAATTTCTATTTAAAATGTTTATTACATTCGACTTTTAAAAATATATATTTTAATTGTAAAAAAAAAAGTTATGTGATGTGTACTGATCACAGTTTTGCTTCTCCCAACTCCTCTTAGGTCTTCCCCAACTTCCCACCAGCTCAACTCTTTCTCCTTCTCTCTTGAAAACAAACAGGCTAACAAAATAACAAACAAACCGGAACTGAAAAGCATAAGAAACACACACACACACACACACACACACACACACACACACACACACACTCATAAGAACACAAAATTGGAAACCATAAAGCACAAGTGTAAGAGCACTAAGACAAAAAAAAAATGCCCCCAAAAAGCAAATGATTTTGTTATATTATAGAGTGCCTTTTACAATTCCTCTACTCCCTTTAGTGTTGGGGAATATTATGTTAAAGTGTGTTGCATTTTTTTTCCTACTGCTTTTGTTAACAATTCAAAGATGTGTTTGATTAAATGAAATTGATCAGCCAGCAGAAGGCTGTATCAGTGAGTAGCTGACAGGAAGTGGTAAGGAGGACCCACGGGTACCTATACTGTAGAATCCTGAGTTCTTTAGATCTAGATGAAGTTTCCCTCAGTAGCTTTGAAAGAGTCGGTGCCTGAGGGAACAGAATCCCCTCAGGCTGCGGCCCTTGTGGCCAAACCACTGCTGGTAGCAGTGGAGCTGCAGTCTCTGACTAGGACAGCCCTCTTTTAAGGGGCAGCCACTGTAGACAATAAAAACAGATGACAACACTTGAGCATACAGCTGTTGGCTTCTAATCTGAAGCACCTGTTGTCAGATCTATTTTATTAATTGTTTTTTGAGAACTATGAATCTGTGTCTCATGAAGGACCCCAAAAACCTTCATCTCTGTTTGTTTGTATTTTATTTAAAAAAAAAAAAACACAAAAAAAAAACTTCAAAGCTGTGCTTGCTGGAGATTTGCTGCTTACGTCTGCCGGGTGCAATCACAAACAAATGTCTCATCACCAGGAATCTGAAAACTTCTTACCCAGTGAGGTTGTGAACTTGCCTCTCACCACTTTCTCTTCTTTGAAATGTGTGTGTGTATGTGTGTGTGTGTGTGTGTGTGTGTGTGTGTGTGTGTGTGTGTGTGTAATATTTTGTTGAAATTTTCTTTCAGTGGGGGAAATTCTCCAGGATTTAATGGTTATGATACTACTAAAATGACTTTCTCAACCTGTGTCAAATGTCTAAAGGCAGATTTTAACATTAGTGACTTTCCTCTTTATAGCCTCAAATTTAAACCCATACATTTTTATTGCACGTGGAAATAATTTTGACAACCATTAGCCACCTGCCCATCATTTCAGAACAAGCAAGGCTCACTGAACCCACAATTAGCCAATCACACAGACAATTACAGCGCTCGCAATTGTCAACAGAAAAACAAGCTCACCAAGCATCCTCTGCAGCAAAGCTGTGTCACTGGCTCCACACAGCCTGGGGTTCAGCAGGCCACGGTTTTTACCGTAATGACTTCATAAAATGAGTTATTGTTACTTTTGCCGTCATGATTTTTCTCTTTATTCACATTTGTAAATATGGCTATTAACTCCTGAGGAAGGAAACAGTTTTTATTCTAATTCTGTGGAATGAAGATGCAATTTAATAAAGCCATCTATTTAGTGATTAATAATCATTATATTTAATTTATATTATTTAAGTAAACATTATATGCATATGATTATTGTATTAGCTTAAATAATATAAATTAAAACAATTTATATTTAATTTATATTATTTAATGTATATACATTAATTATATAATTGATTTATATATCTATAAATATATAACATTTATTTTACTGAATTAATTTTCCTTTGTTCTTTTAAGACATAGTTTCTCTGTGTAAACCTGGGTGTCCTGAGACTCTCTGTTTGGACCAGGCTGACCTTGAATTTAGGAATCTGCTTTCCTCTGCTTCCCTAGTGCTGGGATTAAAGGTATGTGCCACCACTGTTCAGGGTGGCTTAACTGAAACAATCTTAAAATGATATCTGCATTCCAGTTAAACATTTTTTTTCTTGCTTTCATTGAGCCCACCAGATTGTCTTCAGTGCATTTGCGTTAAAGTGTCAATCTGTTGAACGTTCAGGCAGCAGTTCTCAACCTTTGGGTGACAACCAGTGCAGTAGACCCAGCTCCTTCTCACACAAACAGAAATCACACACAAGTTTGTATAGTTTAAATAATTTGACAAAGATCAGCAGTCCCAGAAAAGAATTGGCTACATCTCTATTGCTTAAAAGAAAAAGAAAATTAAGAAAACTCATAACTTCTTTCCTGTAAACTTTTCTCATTCAATAAAATGAAAATAAACTTAAAAGGTTTCAAAACTAAATTTAAAAAATCCAACATTAATATTTCAGCCTTTCCTGCGCTGTGTATAGCTAGCAGGTGCAATTCCTTGGTCCTTCAGTATTTTGCCAGAGTTTGCAGGCATTAAAGGCATTTTAATAAGAGAACAGCTGCATACACAAATCCATTCATATGAAAATAACTAATATGATCAAATGTCTGCACAGTTATGACACACATATATTTTATTTCCCAAGGGAAGCTTCACATTTTGACTAAACACATTAAAATAAAAACAAAATGGCAACTGAAATAAGACTGTTGATCTTAATCACCTCATACCTTGATATCGTCACCTCCAACTTGTAATATCTGGAATAATATACTTCAAATATTCCTCTAACATTTCCCTATAAATTATTAATATCAAGATTAAACTATAGCTCCTATAAAACTTAATATTTGATATTCATATTTATCGTTGTCTTGGGAAAATATAATATCAAAATTATCATAACCCATAACTTTTTAACAAAAATGGAAAAATTTGAATGTGTTTAAGTTAACATTCATGGCTTTTATACATAAATATTCCTAGTGACATAAAAACAGTAACTGGCTAGATTTATTTAATACAAAATTTGGTCCAGAATCCTTCTCAATATTTATGTATCCTACACTGATGCAGGCCTACCTTCAACATTACCATGTTAGCATTATCTGGGGCTCTAGCTACTCTGAGCCATGCCTTACTGCCCCCTTCTGTGAAGGGGGTCATCTCTTTCTGATTCAAGCTATGATTTGTCCAGGTCTCAATTTTCTTTCATTAATGTATACTTCCAATAATCGCAGAAAACCCAATACCCAGTCTTTTCTGAATAACCCCTTGTCCTGAATACAGATAGTAGAATAGAATCTGTCCCTTTAACAGGCTGTGTCCCTAGAAGGTAAATAGCCAATATGTAGCCTTTATTGAAGGTGATAGTCACTGTGAATTGATTTTCTAGATAGATTTGATATAAACTAAGTTCTGTTTTCTTTCAGGTTTTTGCTCATTACAGACATAAAATCTGTACAACACAGGAATATCATTTGATTTAGTGCTCTACTATAATTCCTTTACATGAAAATTTTAATGACACTTTTTTTCACTGGTTCGCTAACATCATAAATGAACTTCAGATTTTATTTAAATATTAAATAATATTGAAAGACTAAACCCAATAAACTAAAAACTTTTTTTCTTTTACCAAAAGTGTCTCACCAGGGAGGTGTAGAATACAAATTACATGCTTCCTGGAATTTACTGCTCACCATTCATCTCTTCTCTGTTGGCAAAGTACACCTTGAAGCTGGGCACTTAATAAAGTAAGTAGGTACATCTTGGCTTATGATTCTAGAGACTGGTTGCCTTTCTTTCCTTCCTTGTTTTTCTTCTTTTGTTTAAATCATAAAGCAGGCTTTAATTTAATTGAGAAAAATATTACCCTCCGCCCTTCTGCTATCTGATTCATATCAGGGATCAAATGAAGGCTTTGATACTTGTTAACCAAGTACTCTTCTGCTGAGCCACACCTGAAGCTCTGTCTTGGTGACTTCTACATAAAATCTAATATTTCTTCTTAAATCAGCAGTTCTTAATCTGAGGTCACAACCTCTTGGGGGTTGAAGGTCCCCTTTTCAGAGGTCACATATCAAATATCCTACATATCAGATTACAATTCATAACAGTAGCAAAATTAGTTATGAAGTAGCAATGAAAATAATTTTATGTTGTATTACAACATGAGGAATTGTATTAAAGATTCACAGCATCAGGAAGGTTGAGAAACACTGTCTTATATAGTAAACACAGGCAACAGATCAGCGTTACTCCAGCCTTAGTGACGTTTTTGCTCATAAAAACAGCAAATGTTTTCTTATCACATTATAATAGTTTCAAGAATCTCAAAATTCAAGTCGTAGTTTTTATTCCACAATTATACAATCAGACCCTCCATTAATTAAAGAGCACATACCTATACTAAGTTGGTTTTCTTAAGAACGACTTCCTGCACATGTGTGGTGGAAGAAAAGAGAGTGCAGCGTGAGGACAGAAGAGAATGTGAGCAGGCACCTGATAACCAGTGTGTGAAAGGTGAGAGATCCTTGCTGTTTTCCAAGGTCACTGTTTTGGGAAACAAATCTCAACATGGGCACTGCTGGAGATAAACTCATATGAATCAAAGTGTGAAGAGGTTAGTCACTGATTGAAAATAGGTGTAAAATTCACAGTGTTTTCATTTTTGCTCTTGTTCTAACAGGGATACATAATTATATTAATTACATGGGTTAGAAATAGAAAGAGGAGAAGAATGCAGCAATATCCTATTGATTAATTTATTCAAAAGATTTTAGCAATGTTGTAACAGGTTATTTATCTTTTTAATTACATATTAGGAACTGACAATACAATCATACTTGGCATCTTTGGCTCTGTGTCATGCACAAAAATTCAAGTTGGGTTTCACTTAGAAAATGCAAATGGAAAAATCTTTGGACAGAAAAAAATACAACAATGAAGGAAAACTGATGTTTGGAAACAGATCAGAATGTAATTAAAATAACATGTCATTAATAATGGATAGAAATTGAGTCCAAGAAACAATAATATTGTATCAAATCTTTTTGCATGAATTCTAAGTGATCCATATTTACACTTGACTAAATTCAAATGTTTACTCTTTGAATAAAGGACTATGATTTTAATGAAATAATTAGTTTTGATAGAGCAGCTTACATAGCAATTGTTAATACATGCTTATATTTTAACTTCATTTTATGAAGGTTTTACTTATAAAATCTAGTCACTTACATTCTTAATGCTATGTGTTAATCAAAATTCTGTTATTAATCAAATGTCAAGATCATCAAATCATGAAGAGAAAATGTTTGTTTGCCTTGTAGTCCCAGAGGTGCCCTGGCTTAATTCATTTTTCCATTCCAGGCCTGTGGTGAAGAAGCAGTGGTGGTGCACTCACTGGATCCCGGGCCTGTGGGGAGGAAGCAGTGATGGTGCACTCACTGGATCCCGGGCCTGTGGTGAGGAAGCAGTGGTGGTGCACTCACTGGATCCCGGGCCTGTGGTGAGGAAGCAGTGATGGTGCACTCACTGGATCCCGGGCCTGTGGTGAGGAAGCAGTGATGGTGCACTCACTGGATCCCGGGCCTGTGGTGAGGAAGCAGTGATGGTGCACTCACTGGATCCCGGGCCTGTGGGGAGGAAGCAGTGGTGGTGCACTCACTGGATCTCTGGCCTGTGGTGAGGAAGCAGTGATGGTGCATTCACTGGATCCCGGGCCTGTGGTGAGGAAGCAGTGGTGGTGCACTCACTGGATCTCTGGCCTGTGGTGAGGAAGCAGTGATGGTGCACTCACTGGATCAAGGTCCTGTGGTGAGGAAGCAGTGATGGTGCACTCACTGGATCCCGGGCCTGTGGTGAGGAAGCAGTGATGGTGCACTCACTGGATCCCGGGCCTGTGGTGAGGAAGCAGTGGTGGTGCACTCACTTGATCTCTGGCCTGTGGTGAGGAAGCAGTGGTGGTGCACTCACTGGATCCCGGGCCTGTGGTGAGGAAGCAGTGGTGGTGCACTCACTGGATCCCGGGCCTTTGGTGAGGAAGCAGTGATGGTGCACTCACTGGATCAAGGTCCTGTGGTGAGGAAGCAGTGATGGTGCTCTCACTGGATCCCAGGCCTGTGGTGAGGAAGCAGGTGATGGTGCACTCACTGGATCCTGGGCCTGTGGGGAGGAAGCAGTGATGGTGCACTCACTGGATCCCGGGCCTGAGGTGAGGAAGCAGTGATGGTACACTCACTGGATCCCGGGCCTGTGGGGAGGAAGCAGTGATGGTGCACTCACTGAATCCCGGGCCTGTGGTGAGGAAGCAGTGATGGTGCACTCACTTGATCTCTGGCCTGTGGTGAGGAAGCAGTGGTGGTGCACTCACTGGATCTCTGGCCTGTGGTGAGGAAGCAGTGATGGTGTACTCACTGGTTCACTGGCCTGTGGTGAGGAAGCAGTGATGGTGCACTCACTGGATCCCAGGCCTGAGGTGAGGAAGCAGGTGATGTGGTCGCTCTGGATCAAACAACGGACTATAGCTGGTTTGATTTGATCCCTGTTTCTCTACAAAGAAAACCTTCCTATGTATCCTGGGAAAAAAGTAAAATACTTAATGTCCAGAAAGCAAGAGAGAAAGAGGGAGATGCCCGGGCCCTGCTCTCCCGTTAGAATGCTCTCTTACCCGAAGACCTGATCCTCCTACTGGGCTTGACACCCTGAATTTCCTACTACCTCCTCAGTGCCTGAACACACAGATTTTCCATGACACTTCACTAAACCAGGAAATACTGACTTCATTTCATGTGAATAAACACCTTGTTCTTATTAGTAACCTATTCACACCCATTTTCTAATGTGGTTTAGCTCTTAAATCTTTCTTTAGAAGAAAAGATGTATTCGTAAGATCAAAGTGTAAATAATTATGCAAGAAGTCCACCCTAACCGAATGAAATCACTGGCCAACTTTCCAGCTACCCTGAGGCATCTCACAAGGTGAAGGTGACAGTGCCTCTGAAGAAACTAACTCGTGTGAATCACAAACACAGTCCATTCATTCAATGTGCTTTCTTTACTGTTGACAAACCCGCAGCTTCCCCCGGGAGGGTGTGCTGCCCAACAGTGGGAGAGTTTCTTGGGGAGATACGGCTGTACTAAAGGGGTCCCTGCACAAGATTCAGTCCATCAACATTCAGGTGGGAGACATCCGTCTCAGCAGAGGAGCTCTTGGCAGTAGGCTGCTGTTGAAAGAGAATCACTCTGCTGTGAGGATATGACGCCTGGCAGGTTACCCACGCCCTTGTGGATGGCCCGCACCTGTGCACACATTAGCAGCACTAATTGAACTCAGGGAGTTGGTGACAACAGTTAATAAAAGGGGTGCTTGAAAGTGGTGGGAAGATAGCATGGAGGTCCAAGGAAGTTGGAGGAGTTAATGGTGCATGTATTTATCAAAATACTTTGAATAAATGTAATTTTCAAAGAATAATTCTGAAATTAAAAAAAAAATCAGTCTGTAGCCTTAAGATGGAATGTTTTAGTTGCATAATTCACGCTATTTTAGAGACTATGAATTCTCTGACAAAATTTGTACCTTTATGAAGAGAAATATAAACAGGATCTGCAGCATAAAATTTATTATATTTTTTACTTTCACTCTTCCCTCATAACTATTATGAAGCTTGGGCTTAATTCTTTCTTTTGTGGTGAATACTCAGAAACATGTCCATAAACTAGAGGAATCTTCATAAGAATGGTGTCATATCTAGTTACTTTAAGGGTCAGTCCAGTTGAAACACAGTGCACTCTGTTGAACCTTTGAAAATCACATACCGGGGATCACACCAAACTGTTCTTTCCAGGGCTTTCTATCCCTGTAGGTAGCCGAGGAATAGGCATATTTTGACATCAACCTAAACTTGGTCTCTTTTTGCAATATGCATTTGACTCAGAGGATGATCCACTATTTCTTTCTATAGCAAATGATATTCTTGCAAAGAAAACTACCCTGGATTACCTAAAGCATGATCTATAATTTATATGATTTCTCTTTCTACTTTAGGTGAAATGCAGCCTACAGAAAGTCATCATTTAAAGTTCAGTTTCAGCTATACTGGTTAACATTTCTACATCTTTACTTAACTACCAGATGCTGCTACCTTCTTAATATCTAAGTATCTGACTTTCTTGGCAAATGAATGTTATAAGGTAGTTTTTTTTTTCTAATTTTTTAATGGTTCAGGGAATCCAAGGAATTCTCAAACAATGTAGGTTACTGCCATTGCCTTTTATTGCCTCCCAAAAGCAGAAGGAAAGTCCCTATTGCTGAAAACACAACATACTTCCAATTTAGAGGATTTAATCTAGAAGATTTAATCTGGAAGTGACTTAAAAGCCTCCTCTCTGAAGATCAGCCTTCATAGTCCCAGAATGTGATATGCAAGCTGCTGAGGGGAGAAAGCAATCATTAGTCCTACTCAGTGGTAACTCCTATGAACCAAAATAATAGCCAATGTGGCAAGGCATCTCTGACAGAGTAGCTAGTGGCATTTGTATCTTGCTCATTACTAATAGCTGTCTAGTTAAAATCAAGGCCCACTTATCAGAAGGATCTCTTGCCCAGTACTGTAAAACCTAAAGGACTACACATGGCTCATGATGTTGTAGATCTTAGAGGAGAGGCTACTGCTGCCACTCACTTAAACCATAATGTCTAACTGCTTTCTAAATACTCTGTCATATGCTCGCAGAGAAGTGTGGACTTCATTCTCATCAAAGAAGCCTCATTGTGTAGCAGAAGAAGACTGTTACAGGAAGCTATGATGAGTCAAAATGCAGAGAATAACTGGCCACGGTGTTCTCAGCCACAAGTGATACATATACAACACAACTACTACACCTAAGGATTAGGGAAATATCATGCAAGAGATGACAGAAAGAGCATTACAGCCCAAAGACCAAGAAGTCTGCTGTAACCTTGTGGTTTGTTTTGTTGTTTTGGTTTGGTGTGGTTTTTTTTTGTTTGTTTGTTTGTTTCTTTGTTTTGTTTTATTTGTTGTTACAGGGAAACTGTATCAATAAAATTTCAACAACGTGGCTGCCTAAACAAGTACTGAACAATTCCCAAATCAGCTGACATCCCAATGTAGAAGAGTGAAGTATCCCAGGTCCCATCGCTAGATCAATAGCCACAATCAATTAATAACTTCTGAGAGAGAGAACTAGTCTCTCCAGGGGATTAGTCCCCAGACTGGTTATCCAAAACCAAATTGGCATCCCTGGACATATGCATTCAGGCCACAGTGAAGAGTCTCAGCCAACTGTACTCATGTTTATTTGTTTATCTGTATATTAACAACAAAGGTTAAAGAAGAGAAGGCTATGAACTTGAGGAGGTATAGACATGGCAGAAATACAAGTGAGGGGGAAAATTAATGTAATTAGATTTTAATTAGATTTTTTAATGTTAATAAATTAAAATAAGAATATACTCTATAATTGTGTTACATCACAGACTTATCTCAAAAGAATCATTTCTAGGGGGTTGGAGAGATGGCTCAGAGTTTAAGAGCACTGACTGCTCTTCCAGAGGTCCTGAGATCAATTCCCAACAACCACATGGTGGCTCACAACCATCTGCAATGAGATCTGGTGCCCTTTTCAGGCCTGCAGACATAAATGCAGACAGAACATTGTATGCAAAATAAATAAATCTTAAAAAAAAAAGAATCATTTCTAATAACAATTGTTGCATAGATGTCAGCATACTTTCATTATTATTTAATTGACATCTTTATGTTATTTATATTGCTTAATAAATTTTACATATGAAATAATGATTATTTGTTTAGTAGATAAAATATTGGAAGTTTTGGTAACATCTAGTAGATGAAGAAAATTATTATTTTAAGACATTTCCAGAAGACTACAAGGATTCAAGCAAAATTGAATATAAATGTAAGACACATATAAATGAATAAGATTTTCATTTACTAATTCTTATCCAGCAAGTACTTATTCTTTGTGTGTCAATCATTGCAGATGAGATATCACATCAATAATGTAACTTTAAAGCTTCTAGAATGTCCCAGAGAAGAAAAACAGTATTTCAGAACTAAAAAAGAAAAAATTCATCATTCCATGGAAAGCAAAATATTCTGATATAAAAAATTATATGATTAAAATCCATAAGTGGAAATGCATGTGCAGTCCTATTACTTGACTAGAAAGCTCATAAAACTACGAGCAGTCCACTGTTTAATTTACTTTCCTAGATGTAAAATGGACTGTAATTTTTACTATGTAAGATTTATTAGTAGTTTCTTCAGTGGAACATTACAAATATTTTTAATATTAATTAACATTTCTGATTACAAGTAACTTACGATAGACTAACATGAGAAGAGGTAGGTGTGGGAAAGAGATGGGAAAGAATGGGTTGCAAGGGCCGGTCAGCATATATTATGTGCATGTGTATGAATAAATTTTAATATCCAAATTTAATTAGTGAGAAAAAACAGTTAATTAACAGAGCTATTGATTACAGGAACCATAACAAAAAGAAGAATGGACTAATTAATACTCAGAAAACAAATAATGTATGACAGATAATTACTGTCTCAACTTCTCTTAAACTGAATATTTGCAGGAATAAAAATTTGAAAACTAACAAAATAACCATTTAGGATTTGTACTTTTTATTTGTAGTATATAAAAAGTAAATTTGAAAGACAGAAAAGATAAGCAGAGGCAGTCTAATTGGCAATTACTTTTCTCTGAAGCTTAGCTGCAAGAAACCTAATCCAAGTGGCCGTGGTAAGGAAAGTGGTGAGATGGTAGTGTTAGGGTTGTCTGTGAAAGGTGGCCACAGTCTGGTACTCACATCCAGTCAATACCAGTTTCCTCCTTTACTAACATAACAAACACTTATGTAGCCTGTAGGACATCATAGACATTTTAGTGCGTGACCTCCCAATTTAGTTCACAGAAAGGGGTCTTCCTGCCATCTAGTTCCCTCTTGGATCACTGGCACTTAGAAATTAGAATGAGCATTGCAGTAAGTGTCTGGAAAATCCCACATGCCAAGGAAGGAAGGTCTCCATTCCTAGCAATATGGACCTGCAATCTTTCCCATGAGCCATGCAAAACAATATTCCAGCCCTCTCCATCTTGTGATGACAGTGTACCCAGGCAGAAAGACGATAGGACAAGATGTTTATGTACATTAAAAGAAATCTCTTCCTAGACAATGGGAAAAAATGTGACCAATAAATGTTTGTCAGACATGAGATAAGATTAGATTTCTTATGCAATGTGCCAGAAATAATAAATTCTGGAATGTAATTGAATATTCATACTATTTTGAAAGGTTTTTTTAGAAGGATCATGAGCTGTATGCCAGCTATATTGGCATTTGTTTTGGCAAGCATGAAGAATGTGTACATGTCTTCAGAAACTTCAGAAGCCCTTGAGGTCATTGTTTTGAAATAAATGTATAAAGACATAGACTAGTGAAATGATTACAAATGCAAAAAGAAACCAGTAGGCTGTCACACAGAAAACCAGGAGTTAAGTTAAATTCTATGATTTTAATCATAAAAATAAAAGTGATTTCAAATAATTTCTGTGGTTATAGTAACTAAAGCAAAGATATATATTAAGTTACCATTTTTAAAGGAATATGGTTTAAAAGATATTCAAAATATTTTAAAAATCGTTTGTTGTTTAATTGTATCTGGACTAATCGGATCTACATGGGGAAGTTCAGAATAGGAAGAAAGAGGTGAAATTTGGTGAAGTCCAGAAGATCATCTGTCATGGTTACAAGAAAAATCTACAGACAGTTCCAGTGAGGAAAGAAGAAAACAGTGGAACTGAGCAGTGAAATTGCTTCCTGTGTGTCTCTACAGGATGCGGCTTTCTTACACATAAACAGTGTGATGTGTGTTTTTAATTTGCTGTCCAAGGAAGAGCTACCCCGGGCTTATTAGCGCCATTGTTTGATTCTGCTTGTGCCCCTTTGCTGCTAAATGCCTGTGCACTGTGTCCAATTTTCCCTAAACCTTGTGCTTTTAGTGACATGCTTCTCTGTGAAATCTGAGAGTGTTTACACTACCAGTTACACAGATTCACCTAGGTCCCACATATGTCTGACTGCAAGTCTCGGATTTTTGTACAGCCAAAATAGCTTAGATTGTTTCTTAAAGTCAGCTTTGGTGTTATTTCTTACAATGGTAGATATAAAATTCAGCAGGCCTTTTTGAGAAATAAGTTAACCCGTTATATGTTCTTAATGCTTTCTCACTCCACTGGAAATCTCTTGGGAGGATACTGTCTGCCTGACATTCTCTAGTTCACTTTGAATTTTGTATATTTTTCTAATGATACATTTCTTGGTATCAAAATGGTTTCAATCTATTTCAAGGTATTCATCCTTTAAGTCCACAACACAAATTGCATTATAGTTCTAAATAAAATTTAATACACTCCCAATTACTGGCCAGCCCTGTTAGGCAGAAGCTGATTATTGGAGAACTGGAATTTGAGTGAGTGGAACATGGAGGCACACTGTGAGGCTCCCAGTGTGAACTTGGCATGGAAGGCCCTCCTGGATCCACTAAACAGCCAGATGGCAAGAAAACACACCCCAACCGTGTCATCTCACCGACTGGACACACCTCAGCACTGCATCTTGGTGTGTTTCCAGCAGAGAGCACAGTGGTGACACACTATAGGTGTTGATATGTATAAAGTGTGTGAACTCACCTCCTCAGCTGTGAACTGCTGGAAAAGAACTGAAAAGAGATAAAAGGTGAAAAAGGAGGTATGGAAGCATTGAGGACCTCTTCTTATATATCCCTTAATTTTACTGGTTTTGCATATTGCTATATTATTAATTTAAAGTGTGGAAGTTTATTACATATAGCAGTGTAAGTAAACTTACCATTTGATCCTACAACTGCTTTGTCACTCATTAATTCAACTCACGCTAAAATTATATTCAGATGATTTCAATGTAATTTCAATTTGTTAAGCATGAGAGACAAATTTTTATAATAGATTTATTTTTTTTTAATTTCTTCTTTAGTATGTGAAAGCAAAGAGTGTTTATTTACCAGTCAAACCCTTATACAAAATGGTGACCCGGGACAACGGACCGTAGGTCTTTTTAAGCATAGCTAGGGAAATTCTAGGAACAACTACATCATCTCTAATGTGATTCGTCAAACAAGCAGCAGTTACATTAACAGATTTTTTATTTTTTATTTTCCATATGTGGGCATACTTGGGCAAGTCCCAGCCTGATTCAGGGGGTTACGGGGACTGTCCTGTTTTGGTCGTTGGTTTGAGATAGTGGGGGACTGAATCGGGCCTTGTATGATCTCTCTCCCTCATCCTTGGTGTCAGTGGCGTTGTTGATTAACAGCCCTTTGTTTATGAAACTGGAACAGACCCAGTTTGTGAAATGGAGAAAGTTTAGACCTCTCAAGCCAGACCAACAAACAGCTGGGTAAATTCCAACCTCTGTGTCTTCATGTCCAAAGTCAAAGTGCTCTTCAGACCTGTGTCTTCTTTGTTGACTGCAACATACTTCTGTCACTTAGGCTGGTTTTATTCCCTTCCTTGGCAGGTATCCCACAGCTCTGGAATCTCCAGCATCTTGGATTTATAGTACAAATATCACCAAGCACATTTTCAGCAAACATACATATTAACCCAACTCCAAAAATTTAATTTTTAAAAGAACACTTATTTCCAAGTTTCTCATTTTTTTTTTCCTTTAAGGTCCCTCATAAACAAAGCTATGAAATCTAGTTAGGGTGAACTTTTGACATGCAAACTCCTTGAAAGAAAAGTGAAAGACTTCTGTTTAAACTTTGTTTTCTGACAGTTACTGTATCCCTTCTTTCTGGGTTACCAAACGAATCTTTTCATCTAACTATTTTATATGAAAAATATCAGGTGCTATTGATAATGCTAGGGAAAGAATACTTATAAGTAACAAAATCCCACATATCTTAAAATTATAATTTACTTATACTTAAAATATATAATTATATAACATGCTACATGTATATAGTACATAACAGCACGTGTATAAATTTGAAACACACATATATGCACACACAAATTTGTCTAGTCCCTATTTCTCAAACTGCCTATTAAAGCATCCCAAACATTTTCGTCTCTAAATTTTTCATATTAGAAAAAGATCACTTAAATTTAGATGACTATAATTAATAAAAGTATATCAGTGGCTTCTGACAGATTTTTTATTTTATACAGTGTCTATGTTAATAGAATGAAGAGCCCTTGCAGTTTTGGTGACTAGGACCATAATTCAATTTTCAAGTATTTTTATTTGTACTCATGTGTCATTTTTTAGTTATGGAAAACTATCTGAAGCAAGAGATTCTGGTTTATTTTCTTCTAGCAACATTGCCATTAACAATGTGAAGTTTTAAATCTATTATCACAGGGTCAATGGCATAGAATTTGATATACTGCCTTTAACTCTCAAACACTGGACAATATAGATAAACACAATTAGTTTTAGGCATTAGAGCAATAAGCAGTAGTGTACTCTACAGACTGAGAGAAAAGAAGTGACTGGGAAACTCTGGTAGTTACTGCAAGCTTTTATCAGTAAAAAAAAAAAAAGTACACTGTCAGTTCTGGAGACAAAGGGAAGGGTGATAGAAATGTGTGTGGATTTCTGCAGCACACTGCAAATAAGTGTTCCTCAGGGAAAAACAGCAAAGTATCCAGAGGTCGATACACATGATCCTTGAGAATTTTCTAAATAGTTTTATGAATATATAGTATATATAATGTCCATTACAAATTATTGATTATAGTTAATACAACTTATAAATGGCATTAATAACAATGGTTAAGGAACCACATAAAAAAGTTTCTAAAATACAGAAATTACAGGAATACAAAATCCACTCAGTCATATTACAGATGCCTCAGTAACTATGGAGGGATCATTAGAAGGTCTCGAGAAGTCACTCCTAAAAACTAAGAGTAAACTAGTATTGCCCACCAGTGGGACCATCCTACTAGACAGCAAAAGTGCTGATGATCAAGCAAACCTGAAAGTAACCTTAACTTGCAATTAAACTCTATGCCAAAATTAATTTAAAGCATTTGAAAACAATTTAAATATTCTACAAGTAGTATACACTATCACTGTCCAATGAAAATACTAGGTATGAAAAAAACCAAGAAAGGATGCTAATAAAATCTTAAGAGATTAAAAAAAAAAAAAAAAGAATGAGAAAGTCATTGCTACCAGTTGACATTCTAAGAAGGTGTAGCTGAAAAACACTCCTAAAACTGAAAACAAGTGATGCTACAATTTCAGAAAGCCATGGCATGGTGAGCTAGGCAAGTGATTTGGATCTACTAAATATATACTTGACTTCAACGTTTCAAAACACGGTGGATAGTAAATAAAAGACTGTATAATTACGCATATGGCAAACAGACCCAATGTCACATGGTCCTTATCTGGCTGAGATACTGAACTTTCATGTTATTTTCTGAGCCCACTCCTTCCCCTACGTCCATCTTAGATTCATCTTAATCTTGGGTCTTTCAAACATCGTTCCTTCCATCTATCAAAAAATCTTCAACTCCACTTTTTTTTAAAATTCAGATTGGGTCTGAACATCTTATTATTTGACATATCTTTCCCCTTCAAATTATTGTCACAGTGTGATTAAATATTGCAGGGCACTAAAATACTTTATATTGTCTCTGGGATCTAATATAATTTATAAAAGGAAAGAAAATATGTGTTTCATTTATCACTGTCAGATATTAGAACAGTCCCTTGTGCACAGAAGGTAGTCAAAGTGTTTTAATAGATGATGAAAGAAGAATTATAAAAATTTAATTTAGAAACAAAAATAATTTTGCATTCTTCCTGTTTCACTTGTTACAACTGATGAAGGTGTTCAGTTGCCACCAAATCTATACTTGGAAATATTTGCTAACATTTAACTATCTTCTCTCTGACTCTTTTGCAAAACCAGGAGTGCATTACTGCTGAGTTCAAGATATAGATCAATTTTAAATTCCCAAATGAGGCAAGCATCCAATGCAGGATTGTTCCAACTGGTCAAATTCTGATGTGTTTGTTTATCTTCTTAATACCTTTAAACATACAGTGTGAAGGTCTGTTGATTGTATTGATCATGGCACATCCTGTGGAGTTTTGTTTTGCTCTCTTCCAAATAATAGGCTCACCTTGAAAACGTAAAGGTCAAAACTTGGTAAAGGTTAAAACTTCTTGATTGACAAGCATTTATTTCTTTCGTGGGATTAAGGTTCCTCTAAGTCACTGTCACTGATTTTCTTCTGCCAGAAGCTATAAAGCTTGTCCAACAACCATAGCAATTGGATGAAAATAAGGAATAAAAATAAATCAAATCAAACCATAAGAGAATCACCAAGGTGATAAGATTCCTTCTGATAGAATTTTGTACTGTGGTTTATATTTGTCTTAACAGTTTTCCCAGAAGATTTTGACAATTTCTAATGTTCAAAATCCAGTTATTAGAACTGGCTTTTTAAATTTTTGCATTAATGTAAAATCATATGAGAAATTCTATTAAGCATTGATTGTGCAAGTTTTAATTTTTTTCTGAAAGATTTCTGGAAACTGAATGTGACATATTTTCAAAAATCATCTGGAAAGTTTATTGCTGATCAACTAAGGTAATGTTTCAATTATGAAAGATGCAGAATTTTACAGATATGTACAATATGATCCCTATAGTCATCAATACTATAGTATAAATCTCATAATCTGTTGAATTATGCCTAGATAATATTTTCTAGATAGTTTTTAAAATTAATATAACTTATAAAGCATAATTACACTAGATTTTGTTTCAGGAAATCTAACTGGACATATTTACTTTATGTCATGAAACTGAATTGAAAAAATATATAAATGAAATGAAAATCAACAGTCAAGGACAGACATAGAGCTAGTTTTCATACTCTGTTCACAGAAAGCTGCAACATCATTTGTTTATTTTAGTCACTGAGTTTATTTTTATGATTTAGCATAAAGGGATATCCATTCTAATTATCACTCTACATAGAGTAATGAATTCATGTGCTGGGCTTCTGTGCAGAAAGTAGACAGAACTGTAGCTAATTTTCAAAATTAATTCCACATCTCCATTAACATGATGACTGCCATTATGAGGAACATGTGCTTATATGATTAAGTAGGAAATGTGATTGGAAAGAGCCTGGTGATATCTTAGTGCTTTATTGTGTCCCAGAGGAGCCCATTCCAACAGTTAATTCAAACAAGAATCAACACTTTAAAAACAAATATTTTAAAAAGTCTCCAATTCCGTATAATTATTTAAATTTTATTAGAAATTGATATAAATTAATTTGAACTTAAGTCAGAAAATTATCCTTAAGATAAAAGCATTTAAGGGAACTGGAATCTTAAAGCAATCAAAGAATTCTTTTTTTATACTCTTGAATGTAGTTTGGCAGAATAACATTTTTTAATTTTTCAAAATTATGAAAATATTGTTCCTTACAAGGAATGATCTGTAATGCATTCATATACCAACTTCTATACATTTACTTACTAACATTTGAAGATAACATCATAGCAAAATATGTTAAAAAAAAATAATAATCCCAATGACCTGGCATGCTGCATCATGTCCATTTCTGCATCATCCTTCAATGACTGCTTCAAGTCTTCCCACATTGCTGATTCATTCACTCATTTATTTCCTCATACATTCAATCATTCATTCTTATGTGGGAAATTTCTTTCCGGATGGCTCACAGTGGCCTGAATAGGTATCTAAACTAAATTTAAAGTTTGAATTTCTTAAGAGTTAGACAAGGGTGTACATTTCAGATCAAGAGATATGCCTGTTATGATTTACAAATTTGCCCATAATATTATAGATATGTGATCATCCCCAAAGTTTAAGAACCTGGGTTTCAAATTTCCAGATAATGACTTGACTTCAGTCAACGTTTTTCTTTGACAAAGGTACACACACACACACACACACACACACACACACACACACACACAAAAATGTTTAAAATGCATCATTGAAATAATGTATTCTATTTCAAAATCTATTGCAGAGTAGAACTACAGAGCTTGCACTTCGTGATGTAAGCTTAGACATTAGCTACCATTTAACACTAAAGTATCATAGAAAATTTCTGTAATTGCTTTTACACAAATTTCCAAAGTGACAAATAAAAGCACTTTGCATCACTGCTTTACTCTGAAACTTTGCACACATTTCCTATGCATAAGTAGAACCGTAGAAGCATTTGATATTTGAAACGCTATACTCTGTTTAGTTGATGGTGATAAAGATAGGAAAAATTATATTCCTCCCTAGAAATTTTAACATATAAATGATTAAGGATCTGACCATTTCCAATGCTGAATGCCTTGTATTTAAATGTTTATCAGTAAAGATACTTTATTGTAATTTATAAAGTACTCATTATCTATGTATTAGTTTAAAAACCATATTGTAGGACTTATTAAATTATATGATGAAGGCTACTCCAACTCCTACTGTAAGAACAGGAAATAAAAAGTCAGTTAGTGGTTACAGATAGTAGAGAGAGAGAAGGTTAGTACATCAGTTTTAGTTAACATCACTGTAGATCTGTGCATGTAACTATTTAACCGTGTGCATTTAATATATGTTCAGAAGTGATGTATTCACTCTAAGTACTAAGAACTGCCCAACTATTTTTATGTATCTTTAGATACAGTTGTATAAAAAAGTCTTTAATCAATGATTATCACAAATTCTACCTATATGAGTCATTTAGAGTTTAAGCAACAGATAAAAAAAAAATTACAAAAAAGTAACTTTTTTTTTTTTTTTTGGTTTTTCGAGACAGGCTTTCTCTGCATAGCTTTGTGCCTTTCCTGGAGCTCACTTGGTAGCCCAGGCTGGCCTCGAACTCACAGAGATCCACCTGGCTCTGCCTCCCAAGTGCTGGGATTAAATGCGTGCGCCACCACTGCCCAGCATAAAAGTAACATTTTTAAATGATGTTGTTTGCACTAAATTTGAGTTTTCATTTTTGGGGATGAATTTTTTTTTTCATTTTTTTATTGAAAAAAGATTTTTTCATACAATATATTCTGATCACAGTTTTCCCATCCCCAATTCTTCTCCATTTCCCCATGTACCCAAGTTCACACGCTTTCTTTTTTCTCTCTCACTAGAAAACAAGTATCTAAAAAAAATTCAATTAAAACCAGAATAGGAAGAAACAAATAAACAGGGGGAAAAAAGATTTAAAAAGAAGCACCCGAAACACCTACAGATGGAGACACAGACATTTCCACACACAGAAATGCCACAAAAATACATAATATATAATCAAAAGACCTATAAAATAAAAAAAAGCCCAGAAAAACATTATAAGATAAAAATACTCCAAAAATGTCGTTGAGTTTATTTTGTATTGGCCATCTACAGCTGGACATGGGGCATGACTTTAAATGTGGTTTTTGTACCCAGTGGGACTCCTTGGGTGAAAACTACTTTTTCCTTGTAATAGTTGGAAACAGCTTCTGGGTTAAGATGGGGCTTGTGTCCGCTTCTACTTCCTGTAATGGCTTAGCCCTGTGAAAGCCCTTTTTTTGAGCTCATATATGTGTTAGTCTTCTTATGTCTAAAAGGCCTTTTTTTATTGTTATCTTCCACCCAATTGGCTCTTACAATCTTTCTGCCTCCTCTTTTGCAGAGTTCCCTGAGCCCTCAAGGGGAAGGGATTGATTAAGATAACTCATTTAGAGCTGAGTATTCCAAGGTCTCTCAATTTCTACACAGTTTCTGGTTGTGGGTCTCTGTATTTGTTCCCATCTGCTTCAAAAGAAGCTTCTCTAACAATGGCTGAGCAAGCCACTGATACAAGTATAGCAGAATATCGTTAGGAGTTGCTTTATTGCTATGCTCTTTTAGCAGATTAGCAGCACTTGGTTTTCCCCTAGAACAATGGCCTTAGTTTCTTGGCCATTCCAGCAGTGTTGGGTATGTCTTCCATCTCATAGAGTGGACCTTAAATGCATGAGATATTGTTGTGCCACTAATACACCAATGTATCTTTCAAACAGCTCACTATGGTAGAGCCAAGGGCTTGTAGTTGGGTTGGTGTTGAACT
This sequence comes from Peromyscus leucopus, assembly GCF_004664715.2. Taxonomy (NCBI): domain Eukaryota; kingdom Metazoa; phylum Chordata; class Mammalia; order Rodentia; family Cricetidae; genus Peromyscus; species Peromyscus leucopus. The sequence continues at coordinate 59,701,789 of NC_051074.1, forward strand.
TTCTCCTCTGGCAGAATGCAGAGTACCTTTCAGTACCATTGGCTAGTAGTGGTGGAAGCTCTGTGTAGGCACCAGTTCTACTTTTCCAGGTCCAATGAACTATTTGGTGTTACCTTCAGCAATAGGTTTTCACCGGAATTTGTGGAAGCTTCCAGTAGCCTTTACAATAGCCTGAGTTGTTTGAGGTTTCCAAGGATCCCTTTGGCCAACAACTCAATTACATATAATCCATTTCTGGCACAGGAGGTTTTATTTGATAGAAAGAGAAATCTAGTTGGGGCTTTTTCTCTACTGTTATTGCTGATTCCATTTAGGTTTTTAAAATATATATATATTTACATATTTTAAAAAGCTTCTGCTGTAACAGGTTTCCATAGAACACCTCAAGTGACCCTTAGATTTGGCTGTCCCTCCCCATACACCCTCATTACTCCCCTCTCCAGTCCAAGCTCCTCTGTTAATCCATTACAATATATTCTGTTTCCTCTCCCCAGGAGATCCTTCCCTTTCCCATAATCCCCTACTCTGTACATAATGATGTATCTTAATCAACAGCTTCATGATAAAGAAACATGATTTCTAGGAATCACACACACACACACACATAGAAAAGTTGTGATGTGATTATATAATGCACAAATATATTTCTAGAGTTCATTAAATAATGCTATGTAGAACTAGAGAATAGATAGACCAGGACCCAAATCATACTCATCATTGTTCACACATAGAATATAATGACTTAGTTATCAGCAGATTGAAGGGAATTCAAAGGATTTACAAACAACTAACAGAGTCTGCATCCCTCCTTGCCCTTGCCCTCAGTTTTTTTCCCTTCTCTCACCACCCCTTCCAATCCGTTTATCCTAAACGTAATTTTGAATGCTTCTTGGATAGAGTAGTACTTTGAAATCAAATAAGTTTTGCTATTAATACAAAATTATGAGGTAAAATTTTGAAAATAAATTATTAGAGAAAAATTGAGAGATATATTACCGCCTCAGAAATCTCAGCCATGCCATCTTAGCGATGATGACTACGTGACTCATTTTGCTAAATCTCTATACCACATGAAACCATGAGAGAGAAAAGAGGTCGTTCCCTTCGTAGGATTGAGAACAAAGTCTTCCCTCTGTAAGGCAAGTGTTAATTTGAAGGTTTGCTTTATTGTAGTGTCTCAAATACAAATAGAGCTGTGCCGAGAAGGAAAGGGTGCAGTTCAGTATTGTCAATCAATTCTTGCAAGACTGTCAAAATAAGGGCAATGAATGTGACTTTTTACGTGAGGTTGTCGTGAATTTGACATTTTGATGTAACATTATTTTCGCTGACATTTCCAAGGGAACACTAACAGATACTCAGTGGCCAAAACTTTGAATCATTGATTATGTGTATGTGTTCTGTGATGTGACTGAGTCAAAATTGGTACTTGCAACTAAGTTAAATCAAAGAATACAGAACCTTTAAATTTCCCTAATTTTTGCTTTTTATTTTCTAAAATAATTGTATCTTGCTAATAATTTTACCTAAAATGTCCCTCCTTTTAAAACTTACATGATAATGTATTCTTTATTTTTTTTGTTTTTGTTGAGTTTTTTTTTTTCACATGGGAAGTAGTTATAAACTCTTTACAAGGGTCTTGGCATAGAAAATGATCAATGAAACATGATTTTAAAGACAATGATGAATAAAACCATGAAAATCTATAGAATTCTTAATACATGAATCATAAAGATTATACATTATTTAGGTATCGTGTTTACCTGTCATATGTGTGTGTGTGTGTGATATTTTCAAAATAAACTCAAAATACATTTATCGAATTAACACATTTTAATTTAACTTTGTACAATTATAAAAGGAAGCAAGAAAACTGAAAAACACTGAAAAGGGATTTCTAAATCCTGGTGATATAAATGACGTACTGAATTTGCAGTTATTTATGATGTTTTTATTATTTATCATACTGTGTAAGCAATGTTGTATGCTAAGGGACAAAGATTAATAATGCATGGCCTTCATCCTCAAGGAATATCTAATGGGATTTTATGTCTTCAGAATGTGTAGCTGCTACCATGGCAGTTTTCTTCTTTGTTCACTTTATTCCACACTCAGCACAAATTGGAGGGTGATCCTGAATCACGGCAAGACAAACACTTTCAACTTTACATAGCTGGAGCAGCTCAATACGAACTAGGGAGTTTCATGAGGATATTGAGGACGCACACTTATTTAAAAGCACTATTCTGGCTGAATTCTTTTTTTCTCTTATTTATTTATTCATATGCTTATTTTATGTAGCATGTGTGTGTGTGTGTGTGTGTGTGTGTGTGTGTTCTTTGTGTAGTCATGTGTGTGTGCAAAACCAGTTATCACTTGAAAAGTCTTTCTTTGAGGCAGATTCTCATTCTGAGCCTGATGCTCTTGTTTTCCTGGCTAGTGTGGAAAGCAATAGGCTCCAGCGATCCTGCCATCTGTGCCTCCCTTTCGGCTGAGGTCACAGGTATTTGTGGGAACACCTGGTTTGCTACATCGTCCCTGGGACCCGAAGGACCATCTTTAGGGTTTCGGGCCAAGCACTTTTGCTTGCAGAACAATCTCTCTAGCGCCCTCACTGACTTTAAGGGGTGCCTTAAAGTAAATGGCAGACCTGGAGGTCCCCATATAAATAAATAAATAAATAAATAAATAAATAAATAAATAAATAAATAATCTGAATTCAATGGGGAAAGAATATGTTTTACCCACAGGGAAAATGTGGCAGTTTTGATGTATTATTATTTTCTACAATTTGACCATGTATTTTAACAAACTCCTAGAGCTATTTGAATAATAAGTGTGCCTAACATTTAGACTTCCTAATATCTTATCAACACTCTGCTCTTGGCATTGCATTCTCTGTCATTGAAGTGTTAAATCAAAGTGAGACATTTTTCCTTCTATTCCTTCCCTAATTTCTTTTTTTGTTGTTGTTGATCTGATTCTACCAAACCCTCTATTTCACAGATGAAAAAAAAAAAATAACTTATCAAGTCCAGTATAAAATTTAAAAAAAAAAAGTGCCGTTCATTTCAAAACGGGACCGATACCCTGCTGGTCAAATACCTTTGTCCTATGGTGTATGTCAATACAAACACCTACATAAACCAGCACACACTTGCATATGCATAGTTTGTGCTTTATTCAAGATTTAAATAAAGCAAAAGTTACTCGTCAAGACATGGCCCAGACTGGGCAAACTGCACATGCAATGAAAACGGAGCTCAACCAATAGAGCTTCAAGACTCAAGTTTTTAAGAAGAATGAATTCCACGTTCAAGAAGGCGTTGTGCTTCCTTAACTCCTGCCTCATTGTTACTCCTCACTTCTGTACTGAATGTTGATAATAAAGTCCTTCATTTTAAACCTGAAAACAATGACGGATGCAAATTAAACAACTTCTTCAACATGACCTAGTATCACATCAGTAAAATCTCTTCTTCCAGATTGTCCCACTGTCTCTTAATCCAAATCACACAGCTGACTATATCTCTTTGGCTCATTCTATCCACCTTCATCTAGAAATTTCATTTGGAGATATACATAGCAACAATTAGTCTGGCCACTTAATTTTTTCATAACTACATTGGATATGATTCTGCTGAAATTTAAACAGCTTAAGAAACACAAGGCAAGTGCTTGCTTATATAACATTCACTGTAGTACAAAATGATGGGTGTGTTTGGGTGAGGTTTGCAGGGGTCTCAGGTTCACACAGGCTGAGGAGGTCCACACTTTCTGTAGTTACCACTGTAGGAGGACAGACATCATGGAGAATAGTCAGTAATGTTTTCATAATCCAGTGGGACAAATATCATGTTTTATGTTTATCAGTATGACTAGTTTTGATACGACCTTTATGTGCAAGTGGGTTGAAAATTATTGTTATCTTCTTTATGAGGGAAAGGTAAAAAAAAAATAAATAGAGAAATAGAGACAACTTTGTATTATAGAAGATCAGTTATGGCTACCAGCATATCCTTTTCAAAGGGTTGTAGCCCAGGCATGAAAATTGACAAGAGATTTCAGCAAGGTTAGTGAAAGAAAGCCTCATGAAAAAGAGACAAGATGTGTGCAGATTTTGATTGATGTGATGAGGGCCAATATGAGAAGCAATACAAATTGTGCACAATCTGAGATTGCTTCCCCCAAGGCAGAAAGCAATCTAGCCACCTTCTGCTGCAGAGTGAATGGAAAATAATGATGTAATTTACTATTGCTAAGAATAAACAAAGAGATCTCAAAGACTGAAAGATACTTAAAAATAACCATTTGGTCACATAGTATTGTATAATGGCTCATGGATTTTATAATTGTTTCTCACAGTGCCAAAGAAAATCAGAGCAGGGCAAGGAGAGGGAAAACAAAGGCGGCAGCTGATGTCAGCAGTGACAGACGCCCCACTGAGTGCCGAAAGCTCCATTATCTTCTGTCATAGCAAGTCTTCAATCAAAGGAAATAGTGCTCGAAAAACAGGAGATGGAGAAAAAAATAAAGCATATGCAAATTGCCCAAATTATAGTACAAACTACTATCAAAGACACAGTAAAAGAAAAATAGAAAAGAGTAGGCATTTTTCCTCTTGGTTATTGCTCAAATCCCAGCAAAAATTATATGTATTTACTCTCTTACAAAAGATAGAAGACAATCTCTGAATAATCAAAATGTCTTTTCTATTTATTTCTCAGTTAGTTAAGAGCTCACAGAATCACAAACAGAAGTTCACAGTATCAGTCAGCTCTCTACTTGAACCTCCCCTCTGTGAGTGAGAAAAGACACAGTGCTTTCATACACATTAAGGTAACGTTTGGAGAAGTATAAGTTAACCTGAGCACACAGTTATGCATGGGATAGCAGCTGTGCTTCAACAGAAAAGATACGAAGACACATGCATTTTTACTTTGCTCTTGATGGTGCATTTTGTCTGAAAAATCAGTGTGTGTGTGTGTGTGTGTGTGTATGTGTTCTGTTTTAGGCTTAATTCATGATACTAAAGAAAAATACCAATTTTCTATGTCCAACTGGGCTAATGAACAACAGTAAAAATTAATCAAAATACTCTTACAATGTTAGTAGCACACAAAAAAATATTTTTTAATATTTCATGTAATTTAAACATAAACCTTGCTTTGTCTTTGATATAGAGAAAACAAAGACCTCAGGGTTATTAAGCCGATCTCACCATTTTGTTAATTCTTTTGAGATGCAGAACCAGCACATTACATCAGGGAGCTCTACACTGACAGCTGTTCTAAATGGCCCCACTTCCTACAATGGAGGGAGCAAGGAGACTTGTTGCTCATATATTCATCCATTACTTCATCCACTTAAATGATCTCCTTATAATTTACTTCCTTTGTAGTGCTCATAATTGGCTTGCTTTCTAAAAGCAACTGAACAGTTTTATTTAGTTGCATTGTAATTAGCATTAAAAGTAATGACTTTCATTACAATGTTCTTGTCCATTTTTTCCCCACTTTTCTTATCAGAATTCTTTTCCTAGCCTCTCTGCCCTCCTCCCATCCAGCCTTCTTCACACTGGTCCCCTGACTGCTTTAATATCATGTGTATGCTGTTACACACTTTTCTTTTTTATAATGTATCCCTCCCTCCTTTTAAGACTCCCCCCATTCCCATCTCGTAGTCCTCTTTTAATTTCATGGCTCTTCCCACACTCTTTGTCTGTCTCTGTCTCTGTTGTGGAATATTCCTTTACACAGTGTGAATATATGTTATTGCAATTGATTTAAGAAAGAAGCAGACTGGCCAATATCTGAAAAGGAAAGGTTTAGAGGGAGAGTCAAATAGAGAATGCTGGGAATAAGATGGGTAGAGGCAGAGGAGTAGCAAGCAGAAGAAAGAGAAGCAAGATGGACATGCTGTACTAAGAAAAGGTACCAAGACATGTGGCAAAGCATAGATGAAAATATGGGTTCATTGAAACTGTAAGAGTTAGCTAGTAACAAGCCTGAGCTATTGGCTGATCATTTATAAATAATAATAAGTCTCTGAGTGGTTATGTGGGAAGTGGCTAGTGGAAAAGTCCTTATCGACACTGTGTCTCTGATCTCTGTCTCTGTCTCTGATCTCTCTGACACACAGACACACACAGACACACACACACACACACACACACACACACACACACACACATTAGATTCTAAGATAAGATCTACACAGGAGAGAAACCATGCGTGATTTTTGTTCCTTCCTCTTAGTCTTCTTGACTGTTTTCATTTCTACACATTATTTTTTTCATTCACCACTGCCTACATGTGGTATAATATCAAATGGGAAATTTTTATAAGCCAAAAATCTTAATGAAATCTCTTGGAGAGGAAAATGAAATAACCAGGAAAAAAACATCATTTTTTAGTAGTTTCCAATAGCATTATAATTTTCATTGATTTTCTATCAATGTAATACTGTACCCAGATTTTGTTTTATGAAAGTTTTCTAAGGCAGGCTTCAGTGGAAAGGCTTCTGGCTTCACGAGATGACCGTATCAAGCCTGGTAGTCCTCCAAAACACAAAATTGATATTAGTGTGATATATGCTACTCTCAGCCTCAATTAGAAGCTTCTATTTGTAATACATGACCATGGATGCAGAGATGTATGGCTGCTCAAGATGTTCAGAGTAAGAGCTGACCCTAAACAGAACATTTATACCACTGCCTAAAGCTCAAGGATCATGAGGCCAGCTGCAGTGTTAAGAACCTAAATATAAGGAAAAGGACTAGAAAATAGTCTTCCTCAGCATTCACAGCATCTATGGACTATGGGTGCCTGCAATTATTCTCAGCAAGACTAAGCTAGTCTTCAATGTAGATTATGAAATACTTACAGAGTGCTACTTCCCCTGCTAATTACCAGATACTGATAGATTCTGGGGGAGGAATAGTTAGCGTCTTCTGCTGTGTATAGTCAAAGAAACCCCGCATGTGCCTCCTGATACTCTGTCTGCATAGTTCTTCAGATGATGCTGGCTTAACTCAGTGAATTTCACAGACAGAGAAAAGCCAAAGACAGAAATGTGGGAGAAGATTTTAAAGGAGTTAATAGGGATCAGAGTGGATAGGGTTTGTAGGGCTGGAATGGACATTGCACATGTAGGAAATAGCCAAATCTTTCTATTTAAAATAAAATACAAATGCTCTGTGATTAGATCCAAAGATTGCCATAAGTCAGATGTTAATTTATTTATTCTGTATTCTAAAGTGATGGACATAGATTCTTTCATTTAACTGACTTATACATACCTCAAGTGGTGCAGAAAAATCCATAAGTATCATATTGCTATTGGTAAGTCTCTTATTCCTGAGATCATAGAGTAGGTGTAGTTATTTTTGCAGTTTTCTCAATAAAGGGATGAAAACAGAGAAATTAAGCAACTTGCTAAATTCAGGCTGGTGTCTCAGAGCTTTGACTCAGGTAGTTCCATTAGGAAGCCATGCTGCTTAAACAGCTATGTAAATTTTTACTTGCAACTTCTTAATTATATTCCCTTCATGTTTTTTTTCAGTTTTTTCATTCATCTGTATGAAATTTATGTTAAAGCCATGTCTTAATATTTAAGATTTTAGAATAAATTATGACATAGATTTCTTTTAATGGAAAATTTGTTCTTCTCTCATATAATACATCCCTCCCTCAGTTTCTAAATCCTTCACTCCTCCAATTCCCACTCCCGGATCGTTTTTCTCTTCCAGGTCCACTCTTCTTCCATCCCCCTTTAGAAAAGATTAGGCCTCCAAGAGACAATTACCAAACATGACAAGAAAAGATTAAATCAAATGCTGCACACTGAAGCTGGACAAGGCAACCCTAACAGGAGAACAAGAGTCCAAAGTTTAGGCAAAAGAATCAAAGACTCACCAGCTCCCACCATTAGGATCCGACAAAAATAGCAAAATAACAACCGCCATAACGTATATGCAGAGGACCTGGTGCAGAACCTTGCTGGCCCTATCCTTGCCATTTTAGTTTCTGTGAGCTCATACATGGTTTGCTTAGTCAATTGGGGGGGCGGGGGCTTGTTCTCCAGGTGTCCTCCATCTTCTCTGATACCTACAATCTTTGTGCCCCTTCTTCCCTGTTATTACTCAAGCTCCAAGGGAAGGGACCCAATGGAGACCTGAAATTTAGATCCTCTCTCTGCATAATGTCTGACTACAGATGTTTGCATCTGTTCCCATAGGAAGCCTCTCTGATGATGACTGCACAAGGCACCAAAGTATGAGTAAACAGAGTATCATTAGGAATCATTTCATTGATTTCTTTTTTCTTTTCGTAAGACCAATTATGTTTGGTTCTACCCTAGGTCTCTGGTCGATACAGTCTCTAGTTCCTGACAATCAACGAAGTTTTGGGCATGGGCTTCTTCCTATGGAATGGGTCTCCAGTTAATCAAACAAATATTGGTTGGCCATTCCCACAAGTTCTTTGCCATTATTGCCACAGCACATTTTGAAGGCAGGACAGACTGTAGGTCAAAGATTTTATGGCTGGGTTGGGGTCTAAGCTTCTCTTTTGGTAGACTATAAAGTACCTTTCTGTGCTAGAGACTGGAATGTAGATGCGAAGGCTCATGCAGACACCAGCTCAACCTCTTCAAATTCAGTGAGCTCTGCGGGTGCACTCCTCAGCAATGGGGCCCCACTCTCAGTTTGCAGAGAGAAACCCCTTGTCTTAACATTATTCTGGGTTGTTTGGGGATCTCCATGGAACTCCCTCAGTCAACCACTCAACTGAATGCAAACCCGTCCTGCCACTGGAAGACTTGTCGAGCTCCAGAAGAGGACCTGCTGAGACACATTTTTTTTTTTTTTACTTACTTTTTCTATCTTGACTCATTTTTCATTCAGTAGAGAGGTGTGCAGTTTCTATGAGTTTGTAAGCTTTCTGTTGTTGATATCCAGCTTTAATCTGTGGTTGTCAGATAGGATGTAGGAAGTTATTTCAATTTTCTTGTATCGGTTGAGGTTTGTTTTGTGACCAAGTCTGTGGTCAATTTTGGAGAAAGTTCCATGAGGTGCTGAGAAGAGGGTATATTCTTTAATGCTCAGGTGAAATGTTCTATAAATATCTGTTAGGTCCATTTATTTTATAAAGTCCATTAGCTTCAGTATTTCTCTGTTTAGTTTTTGTCTGGATGACCTGTCCATTGATGAAAATGGGGTGTTAAAGTCTCTCATTATCAGTGTGTGAGAGTCAAAATATGATTTAAATAGTGGCAATGTTTCTTTTACAGAAGTGGGTGCCCTTGTGTTTGGGACATAGATGTTAAGAATTGAAATGTAATCTTAGTGGATTTTTATTTCAATGAATATGAATTGTCCTTCCCTGTCTCTTTTCATGAGTTTTGGTTTGAGTCAATTTTTTAGATATTAGAATGAATACACAAAGTTTTTCCATTTGCTTAGAGTATCAGTTTCAGCCTTTTACTCTGAGGCAGTGTCTATCCATGATGTTGAGGTATGTTTCTTGGATGCAGCAGGAGGATAGATCTTGTTTTCACATCCATTCTGTATATCTGAGTCTTTTTATTGGGGAATTGAGAATGTTGATATTTGGAGATATCTATGACCAATAATTGTTGACTCCTCTATTTTGTTGTGGTGGAGGTTGTTGTTAATGGTGGTGGCGGTGTTGATTGTGTGTGTGTGTGTGTGTGTGTGTGTGTGTGTGTGTGTGTGTGTGTGTGTGGTTTCTATGTTTTCTTTCTTTTTATTTGACTGGTAAGAGATATTTATTTCCTAGGCTGTCATGGGTACAGCTAACCTCCTAGAGTTGGAATTTTCCTTCTAGCATCTTCTGTAGGCCTGGATTTGTGGATAGATATTGTTTTAATTTGATTTTATCATGGAATATCTTATTTAATCAGTCTATTATAATTGAGAGTTTTGGGTATAGTAGTCTTGGCTGGCTTCTGTGGTCTCTTAGAATCTGAAGTACATCTGTCTAGGTCCTTCTGGCTTCAAGTGTCTACTTGGGAAGTCAAGTGCACTTCTAATAGGACTGCCTTTGTGTTACTTGGCCTTTTTCCCTGGCATCTTTTAATATTCTTTCTTTGTTCTTTGTGTTTGGTGTTTTGATTATGTTTTAAGGAGACTTTCTTTTCTGGTCCAATCTATTCGGTGATCTGTTTGCTTCTTGTACTTTTATAGGCATCTCCTTTCTTAGGTTAAAAGAATTTTCTTCTGTGCTTTTGTTGAAAATATTATTCAAGGACTTTGAGCTGGGATTCTTCTCTTTCCTCTATTTCTGTTATTCCTAGGTTTGGGCTTTTCATAGTGTCCCAGTTTTCCTGGATGGTTTGTGTCAGGAAAATTTTAGATTCAATATTTTCTTTGATAAATATCTTCATATCATATCTTCAATGACTAGAGTTCTCTTTTCTTTTCCTTTGTAGGTAAAGCTTGCCTCTGTGGTTCCTATTTGAATTTCTAAATTTTTCATTTTTGTTTTTTGTTGTTTTATTTTATGTTTATTGCTTCTCTTTCCATTTTCAGTTCTTGAACAATTTTGTTTCTTTCAACTGTTTGTTTCTTTTTTTTCTTTAAGGTACTTAATCATTTCCTCCAATTATTTGTGTTTTCCTGGATTTCTGTGAAGGGTTTATTCATTTCCTCTTTGAGGATCTCTATCATCTTCGTTTTGTTGGTTTCATGTTCTTTTCTTATGCTCCAGCTCTGTTGGAATATTCAGGTCCATCTGTGGTAGGATAACTGGATTCTATCAAAAACATATTGTCTTTGCTGTCATTGATTATTTTCTAGGTGTTGTTATTATAATTATTGTTATTATCTGGGCATCTGAGTTTGGGGTGATTACAGGTCTAGGTGCTGACTTCTGAATTTATCTTTGTTGGGTGGGAGTTTTGTTCCTTGGTTTCTGTTTCCTCTCTGTATTTTCAGAGAGTGTGATGCTTGTGTGTTGCCTGTTTTACTGACCTGCTTGGCTGGCATATTCACAGGGAATGCCTGCTGGTGTTGGAGGCTGGGATACAACAGTGAGTCAGAGGGAGGTCAGGAGAAGATGGTCTGTGTGATTCATAGGAGGCATGGGTGGGGATGAAGCCAGGCTGCAGCTGGTGTTCTCTTGCAATGCAGATGAAGAGCCTGCACAATTGGGCGTGCTGAGGAAAACAAAATAGAGCAGAGAAGGTCTGTGGGAAGGCTAACCTGGTCTTCTGGCAGGCATGGCCTATGGCTGAGCAGGGGGCTGTCACAGATTTCTTTATAGAGTGAAGATATTACTCTGATGTGATCGATAATGACAACTAGGTTCTTGACCTCAATGGAAGCTCTGTTCACACTCTGCAACGCCTATGTTGCAGCTACAGCTGCTTCTCTTAAGACCCAGATGAGAAGATGGGAAGGAGCTACAGCCAGAATGAAATTGTGTTTTTGTCTTTCTCACCTCATCATCTCCTTTCTCTTTGTGATGTGCAAGGTGATATGTCTCTTCTCTTGTTGAATCTTGAAATCCTCACAAGTTCACAGATGGATTCTTCTTATTAGGCTAGTACTACAACCATGACACTTTTTTACAAATTGAACTGCCACATGTGACTTAGGGAAGATAGACAATCTATTTCTTCTGAATGTGTTAGAAGTCTTAGAACTAAGAAAGAGTTGCACATACGCACCTTCATACAACATTCTTTCCCTTTAGATATTATCCCTGTCGCAAATTCAAGTTCAAAGATTTCTACAATTGCTTTGTTTGCAGAGTACAACTTCCAAATCTTTCTGAACTATATTCTTGTATGCATGCAGTTCTCAAAATCAAGAAGATTCCTTGGGAAAAAAATATTTGGCATGCACTAATCTGTAACTAAATAGCATTATTGTGAACATTAATGTCATCTGTTATTGGGGTAGTTATTCTGCTTACGTGGCTGTTGTGGAATAACTTTTTGTACACTGTAAAGAAGTGTCACAAGGATTAGTTTAATAAGAAGTTAAACATTCTATAGCTAGGTAGGATTTTGCGGGCAGAGAGAATGCTGGGCAGAAGAAGGCTGTCACCCATCAGACAAAGAAGAAGGAAAGCAGCATGGGCAGTACAGAGTAAAGGTAGTGAAGCCATGAGGCAGAAAGTATATAAATAGAAATGGGATAATTTAAGTTCTAAGAGCTTGTTAGAAACAAGTCTAAGCTATTGGCCAAGCTTTCATAATTAATAATAAGCCTCTGTGTGGTTATTTGGGAGCTGGCTGGTAGGACAGAGAAAGACTTTTACACATAGCAATGCTTATTTGATTTACTTAAGTCACAGTTATTTAAGCTGGCACTCAGGGAAATTAGTGAATTGTTAGTATCTCATCCCTTCAATACTAAATTCATAACCATTTTTCCATGACACAATGGTCATTTTAAGCCCACATGAAGCACTACACTCTTTCCTCCTGACACAGAAATCCCAAAGTTCTATTTTAGGTTGTAATCTTAGATGCTCTAGTGAATATTATTGCCTGCTATAGTTCAAGTGAGGAAAAATTCAGTATTAGAATTTAGTTGAGGATATTTTCCAAAACAAAAGTAAATAAGAAATATGTGATAGTTTTATTTGATTCTGTGAGCTCCTTCTTCTTCTTCCTTATTTTTTCTCTTTCTATCTCCTTCTGAAACCTAAATGTAAACTCAAGCAAAATTTTGATAACCTAATTAGCAGACTCATCTAGATCTTTCAAGTATAGCAGTCTATGGTAGGAGTGTAAATTTTCTTTGGTAAAGTGCATACAGAGTTGATTAGATGCACAATTAAGAAGTAAGCTAATGTTGGAATGCAAATGTGATTAACTTGTTTTGGAAACATTTCATTTAGGTGGACAAGGTAATTTTTTATTGCCTGATTAAAAATCACAGGTCCTAACCAAGACATTTTCCTAAAATAAAGTGAAGATATGCTTGTTAACAAGTGAAAAAAATCTATTTAATGAATTCTTCAAATCATAGACCAATAGCTACAATTATATAAAATTTTCTATATTTTTTCAGACTGAACTTTCTTTCCTTCCATTTTCCAATGTACTTGTGGAGTGTATTCTCAAAGCTACTACCATGTCCAATTTCACATGTGACTGATCATTGAAATACCTCAGTAATTAACTCCTATGCAGTATTTCTACATTCCATTATGTATGTATCTCAATTTACCAACTTATCAAGGTTATTCTGCTTATCACTCTTATGTTTCAGTCTTTCAGCTGGCTCAATGAAAACCTCCTCTTCATCTTCTCAAGAAATTTTAATGTAAGACAAGAACATAAGCAAAATGTTGGGGAAAAATAGGAACTTACCAATAAAATCAGCATTGGATAGTTCGGTTCACATTTCAGCCAAATGAGGCTGGTGTGTGAATTCGAGAATTTGTCAGAGCTACAGAGCCGCAGAAGGAAGGGCTTCAGTGGCAAGGCTCTGATGAAGGAGCTTCATCCAAGAGGACCCCTGAGGGGAGATCAAAGGAGAACACCTACTGGGAGAGAAATGTAAAGAAACAGACTAAAGTGAAATGTTCTTTTTAATGTATCAATTGGATAAACTCTAGAACTCCTGGTGGGAGAATGTAAAGAGATGGAGATGGGATGCCTCCACAGGGGAGGAAACATCAGGAATGGGGAAGAAATATTCGCACTATCAACTCCTGTCTTCATGCTATTCCCTCTTAATAATGTCTTCCACAACACTTGTGCCCATGATACCAAACCCTACATGCTGCCTCCCATACACTTTTTCCTACATCTGACAGTCCAATAACACAGCTTCTGTGTCTCTCTTCTATCTAAAAGTCTTCATGTCTCTTCCATATGTGGTGCATTCTCCCTTGACTGAATTCACACTTAACTATAACTTGCATTCCAGGCTCTTAGCTTGTCACCTCCTCACTGTGTGAATCTGAATTGCTCACTAATCCCCAAACCACACCTTACTTCTTCTCTATGGGATGTCGTCTCTTTATGAAACACAACTACCTTTGACATGTCACCTCTAGACTACACGTCTAATCATCCAGAGGAAGATCAAATTCTGCCCTATTCATTGACGTTTTTATAATGTTGATGGCAAAAGATATTTCTTGATGGATTGCTCTTTATTGGTAGCTCTGTGTTTGCAAGTCCTTGTCATGGCTCCATCCATATATACTAACATCTAACACTGCACTGGGAAAGGAAGCTGGGAGTTCAATGTTAAATGACTCTTGTGAAGAATGGTGTAAATCCCAACTCAAGTCATATTTCATAATGTTCCTCAGGGTTATCCACCAGCACAGTGGAACTGACTCGTTAAGGGGAGGGGGGAGTTAACCTAAGATGTTCCAGGCAAGCAAATGGGAAAATATAAAAGAGCTCAAATTTAGAATGACTAATTCCTAGATTCTATGGCAATAGCACAGTCAGGATTTTTAAATCAAGTGCCTTGTTAAATATCTGCTGCATTTAGGAATTTCAAAGATTTTAGTGTAGTATGCTTTCATAAAAATATATTTCTATTTATTTATTCTTTGTGAAAGTTACGTTTAGTAGTATGATTCTAGAACTAGTTTTCATAATATTTCACTATATAATTAATATGTGAATATTTGCAAAACAGGATAACTGTACTGTCTTAAAGGTATCACGCAGATTAGAATTACAAAATATTTTTAATAAGAAAATGGAGATGACTTGACTTTCATAGTACATAATATTTATGAAAAGGATATGAAAATCTTTCTCTTTTGATGTCAAAGAACAGACTTAGTTAGATATTTTACCTGTCTGGTTTGGAGTGATTAATAAATTTTGTCTTTGATTTTTGAAAGTAGAATCCCTGTATCATATGCACAAGAAGATTATTCTATCTATTCCTAAAGTATTCTAAAAATGGTACTTAACTATTCTGAAGGAAAAACATCTTTCATTATGCCTACGGATACAGACGGCTCCGTTAATAGGTTTCAGTAACAAGTCCCTGAATCAGGATAGAACGGAAGGAACTGAAATTCTGTTAACAGCTCTAGTTGGCTGGCATGTCAGAATCTGTAGCCAATCCATATTCACTTCACAAGAGATTAACATTTGCAGAGACTCAGCTATATTTTTGAAATATGACAAATCCACTGTAGTTTGAACAATAGGAGTGGAAGAAGGACATTATATTTTGGACTCCTACCAATCATTCCCCAGGGAATATGTCATGAAATGCCAAGAGTATGCGTCAGATCTTTATAAATGTGCTGTTTCTGTTGTGTATCTGAACAGGGAGTGTTTGTGGACCTGCTAAACAAGACCTGTCACTTCAATCATTGATTCCGTTCCTCTTTATATTGGCCATCTAAGTCCCGGTACTGGAAAAACATGATTAGGCATACCACAAAATTCGTTTGAAACAACAAGTTAATTATAAATCCTAGTGGGAAAGGCAACAGCACCTGGAACCTGTTTGCATTTGTATGTGCTTCTGACTAGATAATGGCTACAGTGTCTCAGAATCACAAAGAGATGCAGCACTTTAGGGAAAATTAGGAAAAATCTGGCTCTTCTACCAGGTTATTTATTGGATAGTAACTTTGCTAGGATTTCCTACAGAGCACACAAAAGCGATTGCTATCCTGCTGAAAGAGAAAGTATTAAGAAGGAACTGCCTGACCACAGGGAGAGGTGCATTAGATTTCCTGACAGTGAACAAGGGAAATAGATCAGTGAGAAGGAACCTGAGTGCACCCTGTGATGCACGCTAACTCTGCTCAGCAGCATTTTCAGGAATGCTTTTTAGCACCGCTTAAAGAAAGAGAATCTCCTAAGACTCAGAAAAATGATGAATTAGGAATCAAGAGATCCACAGTTCTTTCACCTCAAGAAATGTGTTACTATGTGGAAACTCCCCAGCATTTTCATATTTGAAATTTTATATTTATTGGGTATTTCATTTGTTAAGAAAAAAACTATTTCGGAGATGATTTTATTCATTCAGGAACTATATGATAAAAATTGTGTTATTTTAATTAATTTGAAGACAATGATTATTCTTTCTTCATTATTCATTGTTGTTTACAGAGTTGGAGGAAAGCATTATAAAGTAAGACCAATATCATCTTGGAGATTTTTTATATTCATCTTTCATTCCAGGATTTAAAACTAAACACTAAGTGAACATTATGCAAACTGTTAGCTCTAAGGTTTAAATTTTAAGGAGCTGATCGTGTTTTTGCTAATCAGTTCACATTGAAAATCACATTGCCTTTAAGTTTCTTGATTAAATACATTATTCAGGTAGCTAAGTTTTCACAAATATGTCATATGCATACTAAATCTTAAATAGGTTGCTAGATTAGAGTCAACAATTCACTCTGAAGTGACAGAATTTTAGCAAAACTAGCATGTTGGAAAATTAGATATTTCAAATTAATTCCCTTTGATAATGGTTTAGTTATATTTATGATTGTTATTGTTATTGGGAAAGATAAACTACAATATTGATTTTTATCTTCCTCTTTCTTTATTGCTTATTCAAAATTTACCTTTAGAACAAAACTCCATAGGAAAAAATCTATCCTATCTTATTCCTGTGACTCAAATATTCTCACCTGTGAGATACCTTAGAAAATCAAATTTGGTAATTTTACTTTATGATGTCATCACAAGTTAAAGCACAGTGTAACTTTGAATTTACATTCAAAGCCTGTGTGTGATTGTTTTATTTTTGATATATTGGTTCAGAAGAAAATAAAATAAAACTGTTTGTTATGCATGCATGTACATATCCATTCAAATACACATCTACCTGTCATTGACATACAGAGATAAAGTGTAGTTAAAAGTCACTGTGGAAAGATTAAAGTACATACCACTATTGCTGTGGGTAGTTTCATGAAGAACCCTAGAGACAGTGAGTTAGTGTCTAAAACAAAGCATACTACTTTCTAGAAATATATACAGGAACGTCCTATACACCTTGAATCTCCATATAGATTTATAATAAATTCAAATAAGATCATCTATATAGTCAGTGTGCAATACATGCAATGGTCAGTCTTTACACCAGCAGTGAAGATAAATCAGACACTTCAAACTTAATAAAACTCAAGTGTTGCTAATTCTTTTAGAAAAACAAGTGTATTTTTAAAGCTTTTTCCCTTGGTAAAATCCTTTCATTCTCATCAATACTTGAGGATCCAATTTTATTGTATCTTAAAAACAGACATTTATTTAAGTAACATTTGTTAAGGTAATAAGTAACGACCTCTACAATTTTGAGTATTAACCTTGCATGGAAGAATATGTGAGAGTCTCAGCAACCTCACAGTGAATAACCACAGGCGATGACTATCTACACTCTGTAGAAAAGGATGCATGTTTTGCTATTGTTGCCATTTACATTCTTTACTAGGAAATGTAAAGCGCTTTTATGATAACCTCACCCAGAATTCAGCTATGAATTAGTAAGACTTTTACATTTTATTCAGAAATAATGAAGCCTTAATTTCAAATAAATAGCAGAGAGATAGAAGTAGGTGCAGAAGCATGGCAGCTTAAAACAGTATTTCCCTAGCCCACTGGAAGTTGTCTGCTTGAGAATTCTCAGTGGTGACTCAGTTTCCCGCTTTGTTTTTTCTTTTCTTTGTGGAGTTTTTTTGAAGCATTTATTTTGTTTTTTTTTTTTTTTTTGAGCTTATAATGTAACTACATCATCTCAGCCTCCCCATTCCTCACATGAAAACCTCCCTTTCTATGCCTTGCTGATTTTTTTTTCAAATTCATGGCCTCTTTTTTTCATGAATTGCTCTATGTTCACATATGTGTATAATCATATACATATGAATATACATGTGTAGCTAGAGTTTTCCGGCCTTGCCCACAGTCAGGACAAATCTTTGTCACCCGCCAGTCCCACAGCCACTCAGACCCAACCAAGTAAACACAGAGACTTATATTGCTTACAAACTGTATGGCCGTGGCAGGCTTCTTGCTAACTGTTCTTTTATCTTAAATTAACCCATTTTTATAAATCTATACCTTGCCACGTGGCTGGTGGCTTACCGGCAACTTCACATGCTGATGGTCATGGCGGCAGCTGTCAGTGTCTCTCCCCTCAGCCTTCCGCTTCCCAGAATTCTCCTCTCTCCTTGTCCCACCTACTTCCTGCCTGGCCACTGGCCAATCAGTATTTTATTTGACATACAGACCATCCCACAGCACTTCCCCTTTTCTTTTTTTTAAAAGGAAGGTTTTAACTTTTATACATCTGCAAAGCCAGCTTGGTATATTTGGGAATTTGGGCGTAGCTTCTCTTACTACTTCCTGCTGGAGGGGGGCGCTGTATCTTAAGGGGACACAAAGAAAATTTTAGGATCATGGAGTAGTCCATGAGGCTGTATCGTCTGAGCCAGTTGCCTTGAAACTATTCTGGATATTGCATCATCTGGGCCATGGTGTCATTGGAGACCTTTCAGGTGGTCTTGGCTGGTCAAACCTGATGTATCTTAATCTGGAACAAATCCATAGCCTCTGGCTTTCTGTAGAAACAAAAGCAGAGCCTCTTTTCCAAAGCAACATATCCTTATAGCCAAATTTTGAAGTCAAGGTACCTTTAAAATATACATTTTGGCATAACTTAACAGCTTTTGCAATCAAATGTTTTTTTTTCAGTTACAAATATCAAAGAGAACATAATCCAGATTCTCTGTGTAGTAGCCATCTTTATGTGGCTTATTTTTTATATTACCTTGAGCCTTTTGCTTTAAACTGCAGCTTTAAACAGCGCTGCTGCTGGCTCCGCCCACTTCAGCTTCCCAACATGGTGGTGGTACCTTTTCTGCCAGCTCTGGGAGCCATCCTGGGTCTATGCTTTTATCCAAGTAGTGTGTAGCCCAGAAACCTCTTTTTGTTTTGTACTAGCAAAGGCTAAATCCACCATGCAGCTTAATGTGCCACTTGCAGAGGCCTCATTCCCGCCATACTGCAGGTCAAGCACACACGCCAGGAACCAGCCAGTAACTCAAACCGGCAGCTGCTGCTCATTTGAGAGAGACAATTAGGAAGCTGTTTTTAGCACCGTTTTAGAATCTTTTCTCAGGCTTTAGGTGGAAACTCTTGCCCTCTCGTTGGGCGCCATTTGTAGCTAGAGTTTTCCGGACTTGCCCACAGTCAGGACAAATCTTTGTCACCCGCCAGTCCCACAGCCGCTCAGACCCAACCAAGTAAACACAGAGACTTATATTGCTTACAAACTGTATGGCCGTGGCAGGCTTCTTGCTAACTGTTCTTTTATCTTAAATTAATCCATTTCCATAAATCTATACCTTGCCACGTGGCTGGTGGCTTACCGTCAACTTCACATGCTGCTGGTCATGGCGGCAGCTGGCAGTGTCTCTCCCCTCAGCCTTCTGCTTCCCAGAATTCTCCTCTCTCCTTGTCCCACCTACTTCCTGCCTGGCCACTGGCCAATCAGTATTTTATTTGACATACAGACCATCGCACAGCATACATGTGTATATGTATTCTCACATAGATAAGTAAAACTTGCCCTGACTGTATAACATCACTTAGATTTAGGTTTTTAGGCAGAAGGTTTGTAAGAGCCAGAGGATCAGTCAGTTTGCTATGTGACTATTTCTCCTACTAATGCCAAACGCTCCACACATAAAGTCTCGCCAGCATGCCTGCTAAACATGATCTACAAAGGGCAACACAAGACATGTCTAAGTGGGTGGGGGAAGCCCACAAAGCTTCAGCCCTACACTGAGAACTACACGTAGCTAAGGAATGATGGAATAGGAAAAACAGTCTTCCCCAGGGAAGAACACATCAACTGGTTATCAGGCTTCGCTTTTTTTTACAGATTTCTGTACTTAACGACTCAAATCATGGTCTGTAGATCAGTAGCGTCGGACTGCTTTCAAACTTTTTTATACATTCAGATTTGAAGCCTCCATTCCAACCTGAACACTGTCCCAGCGGGCACCTTGAGCACGGGTTGCTTGCAGTATACACTGCATTCAAGACTCAGAGCTGTCTGTGAGCTGATGCCTCCAGGGTAGAGAAAGCAATCGGTACTGGAACCTCCATGTGCAGCATTAGGGACTGAGCATAATAATCCTTTACAGCAATAATGTTGAAATTCAGCTACTGATTCTGAGCCTTTCCATCCAGAAGTGCTCTCTGTTCCCCATTTCAAGGAACTCACTAAAGTCAAGGGTGTGAAGCCAGAAAACTTGAATTTTTGGGTACCCGTGTTTTAATGTGAGAACGTTAAAAAAAAAAAAAAAAAAAAAAGGTTCATTTCTGCTTCTCAAAATTCTCAAGATATCGCTTTCTGAGGACATAGTTTTATTTACTCTGTAAAATATAGCTCTGTCCATTGTAGAATTTGTGAATATTTCTTAAATGTGGTAAGGATAGAACTTTAATATTTCAACACAAATGGTAATTATTAAACCATCAGTAACAATATCCTACATGTGAGTAGAGTTTATTTGAGTTCACTTGAAATTTCTCTTTATTCTCCCTCCTACTAATGAGAACACATTTACCAATGGCATAATCTATGTATCAGGAACAGCCATGTGGAAAAATGAAAATAAAACCATGATAAAATAAAGTAAAAATAATTATAATGTTTTAAAAGGGAAAAAAATCGTCCAACAGTTTTTGTGGAAAAGAGGAGTTATACATCACTGAATACCATTTAAACTTCACAGAACTGATGAAAACATAATCAATAAACCCCAAGATACTGGATATGAAGCCTACATGCCTATACTCAAATTATCATTTTATTTTTTAAAAATCTATTTTAATTTTTAATTCTGTGTGTGCACACGCACACACGTGCGTGCACCAATGCATGCACACAGGTGTGAGTGTCTCTGAGCGTGGGCACCCTCCGAGGCCAGAAAATAAAGCTGGATCCCTAGAATTGAATTACAGGCATGTGGGAGCCACCTGACATAGGTTCTGGGAACTGAACTCAGGTCCTCTAGAAGAGCAACCCATGGCTAAGCCATAACTCTAGATCCTAAAATTAGAATGCTCTACTTTATAACATAAGTTTTGAAAGCTAAGTGTCTCCTAGGGTATTAAAAATTAGCTTTCAGAATATTGTAAAGGTGTAGGGAAAATTTGTGGACCCTCAAAAACAGAATACTAGTTAATAACTGGTCTGGAGTTAATATTAAACTATTAAATTAAAACTGTTCTGTTTTATCCTATTTTAACTTAGTTTGAAAACCAGATGCATACGTCATCTTCAAATGGAAAGAATTTCAGTAGATTAAATTATCCAATCCATCAATAATGCATTATATTAAAGCTTTATTGCTCTTTTCAGAATCAGACCAAGTGAGACTTTGATGAAACTAGAATGTCTAACATCATTCATTAAATTATTAGTAATAGGTCTTTAAGATTCTTCCCACTCTCACATATTCCCAAATATCACATTTACATAATCTCTCCAAGTACACTTCATACACCACCAAATTCTCAGTTCTATTTCATCTTTTACAGGAAATACTGATTTATTTCATGTGAAATTTTTTTTGATAAATATAACTTACTATGTGGTTGATCTGATAATTGTCCTTTCAAATAGTGCATTTTTCTTCACTTCCTAGTGAAATTGTTTATTCTTTCTGCCATTTGTACCTTTCTTTGCAAAGTAAATATGCAATTATTTCCTAGAATACAGAAAAATCCATGTTATTGTAACAATAATGAGCAGTAAATCATGACGACCCATGAGTCATAATAGTTTTGATGAATTCACAAAAACACACATGTGCACTTATTCAATAAGACAATATTGAGGCTAGCAACAGGATTGAAATGAGACGAACTTAAGTGAAGTGTTTGTTCACAGAGTTGTGGGCAATATTAGAATAGACAGGGGTGGCATGCTCTCCAGGAACTCCCAGCAAAGGGATGCTGATTTTATCTTACACCGTGAAGGGGCAGATTAAAAAGACAGTAATTCAAAGAGGTAGAGAAACCTGAGAGCCTGGAAGAGAATCCTTGCCCAGCAGCTATGACTGCAGAACACACCAGAGCAGGGATGGAGGCAACAAGCCAAAGAGCCTTCCTCTTCTAGAAACACATGCACATTGCTGTTGTCAGGATACAACTGGTTACAAGGCCGTCCTATCCACTACCACCTTTGCAGTTAAATATGTGGATTCTCTAAGTCCACATAAAAGAATACACTAAGAAGAATGAAAGAAATAAAGAAGAAAATCAGTCTTTGAGTGATGAAACAAAAGGGGAGATTTTTCTGTTCAGCTTCCAGGTAAGTTAACATTTTAGATGTTTTATTAACTGTTTCTAATAGTTTAGGCTTTAAAGATATTGTTATTGTTTAACACTTATGAGACAAAAAGACTGAACAAACAAAAACAAACACTGAAATGCTGTTCTGGCTTTTTCAAATACAACATTAAAATCAAATATTAATTCCTTGCCTGCAAAACAAGTTGATTTCTAGTTCTTACTTGAATAGCTTGTATTAGGTTTTCTCACAAGTATTGCCACACAGACTACCTACTGTTAGGTGACTTATAGCAATCTGGTTATGCCAAATAAAACTAAACATTATATCTGTGTATTTTTAAAAATAATTTCTTGTATCCAAAAATCTGAATTCTAAATTTAGAGCCTTGTCTAATAAACCAGAATGTAAATCCCTCAACCTAGAACACCACGTAGCATGGGTAACTGTTTTTCTGTTTACCCATAGGAGTTTTGTCATAGTTTGGAGATCTCCTCTTCTTTTTCTAATTATTCTGACACTGTGTAAAGAAACTAAGGTTATATTTCCAAGACTAATAAAATTATACTATTTTCAAACTTAAATTTATAATTTTAATCTATTGCTTCTCTGAAAAAATGGCCTAGAGTTAAAAATCTTGTAATCTACCATCCAATTTTGGAAGCATTACAAATCAACAACAACAAAAAATAAGAGTAGAGAGTCTTATTGTTAGTCAGACCCTTGCTTTCCAACTCTACCATCAGTTTTATGTTCACCAACTTTCCTCTTAATCAGATTCAATGGTGTTGAATGACTGAGAGCTGAAGTAAATACACTTTGGTGGAAAGACTGCTGTAGTTGGACACATTTACTTATTTTCTTAAATCAAATTCCAATACTGTAATATATTCAGTGGCTGTTAGTGAATTCTTGACATAAACTTGCAGTAAGATGTATACAGCATTAGTTATCCCTTCATACTTAAGAAGAAGTGATACGGTCTAGTTTGTGAGAAAGCAGCTCAACAAAGTTAAACAGAGCACCATGTGACTGGTCTGATTACTAAAAACTGTCAATGTAGGAATGACGAAAAGTCCTTGCTAATTTTTTTTTGTTTTCTTTTGTTTTTCTGATAATGTGGAAACTGCATATTGATAATATGATTTTTCTTCATGAGAAGCTGAAATAACAAAATGCAAATGTTTTGAGCATGTGTCATTGACTAAAGATAAATTTCATGAGAATACAACCCAAAAAATGTTAAAACAAGGGACAGAAGGAGAACAGACAGAGAACTATCATGTTTTACTCACCATCTTCAGTATTTGAACCTGCAGGAGACCATGTGGGCTGTACTCTACACAGTTACAGTAGAAAAGTATCTGACCATAATCACCATGTTAGTTTAAGGGTCCAGGTGCCACACATTAAAGCTCCCAGTGCTAAAATTGATGAATCAATTTGAAAAACATCTAAAACCACCTGGTTCTCATTCTGCAGCCCTAAAGCAGGCGTGTGGTGTTTTACTCTGTTGCCGTTCAGCAGATTCCCAAAGCTCATCTGCCTCCATTTTAACAGCAGTCCAGTATATAGACACTTAACTCCCTGCACAATATCTGAACAGGCCAGAGATTCATAAGCTCTGCCAATAAGAACTTCAACAACAAAAATTTAAATAAGGCAAGGTGGGGAACTCTGTGCATGCTACGCCATTTAATAGATCACTTTAGAAGAGAAGTAGAAGAAAACTGTATTCATTCACCATTTGCAGGATCAATCCTGTACAGTGGCTCTCCATAAAATACAAGAGCTTACCACCTCCCTCAAGTGCCTGTGGCTGTATGGTGAGCTGAGCATTGATAAAGCATTCACTACAGTAAACCAGCATTTAATCACAACTTTTTTTCTGCTCAGACATGAAAGCAGACATTTATGATGGCATTTTTCCCCTCTTTGGCAGCATAAGGCTGACATTTACTGATATTCCTAAAATCAACCAACACCATAATGCATCAATCCATTTAATCTAGTGTAAAGGAGTCCCAAGTTTGGGCAGTAAAAATTAGTTTAGCATGTAGTATACCACAGGCACTGCCTCTACTGTTCTAGGTCCTGAATCTCATTGGTGTTCCCAACAATATGGAGGATGTCTTCTGAAAGCTGTTGAAATGATATAACAAGATTTGGCTACCCCAGTGGATTCCAGACCCAGCAATTTGCACACCCATTAAATATACTCCATCAGAAAGCCAAATTTTAACCACAGTAAGGCTATTTTAAAAAATTAGTTCATTGGGAGATTTATATAAAAAAGTTAATCATATTCTCTCCTCCCACAACTCTTCCAAGATCCATCCCCTCTTTGTGATGAAGCCAATTTTGTATTCTTTTTCTTAAAACCCTAAAAGACCACTGGCACTGTCCTGACATTTGAGATGTCTAGTCTTCCGCTGGAATATGGTTGACTCGCCAGTTATTACACTCCTGGAAAAAACTGACTTCTCATTTTGCAGTACAAGCAATTGCTAATAGCTACACGGCTAAGGGTGGTATTGTGTCTGCAACTCCAGTCTCCATGCTGGGAGTTGGTCTGGCTTGGGCTTGTAGTCTTTATACATATTTAAAGCTGCTGTGAATTTATATGTGTAGCTGCCTTGCTATGCACAGAGATGATACTTTCTTATAGTTATCTACTGCCCCAGCCCTTAAACTCCTTCTCCCAACTACCACAATGATCCCTGGTGTGTTTTGTTGTTGTTTTGGGGTTTTTGTTTTTTGCTTTCTTTTTTTTTTTGGTTGTTGTTGTTTGTTT
Organism: Peromyscus leucopus; assembly: GCF_004664715.2. Lineage (NCBI taxonomy): Eukaryota > Metazoa > Chordata > Mammalia > Rodentia > Cricetidae > Peromyscus > Peromyscus leucopus. The sequence continues at coordinate 59,726,871 of NC_051074.1, forward strand.
TTTGTTTTTTGGTGAGGGGGAAGTATATGTCCCTATCAGGGAGAGCATTCTTATTCTCTGCATCATGGCCAGTTGTAAGTCATTAAGTAGAAAATTATCTGATGAAGGTTGGATATGACTGATGATTCCTTTTTTTATTCCAATAGCTTAGAAAACACTTTCAATTGCTATGAAAGCTAGACAGTATAGATGAAGTTTCCAAGTCCATACCAGTTTGATTTTGCCATGTTCTAGTCTCAATTATGTGATATCTTCAGTAATATGAGCTTTACATTATATTCTGGAGAGTAAGAGCAATGGCAAAATCCTGCGTCTCAGGGTTTATATTGATGTCAAGAAACACTATGACCATGGTGAATCTTATAAAGGAAAATATTTAATTGGGGCTAGCTTACAGTTCAGAGGTTCAGTCCATTATCATCATGGAAAGAAGTATGGCAGCATGAAGGCAGACATGGTGCTGGAGAAAGAACTGAGAGTTCTACATCTTGATCTGCAGGCAGCAGGAAGTAAACTCTGTATCACACTGGGCATAGTTTGAGAAAGGATACCTCAAAGCCTACCCTCACAGTGTCATACTTCCTCCAACAAGGCTGCATCTCCTCCAACAAAACCATAGCTCTTAATAGTTCCTTTGAGGGGCATTTTCTTTCAAATCATCACATTTTTTAATGTTCAGGTATCTATAGTTGGACATGTCTCATTCACAAGCACTCCCAAAACACCACTAAGAGGCTTAATATTACTTGTACATGGCTGGTCAATAGCTCAGGTTTGTTACTACCTAACTCTTTTAATTAAATCAACCCATATTTCTTATCTATGCTCCAACACATGGCTAATGGTTTGTTACTTATTTTCTATACATCCTACTTCCTCAACAGCTGGCTGGCATCCTCTGATTGTGTCCTTCATTCCATCATTCTCAGTTTGTGTTTTCTGCTTAACTTTATCCTGCTCAGCTATTGACCAGTTAGCTTGTTTATAAAACCAATCATAGGACATATATTCACACAGTATACAGAAGGATTATTTCACAGCATTTCCCCCTTTTTGTCCAATTTAAAAAATGAAAGTTTTAACTTTAACATAGTAGAATTACATAAAACAAAAATAGTTATGGAGTAAGAATTATAGTTACAACATCTAGTCTATTTGTACTTGGAAAAATTAGAACAAATACTCTATTATTTATTTTATCTTGGTGAGCCTAAAGTTTTATACTTAATTTGCTTTCTATCATAACTAAGAAAAACTAGAAGTTTAACTATTTAGTCTTTAACTCCATCATGCCCCTAAAAGGATGAAATGTTATCTAATGACAGGGACATCAGACTTTCTGGACAGTCACCCAAATCCCTTTGTAATGTTGGGCATCCAACTCTGACCTATAGGCTTAGCATATCTGACAAACTTTCCTGTGAAGCACGGAATTTTGAAGGAGTGTTGTTGCTTGAGTTTTCCTACCTTGCCCACAGTCAGGACAAATCTTTGTCACCCGCCAGTCCCACAGCCGCTCAGACCCAACCAAGTAAACACAGAGACTTATATTGCTTACAAACTGTATGGCCGTGGCAGGCTTCTTGCTAACTGTTCTTATAGCTTAAATTAATCCATTTCCATACATCTATACCTTGCCACGTGGCTGGTGGCTTACCGACATCTTCACATGCTGCTGGTCATGGCGGCAGCTGGCAGTGTCTCTCTGCGTCAGCCTTCCACTTCCCAGAATTCTCCTCTCTCCTTTTCCCACCTACTTCCTGCCTCGCCACTGGCCAATCAGTGTTTTATTTATTGACCAATCAGAGCAATTTGACATACAGACCGTCCCACAGCACTTCCCCTTTCTTTTTTTTAAAAGGAAGGTTTTAACTTTTACATATCTCCAAAGTCAGCTTGGTATATTTGGGAATTTGGGCGTAGCTTCCCTTACTACTTCCTGCTGGAGGGGGGCGCTGTATCTTATGGGGACACAAAGAAAATTTTAGGATGATGGAGTAGTCCGTGAGACCGTATCGTCTGAGCCAGTTGCCTTGAAATGATTCTGGATGTTGGATCATCTGGGCCATGGTGTCATCGGAGACCTTTCAGGGGGTCTTGGCTGGTCAAACCTGATGTATCTTAATCTGGAACAAATCCATAGCCTCTGGCTTTCTGTGGAAACAAAAACAGAGCCTCCTTTCCAAAGCAACATATCCTTACATCCAAATTTTGAAGTTAAGGTACCTTTAAAATATACATTTTGGCATAACTCAACAGCTTTTGTAATCAAATGTTTTTCTTCAGTTACAAATATCAAAGAGAACATAATCCAGATTCTCTGTGTGGTAGCCATCTTTATGTGGCTTATTTTTTATATTACCTTGAGCCTATTGCTTTAAACTGCAGCCTTTTAAGCCTGAAACGGCGCTGTGGCTGCTGGCTCCACCCACTTCAGCTTCCCAACATGGTGGTGGTATGTTTTCCGCCAGCTCTGGGAGCCATCCTGGGTCTATGCTTTTATCTAAGCAGCGTGTAGCCCAGAAACCTCTTTTTTTGTTTTATACTAGCAAAGGCTAAATCCACCACGCAGCTTAATGTGCCACTTGCAGAGGCCTCATTCCCGCCATACTGCAGACCGAGCTCTCACGCTAGGAACCCGCCAGTAACTCAAACCGGCAGCTGCTGCTCATTTGAGAGAGACAATTAGGAAGCTGTTTTTCCGCTCCGTTTTAGAATCTTTTCTCAGGTTTTAGGTGGAAACTCTTGCCAACACGTTGGGTGCCATTTGTTGCTTGAGTTTTCCTACCTTGCCCACAGTCAGGACAAATCTTTGTCACCCGCCAGTCCCACAGCCGCTCAGACCCAACCAAGTAAACACAGAGACTTATATTGCTTACAAACTGTATGGCCGTGGCAGGCTTCTTGCTAACTGTTCTTATAGCTTAAATTAATCCATTTCCATACATCTATACCTTGCCACGTGGCTGGTGGCTTACCGGCAACTTCACATGCTGCTGGTCATGGTGGCGGCTGCAGTGTCTTTCCGCGTCAGCCTTCCACTTCCCAGAATTCTCCTCTCTCCTTTTCCCACCTACTTCCTGCCTCGCCACTGGCCAATCAGTGTTTTATTTATTGACCAATCAGAGCAATTTGACATACAGACCGTCCCACAGCAGAGTGTCCTACCTTGTCTTGGCAAAGTTTGACAGTCACTTTCTTTTGCATCCTCCTGGTCCAGTTTGGACAGTATCTGTCAGCAATTGAGGCAAAGGCAGATTTTTTTGTGCACATGACTAGCTTTTACCATAGAGAAAACAAAATCCAGATAGAGTTTCTTATATGCCCATCATATTTTTTGAAGTAGATTGGTGCTGCCAGGAGCAGACATGTCTTACTGTTATGAAAAGACATATTAAACATGCTAAATGCCATATTCTGTAGGTTTTTGAAGTGTTTGAAGACCATCTAACTACCTAAATATGTCTGTGTATGACATGACATTAAAAAAATACCTAACATGTCTATAAGTTTGACTGTTATAGATGACTATTGATCTGTTTTTCTTTATTATCCTGAATAGTTTGTAGTAATAACTTTCAAGGATTACTAGTTTACATTACATTGTTAAATGAGCTGTATAGGCACAATAATTTAAATAAGAGTAGAAATGTGTGTTCAATGTATCTAACTAAAATAATCTTAAATTTGTATCAATAGACAAAAATCCATACCGACATAAAATATTTAAGATTATTTATTGCTTTACTGGTTTAAAAGTAGACTCACTATTCTACCTTTTTATTCTTTCATTTCTATATCACCTATTTTCTCTTTAGAATGTGATCCCTGAATCTAATCTCCTTTGTTCAGCTTTTTTCTTGACCATTACCAATACCAACCCCCATAAATGATGATGAATATCCAAAACCCATTTTTTGGAATGTGAGTGTGGTTCTCTAGACTACTTCCTGTTGATTGGGGGCACTGGTAATCATTTGGAGACCCTGAGAAAATTTAAGATTATAGTTAAGTCTTGCCTAGAGTAGTTTGTGAGGCTGGACCATCTCAGCCAGCAGCCTTGAAGCTGTTCTGGATGAAGGACTCCAAGGAAACTGCAACAGAGGCATTTTGAAATGCTGGATCACCTGGACCATTTGTTTTCATTGGTGTCTAGTCCCCTCATTCTGAAAATACATGAACTTTTAAAGATAAAATACATATTTGCATTAATACAATTTTACAGACTGTGCATTGTACACAAGTTGGCCAAAGATGATTTTTTTTCTTTTATGACTGAGCAGGTAAAAATATAAACCATGTGTCTTGTATTTCTTCTACATTTATTTCTGTATATTTCTAGCCAGAATTTTCATGGGACTTTACTGGTTTAAAAGTAGATTCAATATTCTACCTTTCAATTCTTTCATTTCTATATCACCTATTTTCTCTTTAGAATGTGATCCCTGAATCTAATCTCCTTTGTTCAGCTTTTTTCTTGACCATTACCAATACCAACCCCTATAAATGATGATGAATATCCAAAACCCATTTTTTGCAATGTGGGTGTGGTTTCTGTTTTTGTTTTTTGGTCTGAATCTATCAAACCTGATCATCTTTAACCTTGAACAAATCCACAGTCTTTTATTTTATATGGAAATAAAAGTAGAACCTCTTTTCCTAATTAACATATCTTTTGACTTCCAATTTGAAGTCAAGACATTTTCAAAGTATGTAGGTTGGTTTAATCCAACAGCATTTATAATCAAATGTCTCTTATTCGCTGTTGCTACTTCCTCAGTAGTCAAAAAATTCAAGGCAACACAATAATGTACAGTATCCAGATTCTGTGTATTTTCCATCTTTGCCTGTCTTTTATATTACTTTACTCCCCTTTTACTGACTTTATTTTATAGTTATTTTAAAACTATATATATTTAATCTATGACTGTATTATGTTCTTTTTTTCTCTTTCCCAACCCTATGTATATTTTTGAACACACTGTAAGCTGTTTAGAGGGTTTTTTTTTTTTGTTTTTCTGATCTGAATCTGTCTTTCCTGCATATCTCTACCTTTTTCAGGCCACATGAGCCTTTAAACTGCTAAATAGTGTGGCTAGGACTAAAGCAGTGGCTTTGGTGGCTGACTATGCCCCTCTCCTTGGTCTGTGAGAGCTTAGATTCACCACGGAGGTATTAGTGGGAGTCACTTTTACTTCCCCATTTCTGGGGATTTTTTGGGGGGTCCACACTGTCACCAAGTACCATGCCACTCACTGTTCATAAACCCCATTTAAGGGTTCAGTAGCAGGACCCCCTAAAAGAGCCATCCATGCCACCAGCAGGAACCAAGGAACCACGTCTTAAAGGAGCCATGCTTCTGTTTGCCGCTAGCAAACAGGGCTTACCAGAGGAAAGACAGTTACCAAGAAGCTACATTTGATTTCATATTTGTGGTTTTAGAGCCCACTTTTAAGGTTTTTCAGGCTTTATGTAGATGTGTGGCCCTGGACCCTGGGCACAATATGTAGGCAGTGTTTTCCTTTCCCAAACACCTGCTCCCTCTATGTCTTGCTGGTGACCTTTGACTCTGCCCTTCCCCATCCCATCATTCTCAGTTTGGCTTTCCCACCTAACTTTATCTTATTCAGCTATTGGCCACTTTATTAAACCAATCATAGCAATATATATCCACACTGTGTACAGAAGGATTATTCCACAGCAGGTATTCATGGAACTTCAATGGCCATCACCTCCAAAAGTTGGAGCCTGTTTCTGACACTGGCCTTTTTATTTGTTGGTGCCTGGAGTCTAGTAAAAGCATTGTTGTCTCTCTGGATCTCTGTCTCCCTGTGTGTCTCTGTGTCTGTCTGTCTATCTTTCTGTCTCTGTCTCTCTTTCTCTCTCTCTCTCAGATTCTACAGTAGTAGGTCATTATATTTTTAAAAGGTCTTTAGTGTTATTTATCCCTCAAATATTAGCACTTCTATCCTACCATCCAATCCCTGTCTCACCAGTATGACACTTCCTTTTACATTTTGGGATGAATGGCAAAGGTCCCTACTGCCACCAGATGATGATCCTATGTATATAAGATTCCACAGTGTTCTAGTAGTGAATTGTTCCTCAGTAAAGGCTCATCAAACTTATGCATACCTTCCTCTTAAACAAAAATAGTGTATTTAGGAAAGGTCTAAATCTGATTTAAAATCCTTTCCAAATTACAGAAGGATATGTCTTCCAGTATGCTTAGTCTTTTACCCATCACCTATTAGAATAGCTGCTGCCACTCCTACTACCTGTCCATCAGCTAACTGAGGAGCCATTTGGAAATGATTGTGGCACTATAGTTACACATAGTGGAGAGTGGTAGGGATGCGTAAACTGGCAGGAGATTTTAAGCAGTACCCTTGGATCCTGGAGGCACTATAACACATTCTCACAAACAACCTTCATGATTTAAGAATTTCCACTGACTCTGTAGTGGGTAGCCATTCCAGCTTTGGTCTGGAAGTTCCAACCCCCACTGAGGCTTTGGTGACTGTCATGCCTACAAGTCGGTGCCAAGGGAGGGTCCTGAAGACCAAGACCGGGATGCCTGTGCTCTCTTGTTTTTTTGGACCTGGACATTAGTGGTAGACCCAGGGGAGTTTGCCAGAGAACACCTCCAGACTGCGCTGTGTCTTTTTCAGAACCCGCCACCTACCTAGCCCTTTATTTGTAGGTTACCCACTAAATAAATCTTTCTTTTAAGTATGTGGAGTGGCCTTAATAATTTTACCAATATCTGGTGCCCAACAATGAAATGGATAGGTATAAAATATTATGATAGATTATTATATATGCTAGTAAACAAATTTAGTAAAATAGCAGCCTTAGATAATTTACACTTTAATTTGCACTGTTATGGATTCTTATATGTTGATATAAATGTAAACTATTTTTATATGCCTGTTTAATATAATTTGTATATTGATAAAAATACAGAACTATATTTCTTTTTTTTTTTTTTTTTGGTTTTTCGAGACAGGGTTTCTCTGTGTAGCTTTGTGCCTTGCCTGGGACTCACTTGGTAGCCCAGGCTGGCCTTGAACTCACAGAGATCCGCCTGGCTCTGCCTCCCAAGTGCTGGGATTAAAGGCGTGCACCACCACTGCCCGGCGAAACTATATTTCTTATAATGTACATATATTTCAACTCTTATTTGAAATATTTGTATATTGATGCAAATGTAAATTTATCTGTTATACTTTATGTATGTTCTACTTCTCTTTAGGATATTCGGTATATTGATATATATTTAAGATTATTGTCATATTGCATATTGCACTATATATTCCTACCTCTGTTATAAATATCTTGTGTATTGTCACAATTTTGAAGTCATCGTTCTTTACCATACATTTGTTTATAGACTGTTTACCTTGTTTACATGAAGCCTTAGTCCTTAGGTTATTTTGGTAGATAAGACTTATAGATTTATAGTCACCTATGCTTGTCATCTCTATAGTTATGTTAGGTTATCCAGATTTACAGATACATAAGTTAGATGGACAGGTAATCTTCAAACACTTCATAGACCTAGAGAATATGGCATTTAAATAACTTAGAATTCTGTTGATGTGAGACACAATTGCTCCTGGCAGCACCAATTTGATCCCGAAAGAATGTTGGGATTCTAAGACATTTCCATTTGGAAGTTTGTCTTTTTGGCACAAAATGGCCTACTGGGCAAAGAATTGCCCTTGCCTCAACTGCTGACACTACGAATGCAATGCTGTCCTTTGTGGTAAGTGGGACACAAGGAAAGCGACCACTGTACTCTGCCAAGACAGGATAGGATGTTCTTTCAGAATTCCTGCTTCTGAAAATGGTCTGTCAGATTTGAATGCACCAACAATGCTGAGAAACATTAGGTGACTGTCCAGGCTGCCAGCTGTCTCGGTCTACTCTTGCAAGATTCCCAAAAGTTGCTTGCATCCACCTACCATTTCTCAGGTACCATTATGTTCCATCTCAGGTCTTTGATGGGATTGAAGACTAGCAGATATATATATATATATATATATATATATATATATATAGTCTTAGATAGAACATATTAAGTATTAGATTCAGGTTCTTTAGGATAGGATACCTTTTGGAATGATCTTTGTAACACACCATTTACCTACGCTCTAGACTTCTCTGGATTTTGGTATGTGTTTCTTGCTTGATATTGTTTGCATTGATTGTAGTTCCATCTTATCTAGGTCATTATCCCTCATTACTCCTGGACAATATTTGATAACCATCCCTCTGTATATAATCTTGCATTAAGTTAGAACCTTCTTATTTAGACAAAAAGGGGGAGATGTAGTGGGTAGCCATTCCAGCTTTGGTCTGAAAGTTCCAATCCCCACTGAGGCTTCGGTGACTGTCATGCCTACAAGGTGGGGCCAAGGGAGGGCCCTGAAGACCTGAGATCAGGACGTGCCACACTCTCTTGTTTTCCTGAACCTGGATGCTAGAGTTAGACCAAGGGGAGTTCTCCAGAGAACACAGCTAGACTGTGCTGTGTCTTTTCCAGAACCCTCTACCTACCTATCCCTTCATTTGTAAGTTACCCACTAAATAAATCTTCCTTTTAACTATGTAGAGTGGCCTTAATAATTTCACCATAGACTCTTAGGTTGTGGCTCACATACAATCTGGAGAAGAAAAACAAATACCTTTCAAAAATTTAAACAATCCATTCTCAGGCTCCCACATCTTCCTATTTTTACGCCACTTGCATGAGTGCTCACCAACTTTTAATTACACTGACATAATCCTACAAAGCTACTGACAAGTAGACATATGTGAAGAAACAAAAGAAAATAAGAACTTGCTCTGGCTTCCTTAGAGATAAAATGTGCCCACATAAGCACAGCCCAAAGCGCTCGGCCTCTGGGTGGCCCTATCACTTGGGACATTCCTTGAAACTGTCCTTAACTAAAGTTGTTCTGAGTACCCAGTGAAAATGAATAGCTCTTTGCTGATGAAGTGTGTCTCAAAGAGATGCTCCTCATTTAGGTAGGCAAACTCATCAAATTTAAAATTCTGACAGTTGTCCTTGGAGCTACCAGAGATCTTCTTGCTATGACAGACTCTGCACAGGATTCTCCCAAGATATCCTCAAGTGGCATGTGACAACAGAATCAAGAACAATATTCTAAGAAATCTGTCTCAACTTCTTTTAAAATTTACTCAGATAACTGATTATAATCAAAAGACTTGCTTGATGATTTAGATAGTCCTTCAGTGGGTCATTGAACTACATGTATTGAACTTGATTGAACAAATCAGTTGTCTATTAAAACACAATCATTTAGGTTATTAAGGAAAATGTGACCTCTAAACTGGAATTCTCTGCTACTTGACTTCCACTGAATTCACTGTCTGCCAGGTTTCACATATAGCACAGTCATGATGTCTGACCTCCACTGATTGTCTTGGGTGTCAACTTCAGTTAAGTTGAAGAATATTTACCAAGAGAAAAAAGATGTTCTTATGTTTATAAGTACTCAGATTCAATTCCCATGCACCTTTTTCCAGGACTAACTGTCCACAAGACATTTACTAACCGGTGAATTATGATCCCCTGCCCACAGTCCCCAGATGTCAAAACACATCTGCTTGATACCTGAGCATTAGTACTGTGGGGAACTGGAAAGTCTCTGATTGCATGTCCCACTTATATTTACTAGATGTATATAATAGCTATAATCCCTAGTGCCTCTGGTTTCTTACATAAAGTGAGAACTATGTCAAGTCATAAAACACAATACTAGTCACTACTGGAGCAAAAAATAAGTTGCATCTGATGCCATTCATATCTAAAGAAGAACCTCTGAAATACAATCATGAAAAATAAGACATCTTTTCCCAGAATAGAGGATCTAAAATTAAAGCACATGGTGGAAAGAGGTGCAGTGCCTTCCCTGATCTTGACATTAAACTTAACCTTCCCATGATGATGTAAGTGCTGTCCCTGTGGGTAAAGATGTAGATATTATTCCAATGGGAATGCTTACTGTGACTGTTGTTATTAGCATATTTATTTGATGTGTGAGTAGGAAGGCTGCTTAATGATCCCCAAAGGCTACCAAATCTGGCTAAGAAAAATTTTCAATACCTTTGGTTCCACAATTGCACCCAATAATGGCTGGGAAATTGCTAGGCATCCTTTCCAAATTATCTGAAGTCAGCTTGCTAGCAGACCTTGACTACAAACAAAATCCACCCAATCTTTATAGGAAGTGGGTCAGACAGTGTCAGAGTATAATGAACGACCAAAAGGCTGAAATAAAGTTCATCGCCTGAAGAAGGGAAGACTGAATGGTTTACTGAATGCAGAGCCTTTCACGGGGTTAACGTTTCTCTTGAGTGAGTGACTCCATAAAAGAGCCACAACTTAGCATACAGTTATTTGTAAACAGTTTGTCTTACTTGAATGAAAATATAAGTGGAACCAACAAGAAATTTTGCAGGTCATTCTCCTTATGATCCAGTTTGGATAGTAAAGATCTGTGCTAATAGCCGCCACCACAGTTTCTGCGTCCCAGAACTGCTTACATCCTTGTTATCTCACCTCAACACCTGCAATTCTGATAGAGTTCCCCACTCCTTGACCACTGCATATTCCTTACAGAATATAGACCTCTATTCCCTACTGTTGCTTCTCAAACTATAAGTTAGACAATGTTGTGGCTCTGTTAATGCTAAGCCTGGAGCTGCCACTCCACGGTGCCATTCCTATGCTCATCCTCTATATATCCTCCTGAGGCATCAAGATACCAGTGGTAGCAGCAATACTAATAAATATATTTTCTTAAGTTGTTCTACCACAAATCCTGACTCAAGATACTTGTTACTCTTTTCGTCGTCTAACCATGTTTTCAACATCTCAGCATGCTTTCCTTCATTCTCCTGTATGAGAAGTGGCATGCACAACATGTATGGGTCTGCCTTAGTGATGTTTGCACAGAATTTCCCCCAGAATGGAGGTAACAATCTATGTCCTGATGCTAATGTCAAAACAAGCTCTACTTTGTAATGACAGTTTTTTTTTTTAATTTACAAGAGACGAATATGTGGATTTATGAATGAATAAAAGGTACAAAGCTCCATTTTAACTGGAAATGAATGTTTAAGTCTACGGCTCTTTGTATCACTCATTTTATTTATGTTCTGCATGCATTATATCAAGATGTTCACCAGGTGGTATGAGAAAAAACATGGTTTCATGGGAAGCTTCTTTTAAACTATGTTTCTAACCATGCCCATATTTATTTTACAAGCCTGCCATGTTGTCTCTATCCTGACAGAAGTTGTTTAAAGCTGATGATAGACATCAAAATTGGGCTTGTAGGAGTTTCCACTCTCCATGTGGTTGTTATAAATATTGTCTCCTTTCCCTTTCTTATTCACACAAGGTCTAACATGCCTGACAGCTTTTATGACAAAAGTTGATAGTCAATGTTCAATCACATGAATTAGCTTTTGGTTCATTTAGTTTCCTTTAATCCATAATCCCTGATAAAGCCTGCTAACACTAATAAAGGAACACTCTTAGGTCGCCTTTTTCCATTCAGATAATCTGTTGTATTCTCTTATAGAATTTCCTTCAGTTAGTTTAGGTATCCTAACATCTCTGTTAGTAAATTTCTTTGTGTTTTTTTTTTATACATTTTGATTTACTTTTCACCCATTGTGTCTTCATCAGATACCCCCCTTTTTGTCTCCTCTCCCTGACCTTTTCATCCTTCCTAATCAAAAATTTTAGCTAGAGTGGCTTTCTTTGTTGGAATAAACTGAAAATAGTTCAGACACCTACAAGAAGATATCTTGTTAGACTGATTTAAATCTATCACCCACTCATAGTTTAGGCATTGACAATATTTTGTAATTGCTCTCTGAAAGGCATAATGTAAATGTTCAAGACCAAACTGTAAGCATTGCAGCTCAGATGGAAAGGTATCCTGGCAGTTAGGAGCCAAGGAAGACCACAAAGTCACTGCAAGCATAGCAGTTTACAGCTCTCCTCCTCCAGCGCCAGTGTAACAAATCTGCTGCTCCAGGAGGGGAGGGTCTCCCCAGCAAAGTTGGTACCGCTCTTCTCCAGAGTAGTGTTGCAGCTCTGCTCTAATTGGCTAAAGTTTCCCCAGGAAAGTGTTACAGTTCAGCTCCACTCCACTTTGCTCTGCTCCAACAGAAGTTGCTAGTGATGACTCCACTCCTGTGCAAGTGTATACATATATACGTACATATATGCATGAACTAATCACACACATCTATGTTTATCTAGCAATAAAAAGGTGGCTGTGAACTTGAGAGGGGGAGTGAACATAGGATATGTTAGAGGATTGGAAGCTGAGAAGGGCTGGACTGAGTAAAGGGAAGGTGGAAATTATGCATTTCTATTTATTAAAAACATTTAAAAGAATATTATATTGTTCCCTTAGGTATGCATAAGAGGAAATAACTAGTGTTATGGGTTCTGACCACAATAAAATTATAAAATAAATGCCAGTAACAACAAAAAGGAACAAAAGTAAGAATATTACGCAGATAGAGAAAGTTTTTCTGAACTTGTATCCCTTGTGTCATTGAGAAGGTGACATGAAATGTCTATGTTGGCCTCTCTGAATATCTTTTACAGGGAAAACTAGTGACATTTAACATTTTTATTTCAAGGCTTTTTTTTCATTAAGTACAGACAAACTGAAATAGAAAACTAGTGGATCTGAATTTTTGACAAAAGGAATGCTGTGTGCGACAAGATAACACGTATATGATTTTAGCACTGTGGCTAATTGTAAGGCATTCTCAGGATTATGAGGAAATAAAAAGATATATGCAGAGCAGTTCATAGTGATTTGAAAATCATCACTGTTTTCAAGATAATGGATAACACAAAGCAGGCCACATGCTGAAAGCTCAGGTTTTTAGTTTAAAAGCATTTTACAGAAATATATATATAAAAAAAGCTTCAGTCCGCTAATTGTTTGTTACCATCATTTCACTTTTTAATTCCACCTCAATTTTAATGGAGATTTATTTTCTGAAATATTTTACATTCTGAATTATGTTCCTTCGAACCTTCTTTTATTGGCACCTGCAGTGCGTGGGTGTTCTTCAAGTTTCAGAGGCTGAATGAAGTCTAATTGACTTCATTGTTGGCAAACAAAGCATCGGTTCTTTTTGAATCCATAATTAAAATGATTTGGCTATCCTAAGGATACACTATAAGTCCACCAGAATGATCCTATTGAAACACATGTGAGAATGAAAGTCCATTTGCATGTTGCCACATCATTTTGATTTGTTTCTTTCCTTTGAAGATTCCAGTTGAATATCCATAAAGGAGAATCTTTAAGTACTGTATAGAGAAAATCCTTGCTGAACATTTTGAAAGACAGTAGAAACTCATCAGAGATGATTGAGCTGGCAGAAACTGCCTAGATATTGGTTTTCCACAGATGTACTGAGAAACATTACGGCTGGGCTGTGATGAGCTCAGAAACATTCCAACTTTCAAAATGTAAACATTGCCAGGAACGGTATGCAAATTACAGTAATGGTGAAGGGAAGTTTTAGCACCATCATAATATTCCATTTTAAAGTGAAAACATCTGTGGAATGCAGTAATTCATTACCATCAACGGAGTTTGCAAGTTCTCTTCTTCCACTGGATCTTATAGCTTGCAATGAGTGAGAAACGGAAAACAAATAAATTTAATGATACCATGGCACTATGTTCCATATTTAGAAACTGTAGCCACAGTGTCCCTTGTATATATCACAGTGGACTAAAAAAAAAAAAAATAAAAAATAAAAAAAAATCACACTAAAATTGTGTCAGTTTCTACAGTATAGTTCCAAAGTCATTTCGACTCCCATTGACTCTTGACAATTTAAGATTTCCCATCTTAGGTACACAGACAAAGCACTTGTGAGCTCAGGATGCACATTTCACCTCAAAAAGTCGATGGGTTTACTTCAAACGAGCTATACAAAACTCAACTGTAGTTTTCCCAGGATGGCCTATTCGTCTGTGCCCTGTCAAGCCCGAGCCTGCCTGAGAACTATTGGATAGAGTGATCCTAAATACCAAATGTTTATGGTCACTAAGACATAAAATTATCATTCATTATTATTCTGCACAACACTAATCATACTTCCCTCCAGAAATACATTTACAGGTATTTTGAAAAATTCAGCAGTTAATCTTATTTGTGACACCAATTACAGGTGCATCTGGAGTAGATAGCTTCTCCTTTGTTTGTGGGGTCACCACTGTAATGTCTGTTTGCCTACTTGGTTCACTGCCGAGACTGCACAATGCTAATGGAACAAAGGTTGTAACTACGATGTTTCCACTTCTGCTTTTTTTTTTTTTTAATTTTCACAAACTTTTGCTTTCATCCAATGAACTTTTATCCAAAAAATTTTCAAACTACTTTTAAGATAATGAGGGATTTTATTATTATGCAGCATGACATTGTGAACCTATGTTAACACCTGTTGCCGGTATGAACTATAATGTAATATGACTTAGGTCCTTTGGGGGACAGGGTGTGTGTGTGTGTGTGTGTGTGTGTTTATGTGTGTTGTGTTGTTTTTCTTAAATCTTAAGTAAGAAAATTATCTGGAGTCCAGCACTGCTTTGCACTCTATATTTATACTACCAGGAACACGGAATGTTGTAACAGGAAATGCCGAGCATAAACACAACCGTCTGGGGCCATTCAGAGGAAGCATCCCTGAAGAAGCATTCTGTCCTGGAGAATACTCCACTGGCAGAAACTGTTCTTTTCAACTCGGTGCATGCCATCTCTAGTCTTCCGGGCAGCCGGCCACAGCACTCTCCCATCAGGAACTGAGGGCAGGTCAGGCCTGTTGTGTGCTCTGTGAGGGATAATGATAACAGTAAAATTATTCTCAAATCCTTGAATTCACTTTGTTCTTTATTCTGATGCAATAGCTGTGGATCATGCAGAGCAAGTTCACAAATCAAAGCAAAATGACTCCACTGCACTGTGTTTTCCCCAAAATATTTAAAGGTCTTGTGTAGAATAAGTAAATTTCTTCTCCATAAACAAAGGAGCTAAAATGTTCATACTGATTAATGTATGAAAGATCACACTGAGTCATTCAAAAATCTCCATATTGTCTGATAATTTTCATTTCAAGTGTTTACTAATGTGTTACTGTACAAATGTATGCACACATGTGGAGGTTGGAGGACAACCCAGGAGCTATTAACCTTTGTTTTTCGACCCAGGTCTCTCTCTGGGTTTTTGGAGATCAGCTGACTGATCAGCAAGCTCTAAGGGACCTGCTGTGCTCTGCCTCACCATCACAGGCTGTACAAGTCTTGCCACCATTCTTGGCCCCTTCTTAGATGATGGGTTCTACTGAAAGACCCTAACCCTTCAGGCTTACACCCCCAAGCCCCAGGAAATGAGAAACTAAAAATCTAGTTCCAAGGGCAAGCTGACTCATTCATTATTCAACCACTCCTGCCACAATGTAACGATGTAAAAAGATTTCTGTTAAGAGATGTGCTCAACTGTGACTGGGATAGTTGCAGGTGTTCCAGGAAAGACCACTGTGACCTTTGTGTAAACTCCACTCCTTCCCTGATACCCTCCTTGAGGTTTCAGGAAGAATGTACATGCGGACGTGACTGTACCCACTCTGTGATCAGACCATGATCTTGTGAAACAAAATTGTATGGGAATTGTAGTCTTATGGCTTTTATGGGTTCTTCCTTTAAAAAGCACCCATGTGGCTACAGTAAGATGCAAGTCTTGCTCTTTGGAGCAGAATAGCCCAACTGTACAGCCGCCAATAAACCTCTTGCTATTGCATCAACTGGACCGGAGTCTGGGTTCTTGGGGTGCCCACTCGAGAAGATAGTACCCTGGGTCTGGGGTCTATCACTACGTTCTACGGAATCAAACACCTTATCATTATTTGGTGAGAACTGTGGGAGTGCAGCTGGGAGAACTGCTCCCACATTTTACCCCAGGGCACACTAGGGGAGTGAGGGATAAGATATTTAGATGGAAGGATAGAGGGGAGAGAAACGGAAACACGGGATAGCCTTGAGAGGGCCTGGATCCTTATCCACCAGCCCCTTCTGTCTCTTCCAAAGAGCTTTTCTCCACCTAGTACAGTCAATTGCAGACCCTTTCCAATCACTTGGTATCCACACA